>NC_079313.1:59488666-59795073 GCF_029931775.1 Euleptes europaea
CTTCTCTCCCTTCTTGAGTGGAGTATGTTATAGTGTGAGGATTTGTGGAATATTTGGTGTCTTTTAGTGGACTTTCTAGTACTGGGCATTATTCCTGATTGTTATACTTTGCAGATTTCCAGCTCATATCTTTATGTTATTCAGCTCAATAAGTATTTTTTGGGTCACTGTCCATTTGGGGAGGGGGGTCCTTTCAGCCAGGTGTAGAAGCTGAGCAAGCAGCTCTTAGGAGTGAAAAGCAGCAGATGGATCCTTCCTTATGGTCAGGTTATTTTAGTGTGGGTTTGTGTTAACTTGGAAACTGGGTCACATGTTTAGGATACATAGACTCCTTGACCAGACACAGTAACAACTTGATCTATCCAAGTGAGATCTAGCATAGGCAAGCCAGAAACACTGGCTGATGGTTAAATTTATCCTTCAAATTACGGCCCAACTTTCAAATTTTTCACAGGCAAAAGAACTGTGAGGAAGGTCTCCTTGGGACTTCCAACCTTCTGCATTTGTTATCTGTCTACAGGGATGGCAGCAAGCTCTGAAATGTTTTGGCATTACAAACCTCTTTCCAACTGAGACAGGACTTCTGTTGTCCACTGCCACATGACTAACTATGGACAGTTCATTAATCTTCAGCATAATTGCACAAAATGTTGTACTAGACATATTCAGTTTTCCGACAGAAATCTGTGAATTCATTATTTTTAAGAGCATTTGTACTGTGATATTCATGTCCTCACAGCACTACCTCCTCCCACATACACACAGACAAACATGGGAAAGAAATATTGTCAAAGGCTTTCACAGTCAGAGTTCATTAGTTCTTGTAGGTTATCCAGGCTGTGTGACCGTGGTCTTGGTATTTTCTTTCCTGACGTTTCGCCAGCAGCTGTGGCAGGCATCTTCAGAGGAGTAACACTGAAGGACAGAGTCTCTGCCACAGCTGCTGGCGAAACGTCAGGAAAGAAAATACCAAGACCACGGTCACTCAGTCCGGATAACCTACAAGAATCAGTGGGAAAGAAAGTTGAAATCCTGGGACACATTCGCGTACAACCGTCTCTCAGCATACTGGCAACAGGCCCATCCTTCATTATTTGGATGAGTAAATACAAAAGTCATTAAAATGATGAGTTACTTGCCTATTACCAGTCCAGTACCAAAACCCAAAAATGAACTATTACTTTTCAAATCTAAAACAAGAAATTAAGCAACCCAAGGACACTACTTTGTCAAAATGAAACCCAGCTTTAACTGCTTATCTCAGAAGATAAAAATTGGTGAAGTGTACTGACAAAAGCCTGAAGATGTAGCTTATATATCACCCACTACACATTCCTCATCTTCACCAGCAGGAAGTCAGATCAAGAATGTTTTATGGAACACTGTACTCAGTACTGGGTCAATAGCAACACACACACACACACACGAATGTTAAAAGCAAAGTATATTATATTTATAGAGATTAAATATTATAACATATATTATGTTTGTAGATTCCTTGCTATATATATTTTTTAGATAATGAATGCATGTCTGCTAAGTCCCAGGATAATATTATCTGCTGTGTTGTGCTTTTTAATTTTTTTAAAGAATGAGCATGTAATAAAGTACTTCAATTGTTCTTAGTTGGAATATGATGCCTTTTCAAGACATTTTATTTCTTTCCAAAAAGGCATTACCTAGTTTTAGTAAATTATCAGTTTAAGAGTTAATTAAAAAAAAAGATATTTAAAGACAATACTTGCTGCCTCACAGCTTCAGAGAAATAATATCCAATGGAGCTGTATTGTGGATGTTCTGGGCTTCCAGTCAAGATTCTGCTGCCAGTTGTTCGTGTAAACATAGACCAGTTCTTAAGGGCAGTGTCTTAATGTTTAATAAGGGCAGGTATGAGGGAAAATAAGCAAATAATATTGGTCATGATCCAGCCCATGTTAATAGAAAACTATTAGGCAAATGCATAATTCCCCCACTGAAATAAATTAGACTTCTTAATTTTGGTTTAACTGTGCCTGTGGTTTTATTGTTTCATTTTTATAGGGGGAGTTTGTCAAACAGACCAGAGTGCTTCTGTTGTCGCTAGGGCTTAGTTTTGTGATATTCTAACTGTAACAAGTGATGGCACAGAAATTCACAGTTACTTGACTCACAATATGAATTCGTTCCTTTCATAATCCTCAGCAGTGTTAGGACTCTACCAGAAGTTTTTCTTTGTTTTGAAATATTAAATCAGGAATCTGTGCATATATATTTATTGCTGAGCAGCCCCCAGGTGTTCAAAGCATGTACAGAAATGATTGAACATTAGTCCATTATCCTTTTGTTTACTTTTGATGATATATAGAGAGCATAAGATTTCTATTGCCATGTAGTATGGAGCCAGATCACTGAACTAAACAGCCTTTTGTTTGATAGGTATCTTCCCTAATTGGGTCAACTGTTTAGTGTGGCTGTGCTATATACAGATCTAAAATTCTCTTGTTTCCATGTGCCTTGGCAGGGAGATTTTAATTTCTAAGCAGTTCTCTGCCATAGTTAGAGCTATGAAGTGGGTGCAGGGCAGGTGAAATCAAACTTCCATTCCTAAAGACAATACTATTTGCCTGGGAAGACTTTGCCATCTAGGATGAGCTTTTCCACCAGCTTAGCCCCACCCCTTGCCTGGTGATGCCTTCAAAAGAAGCTTCTACTAGGGTTGTACAACCAGCCAGGGGTCAGGAATATGAAGAAAGGAGATAGCTCTCCTTTAAACACAACAAGGACCATAAAATGGAGGCTCTGCAGAAGGCAAATAACCAAAACCTGGAAAGCCAAATATCTATTTGGCTTTTTTGGGAATTGCTTATTCAGCTTTGGGCAGATTCCCATGTTTTGGTATTCAGTTCATCCAAAACATGAATATTGCAGAAACAGCTAATTTCAGGGGTTTTTTTTGTTTGGGTATATCGATATGCACAACCCTAGGTGCTACCTAGAGGTCCTGCCTGTTGCCTGGGCAGACTTTTTATGTTAATAGTTAATTATTTGATGTATCAAAGTAGGATTTTATATGTATTGTAATAGGATTTCAAGTGTTGTAAGTCACTCTGAGACCCTCTGGGTAAGCGGCAACTAAAAAAATCTAACAAATAAATAAATTAAACAATAACATGCATGTGTGGCATTATAATCACATATGAATTAACATGACAGGTGACAAACTCTTTTCAGTCACTCATCAAGTGTGTATATAACAAGCTGATTTTAAATTGAGCCAAGCATTCATCCATCACATGAGGCAATTTCTAGATGCTGTGGCTTTAGGTTTATCTTGGTTGCATATGTATTTTGGCACACATCTATGGTTGTTTAGCTTCCTTTACAAGGAAGCTGAAGATGTAATCCCATAAAACTGCAGGATTCATTTCATTTATTCCCATATGGCCAAGGTTATTGTTTTGCAGTCTAAAGTAAACATTATGTGGCTGGTTAGAAGATGTTTACTTCCTTGATGACATCTGTAGAAAGTTATGAATTATTGACTCTACTTGATTTAGTATATGAACACCAAAACAAGATTCTGCAATGAAACAGTGAGGGATTTCAGCCGGAAAATAAGTACCTGCTTGAATGCCTTCTTTGAATCAAGAAAAGTTTTTCTAATGGTTTCATTGAAGCTGTAGGGTAATATTGTCATAATTTTACTATAATCATTTTCATTAGGAGTCAGATATATTTCCATTAAAAAAAACCCTCAAATGATAGTGATCAAGTTTAAGGAAAAGGTCAAGACCACTCAGTGTGAATTCAGCTATGAATCTTGAGAGCTGTAAAACTTTGAAGGATGTATTTTTTGTACTGAAGTTTTCCCATTGATATTCTGATACTGATATAACTTCCCTGTAGTTCTTCTTTTCTTTTTTACATTGTCTTCTCTGTTTAATTATTGAACTGTACTCTAAAATAGTTTGACTCTTTTTGATGTAGCTACTTGTGGTCTCTACAAGCAAGATCATGCTTTGAAAATCAGGAACTTGACAACTCTGTGGATACAATTTTCCTGTGGTTAAAAGTGGACTGACTTTGCCTACTCATCTTCAGCAAGAAGGTATGTTTCCACATAGTGTATTGTTATGGTTATTTATTGAATTAACAACTGTCCTTCCTGTAAGGTTTAAGAGATGGAGCAACTTATGAGCATTATTTTTTATTCCCATCTAGATATCTATTTCTCAAGTGTGGGCAAATCTGTGGATATCTGAATCCATGGATGAGGCCCACACAAAGAGAAAGGTTTGCAGAAAAATCTGAAATCGGTAAAAAATTAAATGGGGGGGGAGTTAAATCCTCCCTAAAAACAAAAGTGTTTGCACCTACCACCTCCTCTTTCAGTGGGTCAACAGTGTTGCTGATGGCTGGCAGGGTAGCCAGGAGCCACAGCAGGCCAGCTGCATCACTGATGGGGGTGGTGGAGGCCAGAAGCCACAGCAAACCCAGCTGCTTTGCTGATGGTGTGGTGTGTGTGGCAGAAAGCCATGGCAGGCCTGGCTGTGTTGCTGACAGTAGGTGGACGGGAGCCACAGTGGATGCAGCTGCTTCACTGATGATGGTGGGGTGGCCAGAATCCACAGCAGGTCTGGCTGCATTGCTGAGGGTGGTGGGGTGTGTGGATAGGAGCTGTGGAGGACCTGGAATCTTCGCTGATGGTGTGTGGAGGGTGGCTGGGAGCTCCACTGGGCCCAGCTACTTCACTGACCATAGTGGGGGTGGCCAGGAGCTGTGACAGATCAGGCTGCTTCTCTGACAGTGGTGGTGGGTGGCTGGGAGCCATGGCAGGCCTGGGTGCTTCCCTGACAGTGGGAGGGTGTAAAATGTTAAAAATATATTTAATCCCCCCAGTCAGTAGTATTCTCTGTGCCTGCACAGCTTTTATATGTCTTCTGAGGCAGCAAAGCTGTAGGCAGGTGGGTGAGGAGACAGTGAAGAAATGAGTAGCTAGGTAAGAAGATGAGGGACTTCCTCCATTGGTGGCTTGCCTTGGCATGCCATGGATTCCTCCATCACCAGTTCAGCTTCCCCATCACTGCATGGAGTGTCACATGTATGTGTCACGCCTCCCCGGCGCCGCCGGCGCCTTCGGGGTTTCTGCCCTGGAGGAGGGTCTGACCGGAGGAGTCTCCTCGGCCTCAGACCAATCCGAGGGGGAATCAGAACTTGTCACGCCTCCCCGGCGCCGCCGTCGCCTTCGGGGTCTCTGCCCTGGAGGAGGGTCTGACCGGAGGAGCCTCCTCGGCCTCAGACCAATCCGAGGGGGAATCAGAACTCGTCTCCCCCTCGGAAGCAGCCAGGTTGCTCCAGGTCGGCTCAGCCCTTGCCTCCTATAGCTGCTGCTCCTCCTTGGCCCAGGCTCCTCTCTGGCCTTATATCCCCTCCAGGCCAGAGAGGCCCCGCCCCTTCCTCCTCCAAGGCCCGCCCCCGAATTCCCAAATAAGGGCCGACACCGGGCCAGGTGGCCGGCCTTAACACGGGGAGCCGGCGTGCGCTCCCTGGCCCCGCCCGCGCCCTCCTGCGGCTCAGCTGTTGAGCGGGCCGGGCTGTAGGCGCGCGGGCCGGCGCCGCCGCGGCTGGCGCTGCGGCCGGGCCACTCGGGCCGTCTTTTCCCGCGGGCCCCAGGGCTGCAGCCAGGGCGGAGGTCCGGCCGTCGGCGGGGTGGGCCGCTTTGCCTGCGGGTCTCCCCCCACCCCCGATCCCTTCCCCCCGGGGGGGGAGACCTGGAACGGCCCGGGCGACGCTGGGAGGGGCTCGCCCCGGGACACCCCCCCCAAGCGCTGGCTGGATGGATGGGTCTTCTTCGAAGATTCTGGACATATAGTCGGCCGGTACATGCTGGGCTCCGGGTCTGTGTCGCACTGTAAAAGAGAAAGGTAATAAAGACACATACCACCGGAGAATCCGTGAATTGTGGTCTTTCATATGTCTCATCCATAAAAGCGGCGCGTGGTCGGTGACCAAGACAAAGGGGTTATTCTCGAGATAGTACTGTAACGACCCTACGGCCCACTTGACCACTAGAGCTTCCTTCTCGACCGTGCCGTAATTGCGTTCTGCCGGCTGTAATTTGCGACTAATGAATAGTATGGGGTAGTCTTGACCATCTGTTTCTTGCATGAGCACTGCGCCCAATCCTGTGGCGGAGGCGTCGGTGTGCAGCGAGAATGGCTTGTCAAAATCCGGGTTTTTCAATACTGGGCTGCACGATAAAGCCGTTCGTAAGTCGTGGAAGGCCTCCAAGGCCGTGGGGGTCCATCTGAGTTGATTGGGACAGGTCTTCTTCAAACAATTGGTTAACGGACAGGCCCGGGTGGCAAAGTGGGGGATGAACTTACTATAGTATCCGACGAGGCCCAGGAACCGCCGAAGCTGTTTCTTTGTTTGTGGGACCGGGGCTCCTTCTAGGGTCGTAACTTTCTCGGGGATGGGCCTCAGCACTCCCTGCCCCACGATATAGCCTAGATATTTGAGTTCTCGGAAACCCAAGTGGCTGTTCGAGGGGTTGGCCCGAAGGCCAGCAGCGTGGAGGGCACGGCAAACTGTATCTAGGTGGTGGAGGTGTGACTCCCAGTCAGGGCTGAAAACGATGATATCGTCAATATAAGCCATCGCAAAGCCCTGGCACTGGGCTAGGGCTTGGTCCACCACCCGCTGGAATGTCGCGGCTGCTCCGTGCAATCCAAAGGGCATCATTGTAAACTGGTAGAGTCCCGAAGAGGTGGCAAACGCCGTTTTCTCCTTGTCTTCAGTTCTCATGGGGATCTGCCAGTATCCTTTTGTGAGGTCCAAGGCCGACAGGTATTGAGCCGCCCCTAGCTGATCGATCAGAAGGTCTGCTCGAGGCATGGGATAGGCATCAAAAGCGGCTATTTGGTTTAGCGCCCTATAATCCACACAAAAGCGGACACTCCCGTCCGGTTTTGGTACTAAGACTATTGGGCTGCGCCAGGCGCTCTTAGAGGGTTCGATCACGCCCAATTGTAACATCTTGGTTACTTCTCATTCTACCTCTTCCCACCACCGCCTGGGGACTGGTGGCCACACAGACCGAGCCACCGCATCAGGTGGGGTCCGCACGGCGTGTGAGACCCCTTCAATTCGCCCCGGTGTCGAGGAGAACGTTGGGGGTAGTCATTGCAACATCTGTTGTAATTGTTGCTTCTGTCAAGGGTCTAAGGCTGCGTCCATCTGGGGTTCTTCCGATCCCTTCACGGCCTTGCCCCACGGGAGGTCACCGTCGGCCAGATCCAACGGTTCTTCCCCTAACTGACAGTCGCCCCGTCCGGGCCTTGGGGTTATCCATTCCTTCAGGTCATTAATATGGAGCCGCTTCTGTTGTCGGGAGCGAGTGCCACATTGGATCTCGTACGAGCAGGGGCCCAAGACCCGCCTCACTTGGTAGGGGCCCTTCCATAGTTCTTTCTCCCCCGGGCCAAATACACGCCCCCTTACCAATACTTGGGCCCCCATTTCTAACTGCCGACGTTGGGTACCCTGGTCATATTGCTCCTTCTGACGTGCCTGGGCCCAGGCCATGTTCTGTGTGGCTAGGGTTTGGGCGGTCTCCATCCTTTCCCTTAACTGCCGGACATATTCTTGAGCCCCTAGCCCCTGGGACTCCTCCAGGTCCCTCCCCGTGACCTGCCCTTCTACTACCTGCAGGATGCCCTGGGGTTTGCGACCGTATAGCAGCTCAAAAGGGGCGTACCCTGTCGAGGCTTGGGGGGTCTCTCTAATGGCGAACATTACTGGGTCGATGTATAGATCCCACTGGTGGGGTCGGTCTCCGGCCAACTTCCGGAGCATGTTCTTTATTGTTTGATTCAGGCGCTCTACGAGCCCGTCGGTTTGGGGGTGTGCAATGGCTGCAAATATTTGGCGGATGCCCAACGTTTTACATAAGGCCTTGGTGATAGAGGCGGTAAAAGACAAGCCTCTATCAGATACGATCTCTCGGGGTAGCCCTACGTGGGCGAAGAAATTGATCAAGGCCCGGCAGACCCCTGGGGCCTGTAACGTGCGCAACGGGATTGCTTCCGGGTACCGGGTGGCGTAGTCAATTATGACCAACAAGTAGCGGAACCCCCTGGGTGTGTGCGGGAGAGGACCTACAAAATCCATGGCGATCCGATCAAAAGGTGCCTGGATGATGGCCAACGGTTGGAGGGGGGCCCAAGGTGGGGGCCGTCCATCCCATTTTTGACAACGTAAGCAAGTCCGACAGAGTTGCTTTACGTCCTTTGAAATTGCTGGCCAGAAACACCTCTGTTGTAAGCGCGCTAGGGTATTTTTCACCCCTTGGTGTCCGGCCCAGGAGTGGTCATGACTCAACACCAAGAACCGTTGCCTATACCTTTGGGGAATCAAGAGTTGGAGGACCTCCGAACTCCCGTTCCGGGGAACGCGGTACCACAGACCCCGTATTTGCTGTATCTGGGGCCACCTATTGGCTCGTCTCTCATCTACTACCCGTCCGTCACTTACCGCCACCATGTCTCGTAGCTTGGCTAAGGAGGGGTCCGTTACTTGAGCCTGCTGGAACTCGGGGTCGAGTTCCCACTCTGCCGCAGCATCCTGTCTGTTGGGTCCCCCGGCCGGCACCACCGCGGGGTCCGTGGTCTTGGATGTTCCAGGTTGTTCCCCGTCATCCGCTTCGATCACCCATCCTTCCTCCGTGGTGAATCTCCGGCGAATCTCCCCCAACAGGGCCCCGAAGAACGGGGCGTCCCGTCCGATAAGCATGGGGTACGGTAGGTGGTCTACCTTGGCGACATCCATCTCGTAGGACTGGCCGTTCCACGTTACTTGGATGCGGACGACGTCGTATTGCTCCACATGCTGATGGAAACATGACACAGTTGCTGTCCGGATCTTTGGCAGTCGTGTGGGTGCTAGTGCGGTTTTGATCATGGAGACTGATGACCCGCTATCGACCAGGGCCCGGAGTCGGCGTCCTCCCAGCTGAAGAGATACTAGTAGGGCCGCAGGGCGCGTTCGGGGTGCTTCGGCATGCATGGCCTCTTCCCACCCCAAATCGCACTCCATCATTGGGCAGTCTCGACGGTAATGCCCCCACTGTCCACACGTGAAGCAGGGCCCCATTGCCCTGCTCTCAGGGCTTTTACCCTCTTCTTTGGGTTGCGGCCGACTTCCTTCTGCGCTGGGATGTCCCAGGGTTGGTAGTGGGACAGGAGGATTCCATCGGGGCCTTATCCCGACCAAGGAAGGGATTCGAGGCGTCAGCCGGGCCCTTCCACCCCTCGGGTGATTCTCAGGACCCCTGCTTCGCCACTCCGTCTTAATATTCTCGCGAGGGGGTTCTCGGTACTCCACGGCCAACACATTTTCAAGTAACGCCATGGCTGTTTGCAAGGTCTCGGGTTTATTGCAAAGCAGCCACTCCCGGGCCTTAGGTGGCACGACTACCAGCAACTGCTCTAACACTATCTGATCCGCTACTTCCTCGCTCTCAACCGTTTTGGGTCGTAACCATCGATAGGCCGTATCTTTCAGCGAGGTCACGAAGGCCCGTGGGGGTTCCCCCCTTTTCCACTGCATCGTACGGAATCGGTGACGATATGTCTCTGGTGAGATCGCGTACCGTTCCAAAATGGCTGCCTTTAAGCGATCATACCGCTTACTGTCTTCCTTAGGAAGTGCTTTGAGGGCGGCTTGGGCGGGCCCTGTGAGGTATGGCCCTATGAAGATGGACCACTTCTCCTTCGGCCAACCGGAGGCCTCGGCGGTTCGTTCAAAAGCCTCGAGGTATCCGTCAACATCGTCATCAGGCCCCAGCTTCGTCAACTGTACCAAAGGACCCTTGGCTGCCCCGGCCCCTGTGTCGGTACCTGTGGTTGAGTTGGCGCTCCCTGTAGTTTCCCAGGCTTGGCGCATCTCCCGGAACATTGCGGCTTGGGACTCCTGATGCTGCAGTGTCATTTCTCTGACCAATCGTTGTTGGGCCTCTTGCTGGCGCTGTAGGAGGTCTTGCATCATGCGGCCATGATGTTCCGTCAACCAGCGGCCGAACGAGGGGAGATCCCCCATGTTCCCTGGAGAATCCTTCGGCGGGTTCCATGGGGACTTCTCCCGTACTGCCAGTTGCCACCGTTAACACGGGTGGCCGGAGAATTGGGTTAGGCGGGCGCCAGCCGGGGGCTGCTGGCAAGCGGGGTGGGGGCCTGGCTAGGTCCGCCCCCCTGCCCGCATTCTCCACCACGTTGTCACACCTCCCCGGCGCCGCCGTCGCCTTCGGGGTCTCTGCCCTGGAGGAGGGTCTGACCGGAGGAGTCTCCTCGGCCTCAGACCAATCCGAGGGGGAATCAGAACTTGTCACGCCTCCCCGGCGCCGCCGGCGCCTTCGGGGTCTCTGCCCTGGAGGAGGGTCTGACCGGAGGAGTCTCCTCGGCCTCAGACCAATCCGAGGGGGAATCAGAACTTGTCACGCCTCCCCGTCGCCGCCGTCACCTTCGGGGTCTCTGCCCTGGAGGAGGGTCTGACCGGAGGAGCCTCCTCGGCCTCAGACCAATCCGAGGGGGAATCAGAACTCGTCTCCCCCTCGGAAGCAGCCAGGTTGCTCCAGGTCGGCTCAGCCCTTGCCTCCTATAGCTGCTGCTCCTCCTTGGCCCAGGCTCCTCTCTGGCCTTATATCCCCTCCAGGCCAGAGAGGCCCCGCCCCTTCCTCCTCCAAGGCCCGCCCCTGAATTCCCAAATAAGGGCCGACACCGGGCCAGGTGGCCGGCCTTAACACGGGGAGCCGGCGTGCGCTCCCTGGCCCCGCCCGCGCCCTCCCGCGGCTCAGCTGCTGAGCGGGCCGGGCTGTAGGCGCGCGGGCCGGCGCCGCCGCAGCTAGCGCTGCGGCCGGGCCGCTCGGGCCGTCTTTTCCCGCGGGCCCCAGGGCTGCAGCCAGGGCAGAGGTCCGGCCGTCGGCGGGGTGGGCCGCTTTGCCTGCGGGTCTCCCCCCACCCCCAGTGAGTGGGATCCCTTCCCCCGGGGGGGGAGACCTGGAACGGCCCGGGCGACGCTGGAAGGGGCTCGCCCCGGGACAGTATGATTATCTGCCTGCTGGACAGAAGTCGTGGGTGTGCGCTCGGTGCAGGGAGCTCCTGGCTCTCAGGAAGCGAGTTCACTTCCTTGAGGCCAAGGTAGCTCAACTGGAGGAGCTGAGGCAGGCAGAGAGAGAGGTGACTAAGGGCTCCGGGGATGAAATAGTCACATCCCAGTCACAAGGTGACGGCAACCTGCTAGTCACGGATGATGGAGCCTTGGGGAAGGAGGCCATCTCACTGAGGTAGGGGAATGTGGTACCTTAGAAGGGATCTCTTCCTTGGTGGATGAACAGATATCCTCTCGTACCGAGGATATGCCTCAGAGGGGAGGGGGGCTTCTTGTAGTGGGGGATTCAATCCTTAGGAATGTAGATAGCTGGGTTTCTGGTGGGTTCATGGACCACATGGTGACCTGCCTGCCTGGTGCGAAGGTTGCGGACATTACCCGTCATATAGGTAGTCTGGTAGGTAATGCTGGGGAGGAGCCAATGGCTGTGGTGCATGTTGGCACCAATGACGTGGGGAAATGTAGTCCGGAGGTCTTGGAATCCAAATTTAGGTTGCTAGGCAGGAGACTAAAAGCCAGGACCTCCAAGGTAGCTTTCTCAGAAATGCTACCTGTTCCACATGCAGGACCAGCTAGGCAGGCACAGTTGGTGAGTCTCAATGCATGGATGAGACGGTGGTGCAGGGAAGGGGGCTTCAGATTTGTAAGGAACTGGGCAACGTTTTGGGACAAGCCGGGCCTATACAAAAGGGATGGGCTCCACTTGAACCAGGATGGAACCAGACTGCTGGCACGTAATATAAAAAAGGTGGCAGAGCAGCTTTTAAACTGAACCTGGGGGGAAAGCCGACAGGAGCTGAGAAGCATCCGGTTCGGGCAAACTCAGTGCACATGGACAAAGGGAAAAATGCTTCAGATTGCCCAAATGGGAATTACTTGGACATGAAAGGGAATGGGGAAAAATGATGGATAGCCACTTAAAGATGCCCAAAGGCAGACAAGTCAAAAGAGAGAAACAGTGTGGAGGTGTTTCTATGCTAATGCTAGAAGCCTCCAAGCAAAAATGGGGGAGTTAGAGTGCATGGTTTTAAGGGAAAACATAGATATAGTGAGCATTACAGTAACCAGTGGGATACAGTCATCCCTGGTTACAAACTGTATAGAAACGACAGGGAAGGGCGTATTGGAGGGGGTGTTGCTATGTATATCAAGGAAGGCATAGTGTCTAATAAGCTAGAGACCATAAAAAGGGCAGACTCGTCCACAGAATCCTTATGGGTGACGATTCCGGGCCCCAAAGGAGATTTAGTACTGGGGATGTTCTATCGGCCCCCTGACCAAATGGCTCAGGGTGATCTTGAGATGGAGAATGAAATTAGGGAAGCATGTAAAGGTAATGAAGTAGTAATAATGGGAGACTTCAACTTCCCTCATATTGATTGGATAAATGTATGCTCCAGTCAAGCCAAAGAGACAAAAATTTTTAGACATCCTAAATGACTGTGCCCTCGAACAGTTCGTCATAGACCCAACCAGAGGGGAGGCGATCCTGGATTTAATACTCTGTGGTGCTGCCAGTGATTTAGTGCGGGATGTGGATGTAGTTGAGCCAGTTGGCAATAGTGATCACAATGGCATCAAATTTAATTTATATGTAAGTGGGAAAGTTACTGGGAAATCTCAAACAATTACCTTTGACTTTAAAAAAGGGAGCTTCTGTAAAATGAGAAAACTGGTAAAGAGGAAGTTGAAAGGAACAGTTAGGAGGGTTAAAGCTCTTGAAAAGGCTAGGGGGTTACTCAAGTCCACATTACTAGAGGCTCAGCTAGCTTGTATACCGCAAGTCAGGAAAGGTAGTAATGTCCAAGAGGTCACCACCATGGCTAACAGGTAAGGTGAAGGAAGCAATTAGAGAGAAAAAAAGTCTTCCTTCAGAGACTGGAAGGTTTGCCCAAACGAGGCGAACAGAAGCAAACACAAACTTGCACATGGGAAATGCAAGCAGATAATTAGAGATGCAAAAAAAGATTTTGAGGGGCATATTGCTAAACACATCAAAACAAACAATAAGAAATTCTTTAAGTATATTAGGAGTAGGAAACCAGCTATGGAAGCGGTTGGACCATTGGATGACAATGGGAGTAAAGGAACTCTAAGGGAGGATAAAGCGATTGCTGAAAAACTAAATGAATTCTTCTCATCTGTCTTCACTTTTGAAGATACAGGGCAGATTCCTTCTCCTGAACAGAGATTTTGGAGAGGGAAAAATGAGGAACTGAGGCAAATAGTGGTAACAAGGCAGGAAGTCCTAGAATGTCTAGACAAACTGCAAACTAACAAGTCACAGGGACCAGACGGTATTCATCCTAGAGTTCTTCAAGAACTCAAATGGGAAATTGCTGAACTTCTAACAAAGATATGTAAATTGTCCCTTCGATCAGCCTCTGTACCAGAGGACTGGGGAATGGGCAATGTAACACCCATTTATCAAAAAGGTTCCAGGGGGGACCCAGGAAATTACAGGCCAGTTAGCTTAACGTCTGTTTCGGGTAAATTAACGGAAAGCATTATTAAAGATAGAATTGTCAAGCATATAGAAGGGCAAGGTCTGCTGGGCAAAACCCAACATGGCTTCTGTAAGGGTAGGTCCTGTCTCACTAACCTATTAGAGTTTTTTGAAAGTGTCAATAAGCTTGTGGACAGGAATGAGCCTGTGGATATTGTGTATTTGAATTTCCAAAAAGCTTTTGACAAAGTCCCCCACCAAAGACTGCTAAGCAAACTTCATAGTCATGGGATAAGAGGACAAGTCCCAGTGTGCAGGACTTGTCAACCGCACACTGTCAACCCAGTGTGTGGCTGCTGTAAAAAAGGCAAATTCCATGCTGGCTATAATTAGATGAGGAATAGAGAATAAAACTGCTGATATCATATCAGACAAGTCCTCTTATGGTTGAGAGCTGGCTGAAAAATAGGAAGCAGAGAGTAGGAATCAATGGTCAGTTCTCACAATGGCGGGATGTGAGCAGTGGGGTGCCTCAGGGATCTGTGTTGGGACCGGTTCTTTTCAACCTGTTCATCAATGTCCTGGAGTTGGGGTTAAACAGTGAAGTAGCCAAGTTTGCAGATGACACCAAATTATTTAGGGTTGTTAAAACAAAATCCGACTGTGAAGAGCTCCAGAAGGATCTCTGCATACTGGAAGAATGGACATTAAAATGGCAAATGAGATTCAATGTGAGTAAGTGTAAAGCGATGCATATTGGGGCAAAAAATCCCAACTTCACATATACACTGATGGGATCTGTGCTGGCAGCAACAGACCAAGAAAGGGATCTTGGGGTGGTAGTGGATAGCTCAATGAAGATGTCAACCCAGTGTGCGGCTGCTGTAAAAAAGGCAAATTCCATGCTGGCTATAATTAGACGAGGAATAGAGAATAAAACTGCTGTTATCATACTGCCCTTGTACAAATCTATGGTGAGACCACACTTGGAATACTTTGTACAGTTCTGGTCACCACACCTAAAAAGGGATATTACAGAGCTTGCAAAGGTGCAGAAAGAGCAACCAAAATGATTAGGGGACTAGAGCAATTGTCCTATGGGGAGTGGTTAAGACTCTTAGGGCTGTTTAGCTTAGAAAGTAGGCGGCTGAGGGGAGACACGATAGAGGTCTGTAAAATTATGCATGGTTTGGAGGGAGTGGACAGGGAGAAGTTTTTCTCCCTCTCCCATAATACTAGAACACGGGGTTATCTGCTAAAGCTGGAGGGTGAGAGATTCAAAACAGATAAAAGGAAGTATTTTTTCACACAATGCATAGTTAAATTGTGGAACTCCCTGCCCCAGGATGTGGTGATGGCTGCCAGCTTGGAGGGCTTTAAGAGGGGAGTGGACATATTCATGGAGCAGAGGGGTATTCATGGCTTTTAGTTAGAATGGATATTAGTCATGCTGCATACCTATTCTCTTTAGTATCAGAGGAGCATGCCTATTATTTTGGGTGCGGTGGAACACAGGCAGGATGGTGCTGCTGCACTCGTCTTGTTAGTGGCTTCCTAGAGGCACCTGGTTGGCCACTGTGTGAACAGACTGCTGGACTTGATGGGCCTTGGTCTGATCCAGCAGGGCCTTTCTTATGTTCTTATCACCAGCATGGCCGGTGCAGCTTCCCACACTGCGCCTGGCAATGGTGCGGCTTCCCCCATTGCAGCTGGGGCCAGTATGCCTGAAGCCGGGAACTGGTGAGAGAAAGAGGCGCAGGGAGCTGACCCGCTCCAGGCCTTAGAACTTCCCCCCAAAAAATAAAAGACAGTCAAGGATGCTCACCCAGTGTGTGTGTGTGTGTGTGGGCAGCACCTGGAAGTCAATCAGCTGACTTCTGCAGACTTATGTCTATGTAGCGAAAGCCTGCGGAAGTCTGCTGATTGAAAATTCCCATAATATAAAATAATGGTGTTTTTTTGCAAAGCTCCTGTGGGGACATTTTTGGGGATAGAGGTCCCAAATTTTCAGGGTAGCTTTCAGGGTCTCTCCTTGCACAAACCCCAAAGTTTGGTGAAGATTGGGTGAGAGGGTCTGGTGTTATGTGCTCTGGAGAGGTCACCCCTCCCTCCTCCATAGACAAGCATTAGCCAATTAGCGAATGACCAGAGAATCTGACTCTTACCCTCCTGCTTGTAAATTGAGGCGGGAGGGGGTGACCTCTTCCAGACCCCATAACCTCAGACCCCCCGACCCAATCTTCACCATACTTGGGGGTTCTTGCAAGGAGAGTGCCTGCAAGCTACCATGCAAGTTTGGGGGTTCTACCTCAAAAATTGCTCCCCAGGAGTTTCACCAAACCTGGGGAGAACCCGAAAAGCTGGAAAATTACCCATTTTTGGGGGGAATGGCCAATTTGGCTTTGGCTTTCCACCCAGGTTTTAGAATTCAGTAAACCCGAACCCAAAATTTACTGAAATCCTTTTTTTGGCTTATTTTTGGTGCACAGCCCTATCCTCTTCCCATTTCCCCTCTTTCCATGATCTCGAAAAAAATTCCACCATATTCCAACATTACTCGCCCGCCATGTCCATTTTTAAAATTTTATTGCATTGGTATATCGGTATTTCAACCCTTCATTGGGATAAGAGAGCCTTTCTCGCTCTCCCACCCCCACACGGACAAAACCTTTCTGATCTAGGGATCGTCTTATATTTCCCTTCTAAAACAGCCGATGGAAGAGCCTGGCATCTGGCAAGGGTGACATGCTTGACTAGCACCTAGGCCTGGCTGCTCTCTGCTCTTTAACATCACCCACCCTATGAAAGCCAGTGTGATGTAGCATGTAGAACCTCAAAGTAGGGTCTGCGAGACCGAGGTATGAATCCCCATCTTGGTGTGGAAGCTTACTGATTTGGGGCCAGTCACATACTTTCAGCCTAACCTACATCACAGGATTGTTTTGAGGAGAAAAAAGGAGAAGAGAATAATGTAAGCTGCTTTAGTTCCTACTGTGGAGAAAGGCAGGGTATAAATGAAGTAAATAAATTATAAGTGTAGCTGAAAATGAGAGACATGTAAAAGGTAGGTTGCTGAATGGCTGAGAAGAAGAGAATGAGGCAGGAAAAGGGGAGAGGATATGGGGGTTGCCAGGGGGGGTAAAAAGAAAATAATGTGGAGGGTATGGGAGAAAGTGATGTGCTACCCCACAAGTCCCTGAGGGTTCTCTCCCAGGCAAGTGGGCCTGGCCCGGTGGCTGGCACCACCCAACTAGGCCACAGTTTTTCTAGGTAGATGCTGCTGGCGGGGGGAGCTTAAGACAGAGAGGCAGATAAAGGTAGGTTGACAGTTAGGTGGGAAGGTTTAGGAAACTCCTAGAGCTTTGGGGGCATGCAGCCTGGAGAGGGTGGGGTCTGAGGAGAAGAGAAACCGCAGAGGGATATAATGCCATAGAAAATGGCTACCAAATCTGGACTGGTAACACTAAAGGGGAACTGATCGTTGTAATCAGGAGATCTGTTGTAATTCCAGGAGCTCTTCAGGCCCCACTTGGAGGTTGGCAACCCTAGAAGGAAGCAGAGAAGGGAGCAAGAAAAGGGGGGAGGCTATGGGGGCTTTCAGGAAAAGGAAACAGGAAATAGTGGGGGAGGGGAAATGAGATGCCTCCTACAAGTCCTTGTGGGTTCCCACTTGTTAGCATCTAAAACCTTAGGTGCTCATTAGTAGGCAATCAGGACTCGTTCAAGTGCAGTGGTTTCCTTTGGATTTCATTTGGAATGAATAATACAAAATACATGTGGAAAGGTTTCACTGGGGTTGAAAATCTATGTGAATTTCGGAATTTAAGTGAAGATTAGCAGATTCTTGTTGGTGCTATTAATTAATTAAATACTTATATTCTGCTCTTCAGTACAACATTCCCCCAAGATATATATAGCTGAAGATAGGGGTTAGTCTGTCTTGGGGGTAGATCATATAATTGGGAATCTCATAGACTAGGGGCTGGTTGTTAGATCCATGGAAAACAGATGGGAAGCTAACAATGTCCAATGATTTCCCCATTAATATTAACCCATGTTGATGTAATTTTTATGAGTTTGATAAATTTAATTTCCTCCCTATTTTCTTAGAAGTAGCAGAAACCTCTACACCCATGTTGCCAAACCCAAGTGTTTGTGTATGTATTAGCACTGATGAATTGATAATACCTGGACCAAACCAGGCAAGAAGAATTGCATCCATCCGTGGGTTGGAAAGCAGGAACTCCCTGCAGCCCGCAAACGTGGTTTGACCTCCTAGGTACTCTGAGGGGGCTTTTTTAAGCCCCTCGGAGTCCTGGACGCCGGTCCTGCGAGGGCACTAGGGAAGGACATCGCCAAAACGCAACTTTGGCCTCAAGCTCTACCCTCCACCACCTTAATACCAACATAAGGACTACATAAAGAAAAGAACCTCACCTCTTGACACCCAAGTGAGTACAAAAGAACTCTGCGTCTACTTACTGGAAATTTGAACAGACGGGGGGCTGATAAGAATATTTCTGGGACCCCCACTCCTCCTTAATTCGAACTGAAAAAGTTTGATCTGAGTTAGTCATCGGGATTAGCGACAGGAGCCTTATCAAATCGATCAGCCTAAACCATAACAAAGAGTCGGAAGGATACCTTTTAGATTGACAAGAATTATCACCAATGAGAAGGTCCGAGGAAAGGGGAGGGTGATCTTTCTTCCTGATTTTCCGGCGAAAAGAATTTCCTGCCACGTTTGTAGTAAGGGAGTGCCTGGAACGGAAGACTCTCTATAACACCCTCTCTATCATCGGAACTAAAACAACAGGAAGTAGCCGTGGGACTGAATACGCGTCGCACTCGAGTTACTTTGAAACCATTCCTGAAGGAATAACCATCGAGAAGAGGCGGTAGAAGGTCCACAACACTAGCAATTTCCGGTATACTTCCTGATTAACCCGATCTAGAGCGACCGAAAAAACTCACTGGTATTTTAAAACTTTAAAATGCAATTTTAAAGCCAATTTCGACTCTTTTCAACCCGAAAAAATTATAAGGCTGATGTTTGAACTATCATCTTTTAATTAGTACTTTAAAGGCCCTGTCTGAGGACATGTATTTTACCAGCTTCTTCTGAATGTAAATGTCTCGACCCCGCTCTGGCTCACTACACAGCCCTGCCTATACTAAACTAAGGGACTCACTACAAACCTCAACCATGGAAAAAAAATTACAGGACATGCTAACTAAACAAACTGAGGCAACAAATAAACAGTTTGAACAGATGTCTACACAGATGGCACAGTTGACTTCTATGATGACAAATCTTGGTCAAGCATCCCAAGCTATTAATCAGAAGTTGGATGTGGTTACAGGAGACTTGAAAGAAGTAAAAACTCAAATGACTGTTATGAAGACAGATATGCAAGCGATGGATGCATCAATTAAGAAAGTGATGGATGAGCACAAGGATACAAAGAAAAAATTAACAAGCCAAGAAAAACAGATTGAAACAATACAAACCGATCAGATGGCGGCAAAAAATCAAATGGCAATGATGGAGATGAGAGTGAGAGAGACTAATCTTCGTATACGCAACTTTCCAGATATGATGGGAGACAATAAAGAAACTGCATTACCAAATTTGGCCTACTTATTTCAGATAGATGAACAAGAACTAAAACAAGCCATTAACAGAATATACAGGATACCATTACCTGCTAGAATGAGAAGATCTAAGCCAAGAGATTTGATGATAGTGTTTTATGACACTAGAGTTAAAGATAAGATTATGAAGATTCACTATGAAAATCCAGTGTCAGCAGGAGATTCCTCTCTTATATTACTGAAGGATATTCCAAGGCATCTACTCTCACAGAGGAATAATTACAAAGACTTTGTGTCTACATTGAAAGCTAATGGTATCAAATACCGCTGGATCATGCCACAAGGTTTGGCTTTCACCTACAAGGAAGTGAAAACGACAATTCTATCTCAAGCAGATGTGGGGAAAGAAGAAGAGGCACAGGGTGCAGAACACAATTGAAGGACTCATTTCAAAAGAAGATTATAACAAAAATCCAAACTGTTAAAGGACCAGTCTATTCAACTTCAGAAATTCAAAAAGAATTTGTTTCATTTTATTCCAAGTTATATCAGAAAGAAAATACTCCAAAGCAGAAAATAGATAAATTCTTAAATTCAATACAGATGAAAGCTTTATCAACGACCCAGAGAGAATGTATTGAAGCTCCAGTTACAAGAGAAGAAATACAAGAAGCAATACTGAGACAAAAAACGGACAAAACACCTGGACCAGATGGAATTACTGCACTATTTTATAGAATATTTAGTGACAATCTAGTTGGCTTTTTTGGTCTACTTTATAATGCAATTTTGGACGAGGGAATATCCCCGGAGACTTGGTCACATGCATTTATATCATTGATACCTAAAGAAGGAAGGGATCCAGAAAAAACATCTAATTATAGACCTATATCGCTGTTAAATGTGGATTACAAAATTTTTGCTTCGGTTTTGGCATGTAGGATAAAACAATTTATTAAGGATCTTATACACGAAGACCAAGCAGGCTTTATACCAGGTAGGCAAATAAAAGACAATGTAAGAATTTTACTAGACTCATTGGAATATTATGATCAGAATATCCAACAAACTGCGGCCTTTGTATTTTTGGATGCAGAAAAAGCCTTTGATATGGTCTCTTGGAATTTTTTAAAACAGACTTTGGATAAATTGAATTTTGGAGATCGTTTTCAGAAAGGTATATCGGCTATCTATACCTCCCAACAGGCGAAAATTTTGGTTAATGAATCAATGTCAGATAATTGCCAAATTACGAAAGGAACTAGACAGGGATGTCCCCTGTCTCCACTTTTATTTTTGTTGGTGTTGGAACCGCTATGTGTGAAACTAAGAAGTATGGAGGACATCCGCGGATTAAGAATTAAAAAACATGAATTCAAGTTGAGAGCATTCGCGGATGACCTCCTGTTAATTTTGGAGAATCCAACACAGTCAATGAATATACTTCGGGAGACTTTGGACGACTTTGGGAAAATATCAGGCTTTAAAGTGAATCAAGAAAAAACAAAGATAATATTTAAAAATTTACCGGAAATACAGCAACAGGAATTTATATCATATACTGGTTGGGAGAAAGCCAACAAAGTTAAATACCTGGGAATTTGGATTACTGCAAAGAATAAAGATCTGATAACTAACAATTACCTCAAGTTATGGGGTAAGATTAAAACTGATATGATTATATGGTCAAATAAAAAATTGTCATTAATGGGACGTATTTCAACGATTCAAATGAACGTTCTACCAAGGATGCTCTTTTTATTCCAAAATTTGCCAATAATATCACACACTAAATACTTTGATACCTGGAGGAAAGACATTTCAAATTTCATCTGGCAAGGGAAAAAACCAAGGACTGCTTACAAATATTTAGTGGATCTAAAAACTAGAGGAGGTTTAGCACTACCTAACCTTCAACTTTACGCTGAAGCGGTAGCTTTAGTATGGATAAAAGACTGGATGGATTTGTCAAATACACGTTTACTAGACTTGGAAGGTTATAATAACTTAAGTGGATGGCATGGCTATTTGTGGTATGATAAAATTAAATTACAAGCAACATTCCGTAATCATATAATCAGGTCCTCTTTATTCCGTATTTGGATGAGATATAAACATATTTTGGAACCAGAAACACCAATGTGGATATCGCCTCAAGAAATGTTAACATTGCGCCCACTTAGACCAGACAAATTTATCACCTATCAAGATCTAATTAAATGGGATGGAAAGAAATGCTCACTAAAAGACTTTCAACTTCTTAAGGATGATTTACAATGGCTCCAATACTATCAAATTAAATCAGTTTTTGTACAAGATGTTAAAAAAGGATTTTCTAAAGAAAAATCTTCTTTTCAAAGGATTCTATTAGATAATAATACAAAACTGATTTCTAAAATGTATAATCTCCTTTTAACAATATATTGTGAGCAGGACACGATCAAACCAACTATGATCGATTGGGCTCAAAATGTGGGACATGATATTGCTTTAAATAAATGGGAACGACTATGGTCTAAAGACCTAAAAGGAATAAAAGCACAGTCAGTGCGAGAAAACATTTATAAAATGATGTATAGATGGTATTTAACACCTAAGAAGATTGCAAAGATTTACAAAACAATGTCCCCTATCTGTTGGAAATGTAACAAAGAAATCGGTTCCTTTTATCATATGTGGTGGACCTGTGATAAAGCTAAAGACTTTTGGGACATGATCTACAATGAATTGAGACTAATATTACAAAAAAATATACCCAAAACACCAGAAATGATGTTATTGAGTATGATTCCAGACGACTTATTAACACAAAGAACCTTTTTGATTTATGCCACAACAGCTGCGAGACTGCTTTATGCAGCGAAATGGAAAGGGATTGAATTTCCCGAGAAAAAAGACTGGATTGTTAAAATGTTTGAAGTGGCAGAAATGGCAAAACTCACAGCTATTTTAAATGAAGAAAGTGAGGCTCGGTTTTTGGGGGAATGGGAGGCGTGGATGCATTATTGTGAATATGAGTTAAAATTGGGAAAAATGGAAGAATATTTTCTAATCTGATCCAGAGGATTTCTTTGTTTTTTTTATAATGAATAAGTATAATTATAGTTACTAACAGATTATGGTTTTCTTTTTGTTAAATGATATTGATAGAGTATTAAGATTAGATTAACTACGACGGGATGAACTTTTTATTAAGAGGCAGATAGAGGTGAAGGGGAAGTCACAGATTTTCCATTTTCTTTTTTTTTATTATTATATGTTATGGAATCATAACAACTTCAAGTTAGAATTGAAATTTTATATTGTTATAGATGTTGTTTATTGCAATGGAAAATTTATAGTATAAAACCTAATAAAATTTATATATAAAAAAAAAAGAAGAAGAATTGCATCCATGATTTCCCAGTATTTCTATTCCTTCATTGTTTCACCAGTTGAAACCAATCAGAACAGTTTTATTAGTACTGGAAAACAAGCAAGACAAAAAAAGACAAGAGAATGTGCGTATCCTTTGTTTTCCTTCTCAGAGCTACAAACAGTACAGGTGTTGAGCTAGAGGCGATGGAGGGCACTTCTGTATCATGACCCCAATCCAAATTAGCAACCTTCACCATGAATGAGTTTGCCGGGTGAATTTACCATAATCCAAGGTAGCAGATCAGGTGAGCCAATCTCAGAATTAGTTAATTAGTGTAGCTAATAGCCTGATTACCTTGCAAATTTGGCTGTGGCATGCAGCACTTGCAGCTGAAGACAATTGATCTGCTCCCTTCATTATCAAGGTACAAATACAACAGGGAACAGATCCAAAAAACCAAGGGAATTACATCCCCTAGACTACAATGAGGACCCCTGGGACTGAGCGATTATCCAGAGCTGTTTTCCCCAGAATCTCTCCTAAAATGGTCTGCTCAGTTGCAAGTTCTCTTTTATTTAATGAGCTTACTTCCAGTAAGAAGAATTGCATCCTCATTCTACTTGCAAAGACCATAGACTCATTCCCATGTTTTTATTGGAATTGTTCTCAAGCAAGCATGCATAGAATTGCAGTCTGCAATTTGTATTGCCACTGTGTATCCGTATTTTTGTAGAAAATAAAAGTTCTAAATTGAGAGATGGTTAATGACTAAGTTGTATTACCTAGTCGTTGGTGTTCTTTCCTCTTCTTCCAAGGAAGATGGGATTGTGGCTAGGGAAATGGAATCTTTCCAGGGGTGTTTTGGCTTCTCAGTCCCTCTTGAAGTCCATCTTTAAGCAGATCTACTCAGATGAAGGACCTATTTTTATTTGTTTGTTTTATTTATAATCCACCTTTCATCCCAATGAGGACCCAAAACAGCTTACATCATTCACCTCTCCTCCATTTTATCCCCATAACAACCCTGTGAGGTAGGTTAGGCAGAATGTGTGTGACTGGCCCAAGATCACCCAGCAAGCTTCCATGGCATGAGTGGAGATTCAAACCTGATTTCCCAGATGGTAGTCTGACACTTTAACCACTACACCACCTGATAGTGGTAAATGCCATCAAGTCATAGCTGACTCATGAAACCCAGTTGGGTTTTCAAGGCAAGAGATGTTCGGAGATGGTTTGCCATTGCCTACCTCTGCATGGGCTGAGAGAGTTCTGAGAAAACTGTGGCTTGTTACCCAGCAGGCTTCATGTGGGAATTGAACCAGATTATAGTCCACCATTGTTAACCTCTTTACCTCGCTGACCGCCTAGCCTCATTCTATTTTCAGAGATGCCATTAAACTGATTCCCTTGTTCTTCCAAATCTGTTCCTGGTTTCATGGATAACTGTAACCTTCTTGCTGAGCTCCTTCGCAAAACAGCTAAGTTTTAAACAGTAAAACCATGCTGGCTAGGTATACTCAATTAATAGGAAGAACAAAAAGTAGAATCTACTTAAAAACTAAATCACTCTATAAGACATTCACTTAGTAAAGCATATTTAAACATGGTTACAGAGAAAATTATTATGTATATGCAGTAGATGCAAGAGACAATGTGCATGCCTTAAAGCAGAGTGTGTATAAATGCGATTAGGCAGCCACTGCCACCAACAACTCCAGCGAACAGTTCACTGATAGTAAATCCAACTAACAATAAGTTAGTGACATGTTTAAATTCATGATTAAGAAGCAATCCAAACTCAGAGGAGTTTGAGCATCCATAAGTCAAATTGGGGATCATGTAACAACTATTAGCCTTCTTAAAAAGTCCCGAGAAGATCCTGACAGAGATATCTCAGTATCACACGTCGTTTAGCCCTAAGAATCATATAAGGTGAAGAAGAGTTGTTATTTTTAAATTCAAAACTTCCAAAATGAACACTTAAAGTACCACCTGAAGTGATTTTTTAAATGAATAGCTAATATATAAGGGCCTCAAGCCAAATCAATCCTGTGGTGTTAGGACACTGGAGGGGATGGGTAGCCTTCAACATTGACACAGTTTTGCCAGTGGAAACCGATTTGTGCACACTGTAGTGATAGCTCTGTTGCTAATGAGTGGCGACTTTTTGGCATTCTGCATTGCCAAGCACAAAAGTTCTATTCCTGATCAATTTGTCCATTCTGTATGATATTTGATGTAGATTTTCTACTTGACATGATGTCCACATTTTAGAGAAATTGATAAAAATTGGCTGAGTTATAGGTCTTTTTTTCCTTTGGGAGGATGGTGGTGAATAATGTACTTAAAAAGTTATCTTTTTGAAAGTTGAATTTATTTTTTTAATCATGTATTACAGTGTGTGTGCCTTTCCTAGGTTTGCTGAAAATTAATTGTGTCGTTTTTCAGTTAGGAGGTTTAAATTTCCTGTTGGCTTCCATGAAGAAAGGATGGCAATTATTAGCTTTTATGTTTTTATGTGGTAACACCTTGGCAAACTGAAATTGAAAGGAATCATACAGATTTAATAAATTCAAGTAGGGACCCTCAAGAGACTTGTGGAGAGGATGCATCCCTTGCCCCCACTTTGCTTTTTCCTTGCTCCCCCCTCCTCTAACAAACTTCACTCTCTTTCTCCCCCGCCCCTTATTTGTCAACCAACCTCCATTTCCCCCCCTT
Source organism: Euleptes europaea (assembly GCF_029931775.1). Lineage (NCBI taxonomy): Eukaryota > Metazoa > Chordata > Lepidosauria > Squamata > Sphaerodactylidae > Euleptes > Euleptes europaea. The sequence continues at coordinate 59,513,929 of NC_079313.1, forward strand.
TCTTACAATCCCCTTATCTGGCAACCTATCCCCCCATCTCTTTTGCCTCCCCCACCTTTTTCCTTCAATCTACCCCACCATTGGTACTCTTCCCACCTACCGCCCAGCCTTGAAACTTCACTCAACACCACCCTTGCTGCTCTCCTTACCTACCACCGGTCTTGGCATTTCACTCACCCCTACCCTCACTGCTCTCCTCTCCTACCCTCAGCCTTGCCCTCCCCTCACCCCCACCCTTGCTGCTCTCCCCACCTACCTTACCCTTGCACTCCACCCACCCTACCCTTGAAACTCTCCACACCTCCCTCCCTACCCTTGCACTCCACTCACCCTCCACCCTTGAAGCTCTCCTCACCAATGACTGCTGGGGTCTCCTCTGGCATGGCTGGGCACGGAGCAGCTGCTCCCATCCCCTGCAGGTTCAGCTGGGCCCAGAGCGGCTGCCCCTGTCCCTCACTGGCAAGACAGCACAGCAGCTGTGCAACCTGGGCCCAGCTGCATTGGTGGAGGAGAGAGACAGCCACTCTGGGCCTCACCATCGGTGTATGGAGGCAGCCACTCTTGGCCCTGGCCGCACTGGTAAAGGACGGAGGTAGACATTCTGGGCCCAGCATGGCTTCTGGACTGTGCTGCCACTGCTGGGCCCAGGGCATTTGCCAGGCTCTGCTGACACCAACAACTACTGCCTAAGGTAGGTGTGTTATCTATGCATGCACAGAGAACCCCCCAATTTTTTTAAAAAAATGTCAGATTTTTCTAAAATCCCTCAAGTCTGCAGGAACATCTGTTTGGGGTTAGTGTGGCCCTGATCTGCAGATTTAGGTATCCACAGATGGGAATTTGGAAATTAGATATATAGATGTAATAAACTATAGGTGACTTCTGACTTTCTAGTGGCTAAAGGAAAGTGGTAAAGGAAAGGAGAAAGAAGCAGGTTGGGGAGAAGGTAAACAGTAGTGGCAGGCTTTTGGCAGGGGAGACAGCTTAAATATTTCTTCTTTTGCTCTAGCAAGGCTTTTGGGGGACATATGCTGTAGCCATAGATCGCCCCTCATGAACCACCCCTCTCTTTTTTAGACACTGAAATCTGATTTAGATATTTATTTATGTATTTACTTATTGACTGAATTTATGCCCCATTTCCTCCACAATGGGGAGTGTTCTCCTCTCCTCCATTTTATCCTCATAACAACCCTGTAAGGTAGGTTAGGCTGAGTGTGTGTAACTGGCACAAGGAGATCCATCAAGCTTCCATGGCACAGTAGCAATTTGAACTTGAGTCTCCCAGATCCTAGTCCTCTTACCACTATACCACACTGGGTCTCAAATATGATGTTGGTGAGGCAACAGTCCAGGCACCTAGATATAGATATCACAGTAAAGTGGAGTCTGACCGAAGGCTTCCCAAACTAGGAAAATTTCAGTCATGCTGTGGGCTTACCAGAGACCTCCTGCCATACAAGTGCTATTCCCCACTGCTGCTTGGCAGGGCAGTGGGGAAAGACCAGGGTGTCTCACCAACAGTGCAATGTAACTTTCAGCAGAAACCCAGAAGTGGGATCATTGTGTTGTTGTGACCCTCTAGGATCCTAATGCATCACATTGATGTGTGACATCACTTCCAGGATTCCTCTGGACTCCTGCCCCTCCCTCTTCCACCAGTTGCCAACCAATGGCTGGCAACTCTAGGATGAGAGGGAAGAGAAGGAGGGAGGGTGCATGTGAGAAGCACAGACAATAAATCAAGTTCATGCCCATCAGGAACAAATGTCTGTGGTGTTGTTTGAATGTGGCCATTCTTTAAATGGAATCTGTCCTGTCACAAGTTAAGAATTTTTTTAAGTAGGTGGGATGAACCAGGCTTCTGGGTGGGGTGCTGCTTCCATTGATTTCAGCTGGGTTCTGCCTCTTTTAACCTACTTTTCCCATTTTAATAGAGCTTTGATATTTCTTGTAAAGCCGGCCTGAGCGCCCCCTTTCCCCCGTTTATGAGGATCCCAATAAGGGATTTTGGGGAAGGCCTGGATGGGACATGCCCAGCTTAGGGGCTGTCAGGTTGGCCTCCCTCCAAGCAGCAGGGGACCACGCAGCTGGCTCCCGTCCAAATGGTTCCACATACTGCCTTCTCATGGACCCCGCTAACATTTTGTTTACTAATCTCATGGATCCCCGCAGGTGGGCTGGGGTAGGAGCACATCGGCTGACAATGGGTTGGCCGATGGAAAGGATAATGCCCCTATGCCATGCCAATGCCTGATGCTGTATCCAATACAAATTGTGGCCTTTTCATCCAACTAAGTCTCTCTGTGTTAGTATTATGCCAGTAGCATTGGTGGGTGAACAGGTGGAAGGAAGTTGCATGCCACACTCCAGGGGACAGGGTGGTTGGTTGGGTTTTGGACCCCAGGTGCTCCCCATAAGCGCTAGGTCAGCAAGCAGAATGAGCCAGGCCCTCTCTATCTTCTTGAAAACATTTGGTTTGGGGGAACCCTGCCTTATTCAGACTAGGGTGCTGATGGCCAACCCCCATGTGTTATACAATGAACATAAGCTATTCACAAGGCTAGATGGCATTTTGGAATGATGGAATCATTGCTGAAATGTTTTGGAGCTCCTGGCAACTATAGGGGATATTACAGAACCTTAAAATTTATCTTTCTGCATATATATATCATGGCTTATGTGAACAGCATATAATAAACGCTGTACCACTGAGAGATAGAGGAGTGATAAATCAGAGTGCATTGCAGGAAGTTAGAGTAGCGTGATCTCATGCTGCCTCAGAGGCAGTTGGGGAAATGTGATGGATATCTGACCTTTCAGATATAAGAGAAGGAGAATATATTTTTCTGTTTATGGGTACTAGCCTTTATGATTAAAGTTATATATTAAAAAGCTGTTTTATGCCCAGTGCTTTGAGAACTCCGTTTAAGGCTGTTACAGAAGCACTTCATAAAAATACTGCTTAACTCAAATAATGCAATCATAGTCTGATTCAAATACCTCGCTAGCTAGCTCGCTCGCTCTTGGGTGAGGCTCTGCAAATCCACTGTCACTGAAGCAATTAACTTGGCCTGGCTATTGTGTCCATAAGGAGGTTGGGAGGTTTGTACTTCCCACATGGAAGGAAATATCCCTTCATATTTTTCTATGATAGGGCATATTGTGGTCTCTGGTGCTTTGAAAGAACTGGCTTGACCCAGCAAGTGGAAAGGATACATCACATGTCTTTTTTTTAAGTGCTGAAGACTGAGAGTCCTTCTGGTTCAGGATCTCACGTTCCTCAGTCAATGTTTCTAGTTTCTGCCTTCCAGTTGAATTTGTGTCTCCCACACTTCCTGCTTCTTCTTTTCACTTATGTGCTTCTGTGCCTCCCCCAGAGGGCAGTGGGACATCATAACTGACTTCCATAGGCAGCAGAGACTCACCAGATGCAATGGTGTTTCTTAATTGCCTTTTTATTGGATGCAGCAAAGTCCACACAGACTTCCTCACAAGCACAGTTCCCTTCCCCTGCCTGTTTCTGCCCCTTCAAATGAGCAATACCTCTGCTTTGGGGCAGTTGCACAAGGCCTGTCCTGGTTTGGTAGCCCCAGCTCTTCCTTTAGGTTCCTCTTTCTCCCTTCTTTGCACCCTCTCAGCCAGCTTGGGTTCCTCACCTCCCCCTGTCTCTTCTGCCATCTCCTTTTAAATCCCTGGGGCTCTGCCCATGCTGGTCAAGCCGAGCACCGCCCCTCCTTTCTCAGAGCCTTCTTGCTCTCTTAACCCCTTCCTTGTTTTGCTCCACTCCGGCTGGGTTTGCATGATAGGACTGCTACTGTCTTCTTGAGAGGTGTCCCACCCTATCTTGGAGCAACTGCTGCCTTTCACCCAGTAAGTGGAGCCTCCTCTGATCTCTGCTGCTGCCTTTGTGCCACAGCTCCCTTTCCCAAAGTTGCTTTGATATATCCCTAGAGTTACTGAATCCTTAGTGGGAAGAAGCTAACGTTCTCCTTGAAAAATCTGTCACTTCCAACTCTCAGCATTTCATTGCTCACATGCATTTCCTTAGCTTGAAATCTAGCGTTTTCCAAATGGGCACAGGCATGCAGATGCTCATTTCAACAGGGTGAACTCAGAGCTGTGATGGTTATTTATTATAGTGGGGACCTTTGGGAACTATGAGGACAAGTACTAGCCCAACTCTTATTTTTCAGTATATTTATTGAGGGCCAGTTAGGGTTGCCAGTTCCTTCTTTGCAGGAGGTTTTTATGGGAGAGCCTGAGGAGGGCAGGGTATGGAGAAGGGAGGGACTTCAATGCCAAATTGGCCATTTTCTCCAGGTGAACTGATCTTTATTGGCTGGAGATCAGTTGTAATAACAGGAGATCTTCAGCTAGTACCTGGAGGTTGGCAACCCTAGGGCCAGTTCACATGATGCAAAGTCTTTGTGGTTACAGCCAAGGACTTTGGTCACACCTGTAGTGGGAATTCCATGCTCCTCAGGCATATGGAGGCCCAAGGAACTGTGGTGTGCATGGAGAAGAAGCTGAACACTTAACCCCTCCTACACCAAGTTCCTGACCTGAGATGGCCGTGGGGAGCCACTACTTACTCTTCTGGGAAACTTATGTGTACCTGAATTGTTCCGACTTTCACAGCTGGGGCCTAACTGAACTACAGACTCCTCAGAAACAGGGAGTTGCCCTTTTAGCTGGAGGCTCTGTCTGCTCTTCTGAGCAGTGCAGAGGTTGAAGTCATAATCTTGGTGTAGCTGGGTCTTCTGTTCACTGGGAGTGCTCAAGACCACATGTACCTAATAAATAAACAAGACAATTTGCTTAGTTTAGGGCCTAAATATTCTGGAGAAGAAGCCTCACCTTTTCCTGGGCTTCCTCAAGCCAGGGCTTGATTGAGCCCAATTCTATAAAGCATTATATGTGTTCAGACAGTGTTCTTGCCCAGAAGCTGGAGCGAGAGTAGATAGCTGAGCACTCCGTCTTCTCTGACCTGTAAGGTTGCCAGGTCCCTCTTCGCCACTGGAGGGAGGTTTTTGGGGTAAAGCCTGAGGAGGGAAGGGTTTGGGGAGGGAAGAGACTTCAATGCCATACAATCCAATTGCCAAAGTGGGCATTTTCTTCAGGTGAACTGATCTCTATCGGCTGGAGGTAAGTTGTAATAGCAGATCTCCAGCTAGTACCTGGTGGTTGGCAACCCTACTGACCTGCCTCCTCAGAAGCCCACTGTCTCTGCTGCTCCCACCAGGTGAGGGGAGACCCTGGGGGACTGGTGGTCTGGGATCTGGCCCTACCAGGCAGAGGGCTGGCTGTCCTGGGGTCTGGCATGTTGGTTGTGTTGTCCGGAGCTGAGACATCAGGAGCAGGTCTGCCAGCTGAGGCCTCAGGATTCAGGTGCTGTAGGTCTGAAGGAGATCTGTTCTAGGTTTGGGGATGCTGGATTTCCCCTGAGTCTCCTGGTTTCCCCCCAAAATGATCCCTGGCTCATCCTGGTCACAATCAGAGGAGAAATCCATTCTCTAGCCCAAGAGAGATCATGAGAATAACCATCATCATTGCAATAACCATCCTTATATATCCCAGTGGAGCAAATAGCACTATTTCAGGTTGGGAACATGGTGCAGGGGAAATGGAGCTGAAACCCCTTCTCCCGACATACCACAGTCCAATTTTATGGGCCCCCAAAGAGGGTGCCCCCATCTATTCTCTATTGTTTCCAAATGGAGAAAAAATGGAGGCCCATAAAATTGTTTTTTAAAGTAGAACCAGCTAATTTGCAGCATAGCTGCTAGTGACTCTCCTTACATGAACCCTCAAGTTTGGTGAAGATTAGGTCAGGAGGTCCAATTTTATTGGCCCTCATTGTTTCTCCAAAATTTAAGCTGAAGGGTTACACCTCCTTATTGGCTGCCAATCCTTTTGGTGCCCAGTGAGGCTTCATGCCTCCTTTGAATTCCCACGGGCCAGTCAAATTGTTTCCTGGCATTAATGCTGGGAATTGTACTACACTGGTTTTGTAAACGGTTAAGCACTTTTAACTACCATTGATTTCAACAGAAATATTTAAGCACGTGCTTTGCTCCCAGCCCGGGCATGGTATTCAAAAGTGGTCTAGGGACTGTACCATGAGGTAGCAAGACAATGCTTGTTTCGGGCCTTCTGATTAGCCATGATACTTAGTTTAGTGCATGGATCACTGGAATGCTGGCATGAAAATTTAAAAAGAAAAGGGTTCACTGCCCACTTGGCCCAAAATAGTGAGGTGGGCGGAGCACTGCAAAACAACACTGGCATTTCAGACTGCAGAAAAAAACAAAATCAAGTCATTTCAGGAAAAAAAAAGATTGGAGGAAAACAGGTTTCAGAAAGAGCAGCGGGGGACTGTAGAAAAACTGGGACAGCAAGGGATTGTTAACGAAGCGGTGTGGAAACTGGGGGGGGGAGGTTAAAAAGGGAAGTGAAACTGGAAAATTAAGGCTGTCTGGGAGACACCAATGTTTCTTTCCCTTTAAGATTTATCTTCAAAGCTATTGACCCAGAGAGAAAATAGTCATCTTTGATAGCATTTTATACAAGTAGTTAATAAGGCATTACAATTTCCCCCCTTCATCTTTGACTGAAAACAGTTGTCCCATTACTATGGATATCAGAAGTGGCAGCATCAAAAGCAATATGGCCAAGAAATGGAACTATTTAAACACTGATATATAATTGCTAAAACGTTTCTTTGACTAATGAGCCCTACTTTAGGAAAGTGCTGTTTTTATACTCAGCATTGAAGTTCAGAGCAGGTGCTGACCCCTGTCTTCCTCCCTCATTAGATACTGTGAAACAAAGAGAATTTTGTTTTTATCTAATCCAGCATATGGTATATTTTGTTCAACATCAACATGTTTTTCATTTTTGCCCAAGGAGACAACAAAAGCAGAAAATAATGAGAGCCGTGTTTTAACAGAGTAAATAAAATATAATAGGTTCATTTAACTTGTTGATCTTATGGGTAGCTTCAGCACCACATTACTAATAATTCCACCCAAAAACATAATTCAGGTCCTGGACCTATCTGCTTCCCACTTACATGGTTCTTGCTTCCTAGGTTAAATTTATCTTCTTTCTTATTGTTAGTTCTAGCCCAGGGGTCTGCAAACTGCAGCTCCCGAGCCGCATGCGGCTCTTTGGCCCGTTGAGTGCAGCTCTTCAAACTTAGTTCAAAGCCCCTGCTCTCGCGCCCGCTCGCACCGGCAGCCGGGCTGCGGAGCTGGCGGCCTGAGAGAAAGAGAGCGAGAGAGCGAGAGAGCAGGCGAGCGGGCCGCTGTCTCTCCCCCCACCGCCGTGGAGAATGGCCAGGTCCCCCTTTCCCTTGCCCTCAATAGTTGGGAGGCTAAAGCCTCCCCTCCCCTCTAGCCGCACAATTGCTGGGCGGGCAGATCGGCAGTTCCTGCCCCCCCCCGTCCACCTATCAGCTGTTGGGTGGGGAGAGCTTCCTTTGGTAGACCTGGCCTCCGGCTGAGTCCCATTGGGAGGCCAGGTCTACCCACTGGCTTTCTTGGTGGTAGACCTGGACTCCGAGGAGGGGAAAAAGTCCCCCTTCAGAGGCCAGGTCTACCAATTGGCTTCTATGGGCCTCCGGAGGCCAGGTCTACTGCCAAGAAAGCCAATGGGTAGACCTGGCCTCCCAATGGGACTCAGCCGGAGGCCAGGTCTACCAATAGGCTTTTATGGTGGTAGATCAGGCCTCTAGACGAGGACTCCGGACGGAGAGGGGAAATGGCAGGGACTGACAATTTAATTTTTATCAATAAATAAGATCACTATTAAGTATGATATCAAGTTTTATTCAGTGTACCTATAGTTTAATTAAGACTTAAAACTTTAATTAAAGTTTATTAAGTTAATAAACAGTGTACCTACCTATATAGTTCAAGTTTAAGAAATTTGGCTCTCAAAAGAAATCTCAATCGTTGTACTGTTGATATTTGGCTCTTTTGACTAATGAGTTTGCCGACCCTTGTTCTAGCCCAAGCAATCTGGCAGTGGTCTCACTAATATCTCATTATCAGTCAAGAGGCTTCTGTGAGCGATAGCCATGAAATTCCAGATGTTCCTTTAAGGAGTTGATTGTCTACTAGGGTTGTGCATATCATTATACCTGAACCAAAAATAAACCCGAAATTAGACATTTCAGCAATATTCAGGTTTTGGTTTGAGTAGGGGTCATGTAATCAGAGCCAACTTGGTCTGAGCTGATCTGCACTTTAAAAGATGGGGCTCACCCAGTCCCTTCTGGAGGTAGGGGTCATGTAATCAGAGCCAACTTGGTCTGACCAACTGACAGTGAGCTGATCTGCACTTTAAAAGATGGGGCTCACCCAGTCCCTTCTGGAGGGATATACTCTCCAACTAAAAAACAACAATTTCTACAGCCACTTATTGGGCTTTTGAAGAAGACTCCTCACCCACGCAGATGAGCAATTTCCTTCACAAGAGCTGCCTTGGTCATGACTTCAGCTGGCTCCAATATCACCCCGAGTAGAGGCTTCATTTCCCTGCACCATGACCATCCCAAAGGTCACCCTAAGTAGAGGCTTTATTTCCCTGGGCTGTTTCAAGAATAGCCTTTCAGCCTTGGATGCCTCAGGGCTCTTGCCAATTCATTTCACCTGTGTTGAGTAATACACCTGATTCTTGGTATTCTGGGTTATGGCATAGCCAGTCAAAGGCCAGGCCTATTTATACCAAAGCCCCTCCCTAGGAATAATGTGAAGTAGACGAAAAACAAGCCCCTAAATGAATCAGTCATAGGAGATACAAAATTCCTGCTTGGACAAAGAAAGTGACCTGCTAATCTTATGTTGTCCATTGAGAGGATAGGGAAGGGGATCAGCAGAATGAGGAAAAGAACTTCATTAAGAAGGTAGAGTCTTTTTAAAAGGTACTCCTTCTAGTCCAATTGGCCTCTTAGGCCTAATTTGAACAGAGGAGCTGGCATGGTGACCCCCAGCTCTGAGATCTGTGAATTGATTTATGTTAGCAGTAATAACAGCATGCTCGAGAGGGGCACCAATACTTTCTGCTGCTTCTACATCTGATATCTTCTCAGTCACTGTTCTAGGACATTAAAAAATTCCCAGCTCACTTTTGTTATCAGAGCTGAGAAGGAAGAAAAATGCCTGGACCAACCAACCAAGGGGAGATAATATGTGAAAGGCAAAAGGTAAAGTTCCTTCTCTCATATGCTTCCTTTACTGTTAAATAAAATTCCTCCATCTCCCACTTTACACATGAGCAGATGGCCCTATCACATCTAATTCTGCTTTGAGGCACTAATGTTGAATACTTTGAGCCACTACAGAGTCATTACCACAGCTAATGGGAATAGACCCTAAGTAACGTGTGTACATGTGCATGTGTGCCCAGTTTACCAGTTTTTGCTCATTTAAGGATAGAACCTGAGACTACAAAAGAAGTTTTTGGAGTAGACGTTCTTTGAGAACACATAGTTCAGTACCCAAGCACATGCCTTGCCTATACAAAGTACCAGATTTTAGGGCTGTCAAAAAAAAAAAAAAAAATTCGGTACAGTTCGGATTCGGCCGAATTTGGCCCTTGTGGGTTCGGTACGTGCCGAAGTCCGAACTCCCCCACTTCGGATCCGTTCAATTCGGCCGGAATTCAAAGTTCGGAAAAAAATTCGGCCGAATAAAGCCATTAAAAACACAATCGCGCCTTTCCGCAGCTCTGGAGGGGGGGAATTTTTTAAGGTGGAGGTCCCAAAATTTCAGCGGAGCTTGGAGGGACCCTCCTTGCCAGAACCCCCAAGTTTGGTTAAGATTGGACCAGGGGGTCTGGAGTTATGGGGCCCGGAAGGGGTCCCCCCCATCCACCCAAAGGAAAGAAAGAACAGAAGCCGGCTGCTATTCATGCAATGGGCGGGGGGGGGGACCCCTTCCGGGCCCCATAACTCCGGACCCCCTGACCCAATTCTCACCAAACTTGGGGGTTCTGGCAAGAAGAGTCTCCCCAAGCTACCCTAAAAGTTTGGGACCACCACCTCAAAAAATGCCCCCTCCAGGGCCGTGGGAAAAACCTCCCTATGCCTGCTGGTGCTGAGAGATTTCTCATTAAGCTTGTTTCCTCTGCGGTTAACCACAGACGCCCAAAGTGTTAACCCCTCATGGGAAGTAGGTTAATGAGAAATCTCTCAGCATAGGCAGGCATAGGGAGGTTTTTCCCACGGCTCTGGGGGGGGGCATTTTTTGAGGTGGGGGTCCCAAACTTTTATGTTAGCTTGGTGGGACACTCCTTGCAATAACCCCCGTGTTTGGTGAGGATTGGATTGGGGGGGGGCTGGAAGGGGGCTTGCCCCCTTCTCCATAAAAACCAATGCAAAACTTTTGGCTTAGGGCTTAGGGCTATCCATGGCTACTAGTCAAAGTGAATACTAGTCATGATGCATATCTATAATCTCCAGGGTCAGAGAGGTTTTGCCTTGGATTTGCCACTCTCTAGATGCACATTCCCCCCAGCCAAATTCTCAAAACTCAACAATAAGCCCCCATGCAGAGTTTGGAGAATCTGGCTGGGAAAATGTGCATCTGGAGAGTGGCAAATCCAAGGCAAAACCTCCCCTGCTTAAATGACCAAGAGGTTTACCTCCCTCACCCAAGCCTGGGTGCTACTCTACCTAATAACTAGTGCACCCTTAAACAAAGTTAACCACCAACATCACAATTCACAAACAAGGCAGCTACCTTGAAGCAGATGGATCTCCCCTGCAACAGGAATCACGCAGGTGAGGCGGCGCAACACTCTAGGAACCCAAGCTAACTTCAACCAAAGTACACTGGATCCCCCCCCCCCCGCGGGCAGAGACTCACACTGACCCACTTAACTCCAGCCAAAGTTGGCAACCACAAAAAACAGCAGGAATAACACTCCCACAAAGGCAAGCCCACCCCAACCAGAACAGGTAATCCCCCCCAACCAGAAATCACAGTGTACACAGAGCAACAACCCAAACATCAAATTTAACATAAAGAGCCCCAAACCAGGCCAAGCTTAACAGAGACTCAGTCAGTAAAAGCCTATGCCAACTCCAGGCCACAGCAGGAATTAGAAAGCCAAACTTGGGAACAGTAGCACAGGCCAGAAATCACAGCCCGCACACACAGAGCAACAAACCAAACACCTTTAAAATGACTATTCACTGTCCTGATGCAAAAGGAGAAATTCCCACCCCACCGCACTCGCCTGCTCATTGTTTGCATGTGTGTGTTAAGTGCCGTCAAGTTGCTTCCGACTCATGGCGACCCTATGGCCATTTATTCATGGAAAGGTTTGCATTGGAGTTGTCACTCTCTAGATGCACATTTTCCCCATCTGAATTCTCAAAACTCTGCACGGCGGCTTATTGTTGAGTTTGAAGAATATGGATGGGGGGAAAAGTGCATCTAAAGAGTGGCAACTCTGATGCAAAACCTTCCATGAATGAAAGTCCTCCAAAATGTCCCATCTTTGACAGCCCTGCTCAGATCTTGCAAACGGAGGGCCGTGGCTTCTGTGGCCCCCGCAGGCGGCAGGATCGCTCGGGAGATTGGAGGGGGGATTGGAGGGGGGGAAGGGCAGGCGATCCACTGCAGATCCCTCGCCTGTCTTCCCGGGACTCCCAGGAAGGCGAGCGGGAGGTTGACAAGCTCCTCTGCTCTGCCTGGACAGGCAAAGCAGAGGGGTTTAAAGACCCCTCGCCTGTCTTCCCGGGACTCCCAGGAAGGCGAGGAACACACACCCCAGGCAGAACCGACGACAGCCCCCTTTGGCTTCCCCCCCACCCACAGAAACTGCTCCCTCCCCACACACACACAGACTCTGCTTCCCCCCCCACACACACATACACATACACAGGAGAAAAATTATAAATTAAAGCCCCCAAAGTGGTCTTACTGTGGCTGTCTTCTGTTCCATCAAGAGGGGCTGAAGAGGACTTGTCTTGTAATCCAAGATGATTCCAATTAGGCACGGAACGTTTTGCTCTGGAGAGATGCACACAGGATCGGATCGGCTGCCCCATTCATCCCAATAGGGGAAAGGGGAAAGCCCATATCTCGGGACCCCCTGACCCAATGTTCACAAAACTTGTGGGGTTCCTTAAGAAGCTTAATCTAAAGTTCCAGTGAAAGTTTTGTGTCTGCACCCCCAAAAATGCGCCCCCTGCAGCCATGGAAAGAGAAAAAGGGGGGGAGGCGATATTTCTGCCCCCACTGAACCCATCTTTACAAAACTTGGGTAGTATCTTAAGAATAATTCACTGAAGCTATGATAAAAGTTTGGGGGCTATATCCCCAAAAAAGCGCCCCCTGCAGCCACATAAATGGAAAAGGGGGGGAGGGAAAAGGGGGAGAACCCATATCTCGAGACCCCCTGACCCAATGTTTACAAAACGTGGGGGGTATCTTAAGAACACTGGTCTGAAACTCCACTCAAAGTTTGGGATTTGTACCCCAAAAAATGCGCCCCCTGCAGCCATGGAAAGAAAAAGGGGGGGAGCCCATATCTCGGGACCCCTTGACCCAATGTTTACAAAACTTGGGGGGTACCTTAAGAAGCTTCATCTGAAGTTCCAGTGAAAGTTTTGTGTGTGCACCCCAACAAATGCGCCCCCTGCAGCCACAGAAAGGAGCGAATGTGCACAAGCACCCCCCACACACACACGAGGATTTTGCTCTCTCTCTCTCTCTCTCCCTGGCCGGGCCGCACATCAGCTGATTCCTCCAGTACTCAATCCTGACTGATTGGCCAGAAGAAGACCCAGCTTGCCCACCGATTGGCCGGGGGAGGAGAATGCTGCTTACTGACGGTTATGCTGCTTACTGACGGCCTAATTGGCCGAATTTATTCGCGAACTCCCGAACTCGCTGAATTCGGCCCCCCCGGTTGCCCGCCAGTTTTGAGTTCGGATCCGTCCGAACAGAAAAGCAACGAATCAGGGGAAATTCGGTTGATTTTCAGTTCGGACCGAACCGAATTGACAGCCCTACCAGGTTTAATAGCTAGCATTGCCGGTTTAGGTCAAACAGCTTGACTTTTGCATTAAAACCAAGAGATCCATTGCTTTGCCGAATCTAACATACCTGGCTGGATGGACCAATGATCTGACTAAGTGTAAGGTAGTTTCATAAGGCATATGCTAACGCACAGGCTGACTTTCATTCACTAGGCAAGAAGTGATGTATTGCTGCAACATCTTTAAAAATAATATCACATTTGGCTTGCAAGCATTTGAAAATGTTCACATCCATACAGGTAAGGCTGAATTTTATATATCAGCCTTATCTACTTTTCATTCATATCTTTACAGGAAGCATCTCCTAAGATTGCTCAAAGATGAATGGCTTCATTACCCTGTCCAGGAAATGGCAGGATCAATTCCGTATTCCCGTCAGACAGTATTGTACAGCTTCATCATCATCTGCCATCATAAATTATTGCTAATGTTTCTTCGCTGTTTAAGCCTTTGTTTCAAATTTAGTCTAGTAGAAATATCTTGCTCTTGTCATTGTCATGTAAATTAGTAATGTGTGCTGGACAATGTCCCAGTTCACATTTGATTGTTGCTGGATAAGCTTTCAGTATGGGAGAAGGATAGAAACTTGCATAACAGTGTTTTATTAAACACCGCTTATGTGCACCAGTCTTAAGGACAGTGTTTTTTGACTAGGAATATAAAACATCTCAAGCCATCAAACAATTACAATCCATCCATCTATTCAATAATTACAAACAGATTAATTTTGAAATTGAGACACAAAGAAAAGCTGCAATTATACCCTTCTAATGGATTAACAAGTGATTAAAACTCCATAACCTTTTGAATTCATACATTGTTAATCAAGCATAGGTGTTAACAGGATAGAAATGTATGAGACACCAGTGGGAAATTTAGAAAGGAAGCCCTCAGATCCAGTAAATGATGTGCTGATTGTTCAAATCTTTTAAATCTATAATACATGTCCAGATCAACTGTTGATTTATTGGTCTTCTGCTTTGTTGTGATGGGTGGAAGAGGCCCCATTTGGGAACTGGGAGAGACGGATGGTAAAAGTTTTGCAATAAGATTTACATGTTCACATCTAGAATTATTTTAGATTTTTAAATAACATTCTCACTACCCGCTTTGTCCAATGTTTTAATTTGTTGTATGTGGATTTCAAGCTGGCGGCGATGCAGAAATGAAACCTGGGCTAATTCCGAGCAAGTTCAGCCTTCTGTTCTGTCTGTGTCACCACTCTCTCCAAACTCTATGTGGACTTCGGGGCTGGTGGTGGACCCAGCCAGCCAGTAAGGGAGGTTAAAATGACAGTGGGGCCAAAGTGACCCCGAATAATACTAAATAAATTCAGCAGTATTGGGGACCAGCTTTTTGGCTCCCTTTTATTGCTGCCATTTTTTCAGTATTAAAAAATCCTGAAAAATACCGAAAAGGTATTTGGGGGTGGGGGGTGGTTCAGCTTTATCCGATGCATACCCCTAGTTCCACCACACAGGATTACAAGATCATCTTCAGCCTGTACGTGGGTCTTTTGAGTCATGGCCCAGAGGAGAGAAGGTGGCCAAAGGTGGTTAAAACCATTTTCTCCAGAAAACCTCTTGCTGTTTTGGTATATAATAGTCAAGATTTTGTTCGATCAATGGGTTAATGATAATTTTGGTAAGAAGTTGTGGGTTTAAGCTCTCCTATTTTTAGGCTGTTACTGTTTTATTTAGTATTGTGCTGAGTACACACACACACGCACACACACACACACACACACATACATATTTGCATGCCCAGCAGTCTGGCTCTCTGACACCAGCATGTGGGTGGGATCAGAACAGCTGGCTGGGTACTTTAAGGATGAGGTTAAAAAAGAGTGGGGGGAGGTGAAAGGAAGGAGGAAGTGAGATAAACACTAAGGAAAGCTGTCAAGAGTAGGAGTGAGCTGGAGGAAGAAGCATCTAGAGACTCCCATGAATAGCTGGAGCCAGCAAAGCAGCAGGCAGCTGGGAAGACTGCCCGCGGAGGAGTCCAAGCTCTCGGAGCCCACATGAAATCAAGAGATCACTCACCTGCAGGGAGGCTGAGAGCCTGGAATGCAAGAAGCTGCAGCTGGCTGGCTGGAATCAGGCAAGGGACAGGCTACAACCTTGAGACTTTGGCATAAGGGGAAGGACTAAAAGGGAATGAACTGAGCATGGAAATGGGAGGGGGGATCACTTGCTGTACTCTCATTAAAGGAAGTCCTAAGATCAATTGTGGGCCAAGGAGGAACCCAGGAAACCATAGGGGTCCCCTGGTTTGAGGCCACTTAGCTCATGACAATTTGGAATACATCTTGGCCCCCTTCTTAGAGAGAATGATGTAGCATGAATATTTTTGGCTGTGTTCTCGGGAACTGGGAGTCATTGCCCCAGTCATAAAGGGGTCTCATATGTGTCAAATGTAGGTGGGGGCATGGCCAATGTGCTCCCTACATCTCTATGTGCATTGGCATATCCATGATTCTGTTGTGTGGACAAGGTTTTGGTGGATCACTGCAGCTGGGTTATGTACATTTTTTATATTTACTTGTTAAACAGCAGAGTATGCTGCTACGCTCACAATTTAGTAAGCCATACCCAAATCTAAAGATGCTATGGCATAAGCAGGGATGAGAAAAAAATAAGTTATCTGTCATTAATCCTAAACCATGTTGCACTTGTTTAGGTTTTTTTCTTTACAAATATAGGTTGTACAATAGAAGCTAGAACTGACATAAATGCTTTTTAGTTAGGCTTATTTAAAGCTTTATTTGGCAATCTGCTTTATGGCTGATGGATTGATTTATAAATTTAATAAACCAATTTTCAGCTTGCGTACACCAAACAGTGTACAAAAATTATTTAAACACCAACTTGAAAATGTATTCAAAGAAGCAATTAAAGTATAACAATCCAGAGTCACCAAAAGCCTCTCATAACAAAGGAACTATTCATGACATCGACTAGTTTTCTAGGTGTATCTGGGTGCCTTTGATACTTTCCTTTAGCTCATCTCACAGGTCTTTTTGTGGAAACTTTTTATTTATTTATTCACTTCTTTCTTTATTGTTCTTGTCTCTGTGACTGACAAATCTCTGTAAGGCAAATTTCCCTAATCTCATGATGCAGTTAAGGAAGATGGCCACTTTCTAGAAACCACTATATATCAATTGAATGGGGTGGGTGAATGGAGTCAAAGGGAACATTAGCTTTTTTATGCTGCCATTCTGTATTCCTTCATGCTTTCATTTTTCCATTGGATACATAAACTACCATCTTCCTCTCAGTTTACAGTCCAGCAACAAAGAACACTCTTGTGTGGACGTCTATCTACTCATTCACTTTTCTATTAACAGTTCTAGCCCATTTTAAAGTTTAACTTCTTGCTTTCTTATTCAGTATGAGAGCCAGCATAGTGTAGAGGTTAGAGTACTGGACTAAGGCCTGAGACCCCCAAGTCTAAATTGTGACTTTGCCATTGAGGCTTGCTGGGCGACCTTGAGGTAGTCACTCTGTCTCAGCCAAATTTACCTCATGGAGTTCTTGTTGTGAAGCTAAAACAGAACAAGGGTGACAAATTTGATCACCGCTGAGGAATAAAAGATTGTAAATATCAAACTAAAGAAATAGATTTTTTGATATATTTTAGAATATGTCTTCTGGGACTGAGTGGGATACATGTTACTTTCATATAGTTTGTGTGTGTGCGTGCGTGCGTGCATGCATTAGAACTGATTTCTGCTAAGTGCCCTTTCCCTCATGCTGGTTTCCATCTCGAATGCCTTGGCAGAGCCAGAACTTATGACAAAAGACAGTAATATTGTCGAAGGCTTTCACGGTCAGGGTTCATTGGTTCTCGTAGGTTATCCAGGCTGTGTAACCGTGGTCTTGGTATTTTCTTTCCTGACGTTTCGCCAGCAGCTGTGGCCAGCATCTTCAGAGGAGTAACACTGAAGGACAGTGTCTCTCAGTGTCAAGTGTGTAGGAAGAGTAATATATAGTCAGAAAGGGGTTGGGTTTGAGCTGAATCATTGTCCTGCAAAAAGTAACAAAGGTAATGTGCTAACCATTGTCCTGTAAGTATCAAGATAATGTGCTAATGAGGGTGTGGTATGTTAATGTGGAACCATTGTATCCTGAAGTGATCTGTTAATGTGTGAAATCCAAAGCTAATCTGCATGGCTATTGTTGACTGTAGTCTTTGTTAGTCTGGAGGTTTTCAAGATAGGAAGCCAAGCCTTATTCATTCATTCATGATTCAGCTCAAACCCAATCCCTTTCTGACTATATATTACTCTTCCTACACACTTGACACTGAGAGACACTGTCCTTCAGTGTTACTCCTCTGAAGATGCCGGCCACAGCTGCTGGCTAAACGTCAGGAAAGAAAATACCAAGACCACGGTTACACAGCCCGGATAACCTACGAGAACCAAAAAGACAGTAATGTTTCCTAATGAATGTAGATATCTCATCAATCTTAATTGTTAAGAAATGGCTCTGTCCAAGTACCCATCAGGGCTACATGAAGGTACCCTATGCAGCTGACAGAGGGGAAGCTGACCACCTTACACCTACCTATGTGATTGTCAGTGTGAGGACATGAAGTCTACCCACATAGGAAGTATACACACAAAGATGTCATTCTCATAAATGAAGATGCAACAGGTTGAATTCAAACCTTCCATATGCAACTACTACTATTGAGAAATGGCCCCTCAGATGCTGCTGAAAGTTCAATGAGTCACACTGGAGTGCAGGAGCACTCTCTGAGGATCTGGGGTAGCAGATTTGCTGATCTGGCTGTTTGCTTCCACCTGTGTTCTATTTGTGTGTGTGTGTGTGTTAAGTGCCGTCAAGTCGTTTCCGACTCATGGCGACCCTATGAATGAAAGTCCTCCAAAATGTCCTATATTTGTATATTTGTAAATAAAGCAAATGTTACAAAAATACCATATAGCTCTAGTATTGTCTCCTTCAAAGAGAATTAAGGTAGTAAGTTTAGGATTAATGACAGATAACTACCCAAAAAATAGTATTCCAGTCTCTCTTAGAAAAAGGTGTAAATGCAAGGTATATAAAGACCCACTGTAGCCCACTGTTTTAGGTTCAGTTACTCCCACTTACACCATCCTCCACCACTGGAACTCTGAGGTTCACTTTGGCTCAACTTCACCGCAGGTCTATTCCTCCAGGACTGTAACCCTGCAGAACTCTCCTGACTTCTTTCTCCCTCCATGCCACCAGGCATTCCCATTCTCAGACTGGTTCTCCAGTGTCCCCACACCCAGCTCCCTTGCTCATGCCTGCATCTCTTTCTCTCTCAGAACTTTGCTATAGGACTTACTCACAAAATATATTCCCTTTTAACCGGTCGTTCCAGCTTGTACCACAGTAACATGAAAAGGTTCCATTTCTTTACAGTCTTTTGGGTATGTTGGATATGAAGTTTTTGAATTGAAAAAAAAAATGCAAGCATGTACTTTTTAAACTATTTTTTTTTCATCTTCTAAAATCGGTCAGATAGCATTTTAACAACTATTCAGAGAACAAAAGATTACCTTTGGGCTGAAGAAGCAGAATGAGAAATTTCAACGCAGATGGTCGTTTTTAAAAAGAAAATGATGAATCTGAATTTTGAAGCTTCTCAACCATAACCAGAGACTGCTACCATGACAGTATAATGAAGTGCTTTCTTGAAATTGGAAGTTGAAAAATCTCTCTGCTAGATGTTATGACAAATGCAAATTGGATACCAACTACATAGGCTGCAGTGCATTGACCTATATGTTTATATAACGGCATGTTTCTTAAATACCATGTCTCCAGGTGTTTTTATGAAACACCTTGCAAGTTGTAACCTGTATTCATGGGGAAGGGGGCCTGCCAGCAGTGATGGGAAAATGATCAATTTTACATGTTTCACCAGCCCCTGGAGAGCACTGAAATTTTCATGTGCCCAAGAAACCAATAATACAATTGAGATGAGAGATTCTCCAAGAATGTTTCTACAGAAACAAATTTTGAGGGAAAGCAAAGCAAATGGTAAGCTTTTTCTCTGTTTGTGCCCTTAAGCCATTAGGGATGAATCTGAATTTGTCATCCCTGCAATTTTAGTCAGAAGGTTTGTGTTTAGATTTTACTGTCCCTTAAGAAGATTGCGCTTTTGATTCTTCATTTTCAAACCATTTTTCTTTCATTGCACCAATCCCCCCCAATTATCTACCTTTGAGTATTATCAGCAAATCAGAATTATACATTAAATTATTATACATAAAAATGGTCTAAATTGTACATAAAAGCTACAAAGGAATCTACAGAACAGTGTAAAGCCAGGAATCAAAACTGCTGACAAAAAATTAGACATAATTTATAAGACAGCAACTGATCATGTGAACACTACATACTTCCCCACGTTCTATGAAATTTGGCTCAAGATGTGGGCATGCAGCAATCTCTGGTTACCCCTATGAGTAAGCATAAATACAAGACATCTTGGCAAATGGTTGTGGCTTAGTGGCAGATTATCTCCTTTGTATGTAAAACGGGTGGGGAACGTCAGGCCTGGGGGGCATTTAAGGCCCGCGAAATGATTTGGTCTGGCCCTTCGTGGGTCCTGGCAGATATTTAGTTCGGAAGGATCTAAGACTGGTGATCCGCCCCCTCCCGCGGACAGGAATAGCCTCTATTCAAGGCAGATGTGAGTTTGTTTTGTCGAGAAAAGGAACCTTATTTTCCCCTTGCGGAAGAGTCATTAGCTATGGAGCTGCTAGGACCGCCCAATAAACTGTGTTAACCCTTTCCCATCTGGGCCATGGAGAAACGTAGTCCCTCTACTACAAGAAGGCTGGAGGCGGAAGTGATGACAGTGGAGGGGTTAAAGGGGGCAGGGCTAGAATGCGTGTGTGGGGGGGAGTTCTTAGCCAGTGTGTCCTCATTTCATCCCTGCAGGCAGAGGTAGCAGGAGCCGGCTGTAGAATCCAACCCCGACCGTGCGGAGCAGGAGCAACTGTGGTGTGTGGCTGGGCGGCTATGCCCAGCTGGTGCAACAGACCATCCTGTGCCACCAAGTGGGTGAGTGCGCCACCGGTTGGATGCCTGCTTGCTTGCTGCGCGGGGGGGGGGGATCATCTGAGGCAGCTGCCTGCTTGGGGCTTGGTCGGCTAATTTTTAAATTGATAACTTTGTATGGCCCGCGAATGATGTTATAAATATCCAAATGGCCCTTGGCGGAAAAAAGGTCCCCCACCCCTGATGTAAAAGATCCCTGGTTCGATCCCGAGTATCTCCATTTATAAGGTGATAGGAAAGACCTCTGCCTGAGACTCTGGGAGCTGCTGCCAATCATAAAAGACAAGAGTGACTTTGATGGACTGACTGTCTTACTCAGCAGAAGGCAGGCTCATGTGACAGGCAATATCATTTTTTCTTTCCCTGGTTCGGAAAAGAAGATGGTGTACAGGGAGGACGTGATTAAATTAAGGAGTTTCTAATTCTGGTCCCAAGAGGCTGCTCATGGTTAGGGCTCCCAACAGTGTCTTGGCAAATGCCAGGAGATTTGGGGGGCAGTGTCTGGGGAAGACAGTCTTTGGGGAGGATGTAATATCAGTTCTGAGTGATGCTGTATGCTGCATCCCCTAGACTCTGTGGTCTTTACCAAAGATACTGGGGAGACTAGAGTTTCACTATGTGGAAGCCACTTTTTCTCCCACTCCTTAATCCCTGGGGGGCTGGAAGGTGGTAATTACCCACCCCAGGCAGATAGATAGGAAACCTAGTAGTGCTTCATATATGCAGTCTGGACTGAGTAATTTCTGGTTGTCCCTGAGAATGTGATATATGGCTTTAGAACTGACATTGAATAAAGCAAAGTTTTTCCTTCAGCAAATCGTGACAGGAATTTCAAAGGAAGTTAAAACAGCTTTGATAAGATTAGTGCCATTTCTGAGTTAAGGATCATAGATTCATACCTATTATATTTACTTACATGCAAAGTATGTGTAAAGTGCTGTCGAGCTGCAGCCAACTTATGGCAACCTGATAGGGTTTTCAAGGCAAGAGACTGACAGAGGTGGTTTGCTATTGCCTTCCTCTGCATAGTGACCCTGCTATTCCTTGGTGGCCTTGTAGGGTGCATTTTATTTTCTCCTCCCCCACTGTTTTTTCCTTCCCTGAAATCCCCTCTCTTCTTTTTTTACTCCTTTCACTCCTTTCCACCCACTGGCCAACTTACCTTTATCTTCCCACCCTCCATCTTCAGCTTTCCCTCCCCCTGGCAGCCTCTTCCTAGAAAAACTATTGCTAAGTTGTACAGTGACAGTCACCAGGCAAGGCCAAGTTGTGTGTTGCTGCCGCTGGGCCCAGTTTCATGGCAGAGAAACTGCAAGGATTCGCAGGGTGCACTTCACTTTTCTCTGTATTACCTCCCCACACTATTTCCTCTTTTCCTCATCCTGGCAACCCCCATATCCACACCTTTCTTTCCCCCTTTTTCTCCTTCCCACTCACTAAGCCAGCATGGCATAGTGGCTAAGCAGTGGTTTGGAGCGGTGGACTCTAATCGGGAGAGCTGGGTTTGATTCCCCACTCCTCCACATGAGCAGCAGATGCTAATCTGGTGAACTGGGTTAGTTACCCCTCCTACACATGAAGCCTGCTGGGTGACCTTGGGCTAGTCACAGCTCTCTTCGAGCTCTCTCACCCCACAGGGTGTCTGTTAAGGGGAGGGGAAAAGAAGGTGATTGTAAGTCGGTTTGATTCTTCCTTAAGTGGTAGAGAAAGTCGGCATATGAAAACCTACTCAATCCCTCATACATCCAGGAATTTCCCAGCCTGGAGCTGACAACCCTAACCAGGCCTGGCCCCAATGAGTCCTCTCTCAAAGGTCAAAATAGGCCTGGAAAAGGTCCTGTCCCTTCCTCATGCCTTTTGCTGGCAGAGCCATGCCTGGAATCTGTGGTTGCCTAGCAACAGTCACTGAGGGAAATCCATTGCTTAAAGCTACAGGCATGTCTTTTATCATTTGCACCTTTTTTTTAAACTTGTAAATGTATTTTTTTTTAAGATTTCAGATTTTTCTGATTTGTATAAAGATCTGTTTGCCCATTCACAGTTCTAGTCACTGGATTTAAGTATCCAAAAGTTGGCTGACTTTGCTATCAGATACATAGATAAATCAATGCTACAGAATCATAGTTTCCTTAAACAGCAAAAACTGAAATTAATAAACAAAAATATTAAAAAGAAAGTTTCTGACACCTTATAGATTCCCAATATTTCAGAAAACATGAAGCTTTGAAAATTTGTTCTTTAAAAGTTTTCGAAGTTATAAATTGAAAACATGATTTCAATGAGTAGTTATTTTAAAGTCTTGCTTTTTGTGTGAGTGTCAGATAAAGTTCATTTGTGTTCAAGGTTATATTGGATTTATCCTTTCCTTTATTAATCATATAAGGAGAAGGGAAAAAAGAAATTAATCAAATCCTTTTTATTAGGAGTCTGAATTACATAAACGAAATGATTGATTAAGTCAGAAAAAATATCCAGAAGATTAACGGTATTCTAAAATACTCTGAGTAACGCCCCTTAAATTAAGAGTCAGAGAGAAAAAAAGTCCTGTTGCTAGGAGACAAAATCCACAAAGTGTCATGATAATTTATTTCTTATTAAATAAAATGTTGATGAATGTAACGAAACTCTACATGGTGAGCAATGCAACTTCTGTTTTGTATCACAGATCAAATGTCCCAATTATTTTATTTTTAAAAGTATTTGGATGCGTATTATATGGATTAAAGAGGATCAATAAAAATGAATAAGAGTTACTCAAATTATACTGGCAACAATCCAGCACTGAATTAAGTGTATTTCAGTCCACTGATTTCAATACCAGATGACCATCTATCTCAGGGAATTGTGCCGGGAATTTAAACCCTGAAGTACGCAGGATAAAGTACAAATAAAAACACAAAGCATAGTAGGTAGAGATGAAGTTCTAGGATTAATAGGGACAGTATTGGCAGCACATCAGACTTTCAGAGGTACCTTCAGGGTAATCCAAGCTGAACTTTGTTAAGTTGCAGCCATTAATACTCTGTAGTAGGAAGTTCATATAAATCACAATTTATATCTTGTACATATTACTGTACTTTCAGTGCTTTCAGTGGGAAGTGATAAAGGTGCTGAGGGTATATAACTTTCCAAATAAAGCAGATGAGCCAGATTGGTACATTTGGTACAAGTGAGCCAATCTGATACATGCTTGGTTTTGTTTGTTTGTTTGTTTTTTGTGCCAAGCAGCCTGGAAAAAGCCTTATACTGCTGTGCACTCCTTCTGGAACATAATTAGAGCCAATAGAGCTATTTGGAGGAAGGGAAAGGTAAAAACATGACAAAAATATATGGCAACTTCTGGGATCATTTGTGGCATTCACTGAAGCCAGAGAGCAAGTACACTGCTTGGCTTCTTGGCAAGTGCACAGCCTATTTCTCTTTTGTGCCTCCTCCCTTCCTTTTTTGTGCCTCCTCCCTTCTTTTGTGTCTCCATGCTAGAGAACCAGCATGGTGTAGTGGTTAAGAGCAGCGGACTCTAATCTGGAGAACTGGGTTTGATTCCCCACTCCTCCACACGAAGCCAGCTGGGTGACCTTGGGCTAGTCACAGTTCTCTCCGAACTCTCTCAACCCCACCTACCTCACAAGGTGCCTGTTGTGGGGAGGGGAAGGCAATTGTAAGCCATTTTGAGACTCCTTTTGATAGAGAAAGCGGAGCCAACTCTTCTTCTTCCATATGGAGGATATATCGGGGCCAAACATGAGAGTTCTTCTAAGGAGAGTCATCAGCAGCAATTCTACAAATTTGATGCCTCTACCTTTAAAAATAGCCCCCCCTCAAGCCCCAGAAAGATTTCCCATAGATTACTATAGAGGGGTAGTATTTAAACATCTGTGGAGGCATTGAAGTCCATCCCCTCTCCAAACCCATCCCTCCTCAGGCTCCACCCCCAAAACCTCCTGCTGCTGGTGAAGAGGGACCTGGCAATCTGACCCCAAAAGCTGATTTTATTCAGCTTTTGGGGGATTGGAGTTGCCAGCTACAGGCTCCACATGAAGCCTGCTGAGTGACCTTGGGCTAGTCAGTTCTCTCAGAACTCTCTCAGCCCCACCTATCTCACAAGGTGCCTGTTGTGGGAGTAGGGGTGCCAACCTCCAGGTACTAGCTGGAGATCTCCCACTATTACAACTGATCTCCAGCTGACAGAGATCAGTTAACCTGGAAAAAATGGCTGCTTTGGCAATTGGACTCTATGGCATTGAAGTCCCTCCCCTCCCCAAATCTCATCCTCCTCAGGCTCTACCCCAAAAATCTCCAGGTATTTCCCAACCCAGAGCTGGCAACCCTATGTGGGGGGAAAGGGAAGGCAATTGTAAGCCACCTTGAGACTCCTTACAGTAGAGAAAAGTAGGGTATAAAAACAAACTCTTCTCTTTTTTTAAAACTGCATTTTTATTGGCTGAAAAAAGCCAAAAAATACCAATAAAAAAAGAATTCTAAACTAAAAACAAAGTCATGTTCTTTCAACCGAAGCTGCTATGCTGCAAGTTTAAAGGTCTATTTTGTGTGTGTGTGTGTGTGTGTGTGTAATCTTAGGGAATATGAGCCAGTGGCCAATTTTGTCTTGGGTTTAAATATGGTAGGATGTGGGGCCAACAGAGAAAGGGTTAAATGTTCCCTCCCCCACTGTATTTGCATGCAGCTTGGGCCTGAGGAATATCTGCAGTCTTGGAAGATAAGAGCAGTTGTGTGTTCTTCTGAATCTGCTTATTTAGGCAATGGCAGTGTTATGAAACTGAGAAGCCTTTCTCATAAGTATATGGAAACTGTAGAAAGGATACAAAAAGCGTATATAATAGGCATGCTTTGTATCTATCCCATCAGCGTATTAGTCTATGAGAGGCTTGTTTCATGTAGATTCATCATAAGGACCTAGGCAAGGGTTATTAGACTGCGGCCCATTTCTCCCTTCCTTGATGTCAATTCCCACTGCCTTCCCACCCCTTCAGACTCGGAACATCCAGATGCAAAACGCCGCTTAAATAATGTGAATGTTGTGATAGAAACCAGTAGAAGGGGAAAAGATGAAGTTCTGGCATTCACTTGCTTTAAGCTTCTGCCATGTGTGTGCATTCTTTGTAAGATAAGGATGGAGTGTCAGACTTATCTTTGAATTACATTGCTTTTATCTGGGAACTTACAATACCTGAGTTACTAAGAAAAGGAAAGAAAGGGAACAGCAGAAGAAGCCTACTTTTTAAAAAGAAAATATACTGTCATTCACAGACAGTAAGGATTTATTCATCATTAATTACCTTGGCTGCAATCACCAGCTGACTCACTGAAGAACTACCTTAATCCTGATTAAAGTTCTCCGGATTTTTTTTTCTTTTGTCTCCATTTATTATTTCCATGGCTGCTTGTATTTAATAATCTACTGCTACAGTTTCCTCTTCCTATGTATTTTGATTTATGTGGGAGGCTAGTCCATTGAAGAGAGTCCAGTCCAATGCTCTCTGTAGCCGATGAATGCCATTCTTGGAAATTCTTCTACACCCTTTTTAATTTTCTGCATGTTTTAAGACTTCCAGTGTTTACATTCTTTAAAAAGACGACTAGACCATTATATTGTTCTCCTGTAGACACTCATCTGTGAAGCACCCAGCAGGAGATAAAATAGTCAGGGGTGGAGTAGACATTTACTTTATTAGTAAAATCATAGTGGGCTGTTACTCTGAGTCCTAGGCATCCCCACAGCAAACCCAGAAAGGAGGAGCGACATGGCATGTGGCTTCACCCTGCTGGCTTGGGCATGGTAAAGCCAGTATGGAGGAGAATGTCAGCAGCTATCTTTGCCCTGCAAGCAGGAGCATAGGCATGATGGTGGCTGGTTTGGCCTGTGAGGAGGCGCATGGACACAAGAACACCTGTTTAGGATGGGTCAGCCCAAGCATGGTACAACCAATGAGGAGGAGCACAGCATATCTTCAGATAGCTCTGTGGCTCTCCATCAGATGGGAGGGGTAATGTCAAAAGAAGGAGTCAAGTCAGAAGAACCATTTTGATTTTTGCTATCCCTATGTTCTCCATGTTGTGTTCCTGGGAATCAGCATTCAGTAGTTTTCCGCACAGGCCTAGCTCATTTCATCCCCATAACACCAGCTGTAGCTTGTGCCATCAAAAGGCCTGGCTATCACTAGCTCACACCACTCCTAATTAACTGAGTGAGAACATCTGTGTGAAGATGGGAGGGGTGAGATCTCTCATATCCGCTGGGAGCCTTATTCTGGTTCAGACTGGTTTACACCATCTAGAGACTTCTCCCAAATGTCCATCCTGATTGGGAATTGAGGGTCACCTGTCCTAGGTTCACTTTTCTATAAGTTCGACTATGCCTTACAGTAGCTAAGCTTCCTTCATACCTTGATTTTAGCATGTCACTCAGTTGCTTTGAAAAACATCTTTAGTTTTTAAGATCCAGCTTATCATGTAACAATTTAGTAAATATTATGTAGCCAGATAGATTTATTGTTTTATCATTGCTATTTGCCTATTGACTATATAACTTGTATTTTAACCTTTTTCTTGAAGTTTTCTATCAATAAAGCTTTTAAAGCTACATTGTTGAGTTTACTAGCCTAACCCAGAGCTGTTCAGTCATTCTACTGGTACCAAAACAAGGTGTGATGAGCAAAGAGTTAATCTTTAAGAGACTTTCAGAGAAAGGGAGTGGGCGGAGCTAAGGAACTTTCTCTGTTCTGAAGAAAGGAATTGATTCCGATTTTGGTAACCTGCATGTTCAGTAGCTGACTGTGTTTGACTCTGGGAACCTGCCTAAACTGGTGTGAAACATATCCTGTGGTGTGGAAGACAGAGATTGGGAGGAAAAGGGCCCTTTCTCAGGTCACTAAGGGGAATAGGCTCTGGGAAGAAGATATTCCAGCTACAGGGTTTTGTTAAGGGATCACTGCCACAGATAGGTGGAGTAGATCTAAAGTGAGAACTGGAAGAGAGATTTGAGGAGAAATCTCCATACTTCTGTGTTTCTCTGGGGAAGAGAGATTGTGTAATCTCCAACTTCCCTGATAGCTAGGTAAATTCCATTAGTTTGAATAGAAACATCTATAAGAAGTTCTGGGAACTGAACTGAATTTGTGAACTGAATTTAAGAATTGTTATTCTGTACCAACTAAGCCATCTAAGCTTTCTGTGAAGTGAAACTTGTAAAATAACTCTGTTCTATGCTTGTCCTAACCACCATTTCCCCTCCAAATTCATCACTTGTACAGTATTTAATAAATCTCTGTTTCTTGGTTGTTAACATGAAAAAGCCTCTGGTGTCTCATTTCTTCTAAAGTAAAATAAGTAAAGGGGACTAAGGAGAAAGATTAAAACTCCAAATAAGCATTCTGGCAAACAAGTAAGCTCTTTCTCTCTTCCTCAGCAGGGGACGGAGAAAGGGGGATTGTGATACACGGTCTCTGTCTTCATAGAAGGCATGGCCATAATCATGGACTGTTTAGGCCACCCAGTCCAGCCTTGAATATAATGCATTTCACACATGATCAGAGGCACTTTCTTATTGTTCCAAGCATCTTATCATTTCCAAGCATTTTAAACAGGAATCAGATCTAAGACCAAGGATAAAAATAAATTTTGGAGCTTATATGAGCAAGAGAAAGTGGGTAAAATAAGTATTGCTGAGCTGAAAGGGCAATGTGCATTTCACAAACTTTTTACACCCCCCCATCAAAACGTTTTTGTTCCTCTTTTACTGTGCAGTCCTAAGGGGGTGATGGTTAAGAAGTGCCCAGGAACGGTGCAGCCATGCCACCTCCTGAGTGGCTTCCCAGCAAAAAAAAAAAAAAAGGTAATTTTAACGAAACCCTGTGAAACGCCTCCATAGGGGCCACACCTGCCTTTTCGCAGACATAATTTGGTGCTGGCTAAAGATGGTGCTCCTGGGCTGAAATGGCTTTGGAAGATGACTAAAGCCAGTTCTGCCCTGTGAACGTCCCTTTTGATGCCAGTGTGAGCCCTTGCAACAGGAAAACATTACTGGTGAGGCTGCGTTGGCACCTGCAGCTTGCACTGCCGTTCTCCTCCCCAAAGCCAGTGCAAGTGGCCCTGTGCTGGCGTTAGTGCCACTTTAGCCAGTGCAAGTGGCACTAACGCTGGCACTGGGGTCTCACGCCAGCTCCTAAGCCAGTTCCCCCCCCCCCATCTGGTTAGAATTTCTCTGCCCATGATTGTTTGCAGAATTTTGTGAAAGCATGTGAACACGATAGTCAGTTTTGTGGGAAACATAAATATACTCCCTTGTTTGGACAATCAGGCCATGTGTACTCCAATGTGTATCCAAATGTTGGTATTACCCATTGTATAACTTTACTATCAATAGGATGTAAAGTTGGATGTTCATCTGAATGTGCTTCCTAATTGACATTGCCACTGCTAGTTATGCTTAAGATTCCCAAACTGAGGGATAGATTAATAATATCTTCCAGGGGCACTCATACCTCCTCTGCACTGGCCTTAACCAACCAGGAAGGGCATGGGTCTAGGAGGCGAGTAGTTGGCTTCACTGCAGCCAAAATCTCATCAAATTCAGCCTGCGAGAGCCTTCTGAATTGGTCCAGTATAAGTCCAGAAGATGGCCGAGGGTAGACTGGTCAATTGACCATAATAAATATTATTAGATGGCCGAGGGTCCTCTTATTTGCTTACTATATCAACGTTCGCTGGGAGGTAGTGGCAGAGTGGCAAGACATTGTCTACAAAATAGCTAGCAAAAGCCTCACAGCTAAGGGTCAAGTCTCTAACATTTCAGAGGTCCCCTGAGGGTCATGTTAAAGACAGACCTATCCTAAATAATTGTGCCGAGTGAGAGCGAGCAGACAGTGGAGGTTGAATGATAAACTTTATTTGTGGCCTTCACTGCCACCTCATGGGTTTCCATCACCACTTTATAAGATCTTCTTGCAGCTTTGTCACAAGTTTGCTACCAAATTTGCTCCAGTAGTAGAAAAGGGCAAGAGTCCAGTAGCACCTTAAAGACTAACAAAAATATTTTCTGGTAGGGTATGAGCTTTCGTGAGCCACAGCTCACTTCTATTGTGGGGTTAATCTACAGCAGAGGCAAAGAGGACATTGACTAGCAATGGCCTCAGAAAGATGCTGAAGCCAATCATTTGTGAACACATCTAGGGAATAGCTGGGGGGTCTTGGGCCCCACAGAGCTTTCAAAAACCAATTGGATCAATCAGTCTCCATGGGAAAGGATAAATCTGCTCACCACCGAAGTGGGGGGGGGAGGGGCTGAGTGGCTCAGATGAGCCTTCAGGACAAAATGGTCTTGACCATGGCCCTGCCTCTGATTGACTCAGATCCCTGTCTACACCTGTCACAAAGATCAAATCCAGTATGTGACCCGCTTGTTATGTGGGACCTGATGCAACTTGAAAGAGTCCCAGTGCCGCCATGAAAGACACTAGGTCTGAGGCATAGGAGGAGGTAGTGTCGGCATGAACATTGAAATCCCCTAGGGCTATAAATCTAGGAAATCTCAAAGCCCAGTCAGTCACCACCTCTATCAAGCTTGGGTGGGTATCTGCCAGTGTGCTAGGCGGTCGGTACACCAGCAAAATAGCCACAGTCTGCTCAACATCCCACACAAGGCCCACATAATCAATGCTCTCTGAAGGAGAAAGACTCCAAAATGAGCACTGCCCCCTACCTTCATGACCCTTTGTTCAAAGACTTTGCCCTCTCTCACCCAGATTTCAGTCACACATACCAGGTCCAACTTTTGAGCAACAATATAAATGTATTATTGCGGTTTTATTGTTTATGGACATGGCATTGCACAACAGTGTCAGAGAAGGATTCATCCTTATCCCACCACCACCATGTTTCGGGATGGGATGGAGATTAGAAGGGGACTGAGCATATCCATATCTCCCATACCCTCAAATCACTGGTATCTCAGACCCAGTGCTGACCTCAAATATAGAATTCAAACATTATGTCCTTCCCTGTCTGCTCTTCAAATACCTCCCCCCCCCAAAAAAAACCCCAACAACTCCAATAAGGGCATCTTTTATTATACATCATATATCCAGTTACTCCTTGCAGTGAAGGATATTTGTGAAGAATGAGGAGATGCTTGTAAAAGTCTCATGACAAGAGTAGTTTTTTGTCTCAGAAAATCTTCACTGTCAGGACTGATCTAGAGAGTAGTCTGGTGAGGGAGGCAGGACAGCAGTTTCTTCTCTACTCTCTAATTAATGGAAAAATAATGTATCAATTATAATTTAAAAATTTGATCTTGAAGATAGCTCAAAACTGCTACCCCATTTCAGTTTCTTTCCAGATGCATATTTTATCACTTATTAAAATGGTCACTCAATGAGAATTCATCTAGACAATATCCAAAGCCTTTCTAGAATATGAGTGACGTGGGCCAGTTGAAAGAATATCAGTCTGTATCATGCAGGTGGCATCTTCACTGCTTGAAGATGGTTTTGCTTCGCCGTGTTTAAGAAATATTTTCAAACACTCTTGTGTCTTTGCTGTGTGAGCTTGTATCTTACTAATCTGTCCTTGAAGACCCACAAGATAATACAAATCGGAACTAATACTGAATAATCACACTTTCTCTTGAGGGATTTAAAACAATTTTAAAAGGTCAGTCCATGCATCTAGTCTATTCCGTTTCTCCACTTCACATTTTCATTCTGCATTTGAGTTTGATAACATTCAGATGTGAATTTCTACAGAATGTCATAAATTGATTGTCACTGTAGATGTGCTGCAAGGTAGTGAGCCAGGCAAAGAAACTTGGAGCAAGATTTTTCATCTTTTATTACATGTGGTTTTTATTGCATACCTGATTTGTGACCACTTGTTTCTGCCATTGATGTTATAATGCATGGCTCTTCATAATTAAACCCTTGGTAGTTGGGATTCAAGATTTGATTATTTATTTATTTATTTATTTATTTTCCAAATGTATAACCCGCCCTCATCCCCAGCAAGCTATGCTCAGGGCAGATAACCATAATTAAAACATAAGTACATCCAAAATATAAATCCAGTACCTCCTTAAAACCATAATCAATAAAACCATTTAAACCCTACTCAGATGGCCGTAACTAACCCTAGGTGCCACAGCGACAAATGTCAGCAGATCAGCCCCCCAGATTTCAAGATGGGGGCAGGATGGGGAGGCCAGTAAAGATGGATCTTCTTGCAGTTGTCTTCAATTATAGGCCTGGTGGAATAGCTCTGTTTTACAGGCCCTGTGGAACTCCGTAAGGTCTCGCAGGGCCCTGATGTTACCAGGAAGACTATTCCACCAGGCCAGGGCCAGGGCCAAAAAAGCCCTGGCCCTTGTTGAGGACAGCCGCACATTCTTCGGGCCAGGGACCACCAGTAATTACTATTCGCAGATAGTAAAGCTCTCCGATGGACATACCAGGAGAGGTGGTCCCGCAGGTACGATGGTCCCAAACTGTGTAAGGCTTTAAAGGTCAAAACCAGCACCTTGAACCTGATCCGATTATCCAAAGAAATACCAGACTGAGAAATCTCAGTTAATTTTTCTGTGCTTACTCTTACAAATGTGCATATAGTGACATCAAAATACTATCATATGTAATTTTCATACATGTAAATGAAGAACATTACTGTTAGTGAAAGTGTACAAATTTGGATGTTCACACAAGAGGAATTTGCCATAAATCCCTTAGAAAGTTTACCCTGGTTGTAACGATTTCATTTTACCAGGAAGATTCCCTGTTGCTGCAGCTACCTCTTTGCTTTCTAACCTGCATTTATGCAGGGGTGGTTTTGGGGATGATTCATGGTGTAAGTTCCATTAGATGTTTGTTTGGTTGTTTGTTTTATACTCTACCTTTCTCCCCAATGGAGATCCAAAGTAGTTTATGTTGTTCTCCTCTCGTCCATTTTATCTTCATAACCAATACCTCTTTTTGCTCACCACCTGGGGGTTGGCAACCCTAATAATGGAGATTGATGTCATCGACAAAAATGTGATGCAAGGTCAGCAGGCTGGAAGGAGCAAGACAACCCAGCTAAGACAAAGGAAAGAGGAGAGCCAGCAAAAACATGGGCAAGGCTGCCAAGTGAAAGAGGGGGGCAGGGTTAAGCTTGCTCAGGCCTATTTAAGACAAAGAAGAAGCCAGTCTTTGGGAGTGTACTCTTGAGGATGAGGGCAAGTCAGACTTGCCTTTTAAAAAAGGAGGAATCGCATGGCTATAGCTCTATTCTTTCCTAAACTGAGGCCCAGTGCTGGCATGGGAATCCTTTAACCCTTTGCTATGTAAGGTAGTTGAATGTATGGATGACATTTACTGATTTGAAAAATGTGAAAGCATTCAATTTTGAAGACATTTATGTACAGCTGTTTGTTAAGGTCCCAGAACAGCATAACTTTCTCGAAGACATTTATCTGTTATTTTCTCTTATAATCTGCATTTCTCACTGGACTCAAGGCAGATTACAAATCTATCAGTAAGTGGATTAAAGGTAAATGTAGTCCCCGGTTCAAGCATCTGGTCATTCCTGACCCATGGGGTGACATCACATCCCAACGTTTACTAGGCAGACTATGTTTATGTGATGGTTTGCCATTGCCATCATTCTCTGTATATGCTAAAATTGGAACGATACAGAGAAGTGGATTACAAGATACAATATTTAAATTTAACAGCAAAGATTCCTAATAAGACAAAAAGGCATTTAAGCTGGGCTGGACTTTTAGAACCGGTGTGTGTGTGTGTGTGTGTGGGGGGGAACCAAGCAATGTGTGCAAACATATCTGTTTCAGGCAACAATCAGTGTAGGAAAGATTTCATCCCTAATAAAAGCTGCTTCCTGAGCTGAACCATTACACTGCATCTTTGCTCCTTCTACAAGAATACCCTCCAGAATAATTCTGTTTTGCGCATTATTTTGAAACAGTAGAAGTGCAGGCCCCTTCCTAATAGCTTGAGGCAAAATGTTCAACAAGGTAGGAGCCACCACAGAAAATGTGCATGAACAGGAAATTGCTGATATTACCTCTTTGTAGGGTGGCACTTTCAGAAGGCTTAGTTCTGATGGGCAGAGCTGTCACAACAGAACATAGCAGGAGAGACATTCGTTGTCTTTGATAGTGTTGGCATTGGCAAATTTTCCACTAGGTTTATTTCAATAGAAATGTTAATTGTTTTAAACTATGGATGCTTACCCTGACCGCTAAAGACTCTAAATATTAAAGAGAAAATCTAAAACTGCTGTGCCATTGTTACTACAGCAGTAAGATCAATCTTCTTCCCACCTAATCAATCCCAGCTAACAAAGAAAAAACAAATTTCAGGATGGTAGGTAATCTTATTTTGTTTAATGATCTTGTGTAATAGCTTGTTTGTGGATAGTCTCACCGTCCATCTGAATGCATGCCTGATGCTAAAGCAGTAAAATTAGGATCCATTCTTGGAAGAAAGAAAAGTACATGCTACCTGTTTTGTTTGAATTTTGTTTTTAATGTGTTGGTAATATCTGCAGTGCCCACTGCTGATGTAATGCATATCTAATTCTCAGCTCATTTAATTGCTGCCTCCATAGGAAAACAATGCCTAGTGGGAGTGATGATTAAAAAGTAACAAGGCATGGATAAATGAAATAAATTGCAGGAATATATTAAAGGCAGGCCTTCTGGCCCTATCTGCTCACAAAGTTTTAAAAGAATGCTTAGCAGAATCTTTCTTTCTTAATCTCTATAATTATAGTCATCCCATAAGATAAGGAGGGGATGAAAGCATGGCAGAGCACACTCCTTTCCCTCATGTCATCAGGAGCATCAAACTTGGAGAAGGCATATCTCATAAAAATGAAAAACGCTGAGCTTCTCTCAAGTTAACTCTTGTTTAGGAGGAATTAGAACGAGCTATTTAGAGTTCTTGGAAGAATGGATTCATCAGCAACATGCTAAACTGCCTAAGGACCAGGAATCCCTGAGCTTGATTTCAAAGAAGTTGTCCTATAATGGCATTAAAATGACTTTCACCCTTCTGGACACTGAATTTTCATTGAAGGCCAGGGAAACCAGCATTTGAATCAAGACCTTCAAAGGCAAAGAGCCAAAACAGATCAGATGAAAGTGACCCATGATGGCATCATCCAACTGTTTAAAACGTTAAAGCGGCAGAGAATGATTTTGATAGGAGCAGCAGTGCTGAGAAAGAGAGTGTTTATGCCGTTAATTAATGTCAGAGTGCACATCTGTAATCTCTCCTCTCCATTCTGTGCTATTGACTCTTTTTTGGGGTATTTTCAGTTCGGTAATATCCAAATGCACATTCCTCATCCTGAGACAGGCAGCACAATTCTTATAGTTACTTGGAAGTATGTCCTATTTTGTGTAAGTGTGCATAGGATTGCAGCCCTAATTGGCAACTAATCTGGAATGGTGTATGACTTCAGTCACAATAAGTAGACAATAGATGAATCTTGGCCTCTTCTAGCAGGAAAAATGAAGCTTTTCGATCGTACATAAATGGTACGTAGAAGAGACTGAATTTCTGCCCTCCCCTTGGCAACTCATCTATGAAGACAGTATCCCTTTCCACTGGATTTGTTCAAATCAAAGAACATGTGTCCTTTGGCTGTGATATACTAAGGATCTGACCAACTACAAATACCAGCCTATATCAATACTGCTCTTGTGTTGGAGTGAGAGCGAGTGAGGTATAGTGATTAGGGTGTCAGACTGGGTCAGTGACTCTCTGTCATCCTAACCTGTTTCATAGTGTTGTTGTGAGGATAAAATAATCCTCATACATTACCCTGAGCTCCTTGGAGGAAGCTCAGGTTAAAAATATATTAGACAGAAGAGATCCAGTAAGAAGCCTGTACTGCCTCATTTAGCTCTCTCCAGAAACGGTTTGGGCAGTACCAAATTATAAAGGGCTGAAAACCTCTTGGTTCATGATTTCAAGACACTTCACTTATTCTGATGCAATTTTAATGCCATTCCCCCCCCCCTAAATCTGATTACAAAACATGCTGATTTAAGATGGTAAAAACATGACATCCTTTGTTGTCCGTTCAGGTGATTCTAGCAGAAATAATTCAAACAAAAGCTTTTCAAATTATAGAAGCAAAGGTAGCTGCTGAGAAAAAAAAAACTGGTTTCCTTAGGAACCAGGAAGCATGTGAAAGCTTTCAGAACAGCTAAACAGCTTCTCCTGACCCCTCCTTTCCTGACACTGCATTCCATTCAGGTTAGCAGCTCGCAGGGAGAACCAGACATCTCTTGTTGTCTGGTTCAAAGTTGTCAAATGAACTGAAAGGCAGAGAATAGGTTGTAGATGCTAGCTTGTGCACAAACTTGCCAAAGGATTTCTGCCACTGTATAAATTACCTCTACACATCATAACTATCTGTCTGTCTCATCTACAGTATTTCCTTCCTTCCTTCCTTCCTTCCTTCCTTCCTTCCTTCCTTCCTTCCTTCCTTCCTTCCTTCCTTCCTTCCTTCCTTCCTTCCTTCTTCTTTTTTTTTTATAAATTGCCTTTATGATTTCTGTGAGAGGAGTAAATGTGAGTATTCAGGATCACCTGGAGAAAAAAACCCAGTTTAATCTTGAATCAACAGCACACTGTGATGGCAAATGCAGTTCCTGGTACCTTTTTGACTTATCTTTCCAAGTTGTTCAAAATTGGAAGAGGTTCTTCATTAATGCTTGCTCAAATGACTGAATGTATCACTATACTGATCCCTGCTGAATCATAGTTGAGAACATAGCTGAGATTTGGCTGATCCTACACCTATGTGATAGTTGAGAAATATGGCCAAAATGCAGCTGATGATGTGGTATATGGCAGCTGATTACTGAGAGGGATTGCTGCTGTAGATGGTTTTAAGGAAGGCTTTTTGGTCAGTGCATGTAAAATGGAAATGGTGAGGCTGCCGTCCAGTGACCCCAGAGGGGTGTAAAGATCTCGAGGCAAGCAATCAGTCACGAAACAGGGCAGAGTGGTTGCTGAATGGCAAGCATTACAGAGGAATTTGCCAGAGTGCCAGCCTAATTATCCTTCTACTCAAATGTCCAGATTGTCCTCATCAAGAGGAATTGTGTCTGATGGGTTTTCTCCCTGGAGTCCTCATAAAGAAGAATTTTATACCTTGTATCAGAAAACTATCAAAAACCGGGAAAAACAATACACAGGCACATTTTAAACTCATGTACTATTTATCATCATAATTCTTGTAATTCTGAAGTGCATTGCTGTCCTGATAATGAGTTAGATTCATTTAAAAAAAAAAAACGAAGAAAGCTCAGCTTCCCTTTTGGCAGCTGGAGGCTTGGAAATTTATGTGTGTGTTATTTTGCACCTGCAGGCGTATTTGGTGCACCCATAATTCAGTTTGCAGTCACATTGGGGAAGATGCATGGCTAAATGCCTAGTTTGCACTTGTGGTTAGGAAACAAGCAGGACAGCGGCATTAATCGGCACCCCGTCTCCCTTTTAAAGGTAGAATTTTAAACTTCAATGGCTGATAGCAGCACAAGCATTCAAAATTAGTTGTGTGTAATATATTTCTGAAATTCTCACCTCAGGAGTTTTTTAAATCATCAGAAATAAATGGGATTCTTGAAAGAAGCTATTTTAAAACCCCATAGGTAACAACTAGGTAGGTCTGAGCTGAAAACGTTATTAATTTTTTCACTTGAATCAGGAACTGTCATTTTGTTCTCCTTCTTAAGATTAGTTAATTTCAGTAATCATTTTTTTCTCTCAAGAATATCTTGATATTCTAATGATACTCTGATTTCTAGTGTCATGGCATAGTACCATTCTGTGGGTGTTTTGTATCTCATGTGCTGCCTGGAGATGGTTCACTTTTATGAATTGGAAACGATTGCAAAATGCAAAAATGTAAAAGTTGCACAATGAGTCTTGAATGCAATTTAATAATAGGATGACCCCAACGCGTTTCACATCAAAGCACTTCCTCGGGGGATCTACAATGATAATGAAAAAACTTACATTTAAAATCTTATGTTAAAATACAAGATAAAACCATATAAATAACCATGCAAACAACAGTCATAACAAACATCTAAGTTTACACCTGTTATCCCTATTTTTTTAAAAAAACAACAACTGCTTCTGTAAAAAATTGCTTATACAAAGAATTGTTTGTAGAAAAATAATAGGGGTAATCTTATTAAATTGCATTCAAGACTGTGCACCTTTTGCATTTTTATATTTTGCAATTGTTTCAATTTTTGCTGGTGCAGCCTATTTTACACCTTTTTTTCAATTTTATGGATCTGGATTTAGGCATAAATTATGTTAGCTACAGTTTAGGGCCTTAGAATATGAGGGACTTAAAAAAAGAATTGTCTAAATCCATGGCTACCATCTGCTGAGGTTTGGACTAACACTGCCTTCAATTGCTTGGGCAGCTGAGAGAGAAAGGAAGGACCATCTGTGGCTATATAGAGTCATGTAGTCTTATTTATAGAATTCAGTACTAGTCTGTAACTAAGGCACCAAACACAACATTCAAAATTAGTATTATTTGTCAGGTAAAATAGGCAACTTATTTGGAACCATACCTGACATCTTTAAGAGTCCAAATATTGGTGCAACAAATGAAATATTTGTGTGTGTTAAGTGCTGTCAGGTCAATTCTGACTTATGGTTACCTTGTGAATTAATGACCTCCAAAACATCTGATTGTTGTTAACAGCCTTGCTCAGGTCTTCAAAACTGAGGGCTGCAGCTTCCTTGATTGAGTCAATCCATCTCATGTTGTGTCTTTCCTGCTGCCTTCAACATTTCCTAGCATTATTGTCTTTTTCAGTGACTCTTGTCTTCTCACAATGTAACCAGAGCACAATAGCCTCAGTTTAGTCATTTTAGCTTCTAGGGAGTGTTCAGGCTTGATTTGATCTAGAACCCATTTATTTGTCTTTTTGGAAGTCCATAGTGTTCCATGGGGCTACACCACCTAAAAAGGTGGCATAACTTGCAGTAAGGGCAAAGGGGGTGTTCTCACCAGAAAGGGGTTAGGAAGCTGCCTAAAGGCAGCTCTGCTCCCGGGAATGCCTCCTGAGACACTGGCATGGGAACTGTACCCAGAGAATGCCGGTGGGAGGCCACGCTGGTGCCCGAGCCCTGCACAGCAGCGTGGCATCCCCGGGCCAGCATGGATGCCACCTGTGATAGCATAAGTGCCCCTTATCATGGATTAAATGGGCACTTATTCCAGCGCAGAATCACTCCAGCTCCAAAGGAGATTCAGACCTCCCCCTCAGGATTGCACCCTCAGTTATACTGTCCTATCTTTTTATCTGTGTTACTTTTCCTAGGATTTTTTTTTGGGGGGGGGTCATTGGTCTTAGTATCTTAGGTAAGTTTGCAGGATGTTTTTTGCTCACTATTGAATAGTAGAGGTATTCCTTCTACAGAATAATAAAGTGGCCATGAGCTTCAAGCAGGCAGAGTTCAAAGCTGCAATAAAAATGGTTAACAGCAGGTGGAGAGACAAGAAAAAGGATTTGAGAAAGAAAGACTCAGACTGAAGTTTATGAAGAAAACTGTTATAGGCACATATAGCTTCTGAGCTATATTTGTGGTATGAGTTGATAGCAAAAAAGGGCCACGTTTCTTTGATGAAGCAGCATTGGTTTGTTTGGTGGGAGAGACATTCCAGATGATTGTGCCATGGAGGTTAATAACAAACCATCTTATACTACACAATTGTGCCATCATAAAACAAGTCCTCTCTGCTTTTGTTCTCCTGGATGTCTCTCATGAACTAGCTCTGATCTAAAGACTAGATGTAGTCACATCAGTGAATGGTAGACTGGAGCCGTCACAAATTTGGTTGCTGTCTTAGCATTTCCATTTGGCACCTTAGGAGCTAACTATCATAATAACTGAGGGAGACAGGCAAAATAACTCTTCACTAAATCCAACTGATGACAGTAGAATTGCTAGCAGGTGCGGTGTAGTGGTTAAGAGCGGCAGACTCTAATCTGGAAATCCGGGTTTGATTCCCCACTCCTCCACATGAGCGGTGGACTCTAATCTGGTGAACTGAGTTTGTTTCAGAATTGTATCACATTGATTTACTAGGTTGATAACTGCACACATCGTATAAGGGAGACATATGTAAACCAGTATCACAACTAGAGTCAATCTTACCAGATGTCAGATGTCTGAGTAATTGGTAATATAGTATACAACCTATATACATGCCTTGTTTGTTTTAAACTGTTTGTATATGTATATATTTCTGTACATGTGTGCAGGTGTTATATGGGTTTTAATTGACCACTGATGAAGGCCAAATTGGCTGAAATGCATCTGGCATGTGGTTAGAGATATCAACCTCAGCTAATGCCATTGTGCTATTTTAACTTTTTAAAATCATTTTAATCTAGAAGTAGCGCTTCCAATAAATTTTATATATATATATATATATATATATATATATATATATATATATATATACACACACACACAATGAAAATATAATTTATTCGAAGCGCTACGTCTAGATTAAAATGATTTTAAAAAGTTAAAATAGCACAATGGCATTAGCTGAGGTTGATATCTCTAATTTATCTCTAATTCTCTAATTTATTTCTTTATTTATTCTACCCAACCTTGGGTACCCAGAACTGGGTTTGTTTCCCTACTACTGCACATGAAGCCTGCAGGGTGTCCTTGGGCTAGTCACAGTTCTCTCTGAACTCTCTCAGCCCCACCTACCTCACAAGGTATCTGTTGTGGGGAGGGGAAGGCGATTATAAGCCAGTTTGAGACTCCGTAAAGGTTGAGAAAAGTGGGGTATAAAAAAAGGGTTATACCCTAAAAATCTTGTTGGTCTCTAAGGTGCTACTGAACCCAAACCTATATTCATACAAGGGGCACATTCTAGAAAATTTATACTTTCATTGCAAAAAAAAACCCTAGTAAGTTCAGCATCCCATCCTCTGAGGGAATGACACATCACCCAAACAACACCTGCTGCTAGTATGTGTGTGTAAAGTGCCTTCAAGTCGCAGCCAACTTATGGTGACCCCTTTTGGGGTTTTCATGGCAAGAGACTAACAGAGGTGGTTTGCCAGTGCCTTCCTCTGCACAGCAACCCTGGTATTCCTTGGTGGTCTCCCATCCAAATACTAACCAGGGCTGACCCTGCTTAGCTTCTGAGATCTGACGATCTGTCAATAGGGCTGTCAAGTCGGTTCGGCCCGAATTGAAAATCAGCCGAATTTCCCCTGATTCGGTGGTTTTTAGGTCGGGAGGAACCGAACTCAAAACTGGCGGGCAACCGGGGGCCCCGAATTCAGCGAGTTCGGGAGTTCGCAAATAAATTCGGCAAATTCGGCCTTCAGTAAGCAGCATAACCGTCAGTAAGCAGCATTCTCCTCCCCCGGCCAATCGGTGGGCAAGCTGAGTCTTCTTCTGGCCAATCAGTCAGGATTGAGTACTGGAGGAATCAGCTGATGTGCGGCCCGGCCAGGGGGAGAGAGAGAGAGAGAGCGAAATCCTCGTGTGTGTGTGGGGGGGTGCTTGTGCACATTCGCTCCTTTCTGTGGCTGCAGGTGGCGTATTTTTTGGGGTACAGACACAAAACTTTCACTGGAGCTTCAGATTAAGCTTCTTAAGGTACCCCCCAAGTTTTGTAAACATTGGGTCATGGGGTCCCGAGATATGGGCTCCCCCCTTTTTCTTTCCATGGCTGCAGGGGGCTCATTTTTGGGGGTACAGATCCCAAACTTTGAGCGGAGTTTCAGACCAGTGTTCTTAAGATACCCCCCAAGTTTTGTAAACATTGGGTCAGGGGGTCTCGAGATATGGGCTCTCCCCCTTTTCCCTCCCCCCTTTTTCCATTTATGTGGCTGCAGGGGGCGCTTTTTTGGGGATATAGCCCCCAAACTTTTAGCATAGCTTCAGTCAATTATTCTTAAGATACTACCCAAGTTTTGCAAAGATGGGTTCAGTGGGGGCAGAAATATCGCCTCCCCCCTTTTCTCTTTCCATGGCTGCAGGGGGCGCATTTTTGGGGGTGCAGATC
This sequence comes from Euleptes europaea, assembly GCF_029931775.1. Taxonomy (NCBI): domain Eukaryota; kingdom Metazoa; phylum Chordata; class Lepidosauria; order Squamata; family Sphaerodactylidae; genus Euleptes; species Euleptes europaea. The sequence goes on from NC_079313.1 coordinate 59,555,140, forward strand.
CCAAACTTTGAGCGGAGTTTCAGACCAGTGTTCTTAAGATACCCCCCACGTTTTGTGACCATTGGGTCAGGGGGTCCCGAGATATGGGCTTTCCCCTTTCCCCTTTCCCCTTTTCCCTATTGGGATGAATGGAGCAGCCGATCCTGTGTGCATCTCCTCTCCAGAGCAAAACGTTCCGTGCCTAATTGGAATCATCTTGGATTACAGCCCCTCTTGATGGAACAGAAGACAGCCACAGTAAGACCCCTTTGGGGGCTTTAGTCTATAATTTTTCTCCTGTGTATGTGTGTGTGTGGGGGGGAAAGCAGAGTCTGTGTGTGTGTGGGGAGGGAGCAGTTTCTGTGGGTGGGGGGGGAAGCCAAAGGGGGCTTTCATCGTTTCTGCCTGGGGTGTGTGTTCCCCCTCGAGTCTCTCGCTCCCTGGTTTGAGGGGGGAGGTTTCAGTTGTGTGTTGCAAAGGTGTTGTTTAACAAGGTTGTGTTGTTTTGCAAATTTCTCAGCTGTTGTCGGGGCTGGGAGCTTTGTGCGTGGGCGGCAAGCTCTGCTGAGAGATGCACATTAAGGGTGGGGGGACCCCTTTCAGGGCCCATATCTCAGCCCCCCCTGACCCAATCTTTACAAAACTTGGGGAGTCTTTCAATAAACGTCCTTTGAAGCTCTGCCGAAAGTTTCGGACCTCTAACCCCAAAAATGCCCCCCCAGAGCCACGGAAAGGCGCGAATGTGTTTTTAATGGCTTTATTCGGCCGAATTTTTTTTCCGAACTTTGAATTCCCGCCGAATTGAACGGATCCGAAGTGGGGGAGTTCGGACTTCGGCACGTACCAAACCCACAAGGGCCAAATTCGGCCGAATCCGAACTGTACCGAATTTTTTTTTTTTGACAGCCCTACTGACAAGATCAGGCTAGCCTGGGCCATTCAGGTCAGGGTGCTGCTAGTATAAACTCCCCAAAATATGCATGAAGTCATATGGTTTGGTATTTTACAGCACCTGGCAAAATGCTCACCTATGCCTTAGGTATGGCATGCTGCTGGATATGGGCAGTTCACATTTTTTAATGGAAAAGCAAAGAACCAATCCCTGGGCTCAGATTTTTCCTTGAATAGGAGGAGACATAAGGATGATCCATCTCTGTCTTCCTTCAAAGACAGAGATTCTCCATTGCCACATGGTTATGCATGCATAAGATTAGTCTCCCTATCATTATGTTATATCATCTCTCATTAAGGCTCTGGTCATCATTGCTAGCTTTAAAAGAAAGACTTTCTCACTCCCAGGGTCAGAATATCAAGAAGTATAAAAGGTATAGCTCCATTTATTTCAATTTGCACTCACTGAGAAGCTAGCATGAAGACTTTTCAAGGTTGAAAAATGGACTCGCTTTTCTGTAAAGGTAAATCACTGTAAGTCCACTGGCTATTACTAAAATAATGTCTGGCTCCTTTACACTATAGAGGTTTAACTACTGGAATAACATGCCTGAAATATGGAGCAATCTCCACTCCTTCAAATCTTTATATTAAACTTGGCATTCTTTCTTCAGATCAATCTTTATGTAGAGTTGCAGCTAATTCCTGTTGAATGGGTGAAACCCCAATATTTTTACTAATACTGGTAAATATTTTTCCTATATCACTATGCCCATTTGGTAAGAAATGTTGGCCTGGTTTGATTAGCATTCTGTTGGTTTAAGCCTTTATGCAGTAAGGATAGTTAGGACCCAGTATTGGCAGAGCTATCAAGCTGTGAATTGGTGGAAGGCACTGAGGGGCCCAGGTGACAGTAGTATGCTCTGGCCAGCCCTGCCAGATATAACTCTGGCCATGGAAAGGAAGCAGGGAAGGATGAGGATGGACACATAGGTGTGACCCCCGCCTTACCTGTTCTAAAGTTGCAACACAGGAACCGGGCACACTGTTCTAAGACAATCCACAGGTGTGCACAGAATGAACCTAGAAGATAAACAGAGGAAAAATGGAGCCATGAGTAGGTGCCAAGAAAGAACCCTAAGGGATTTTGACCCAATTCAACAAAGATGGTGGGACATGTAAATCTGTCAGTGACAGTCTCATTCAAGAACAGTCTCTATGACACATTTTGGTGAATGGCTGGCCAACACTCAGGGAAAGCTGATTCAGCAGGTTATGGACACATAACAGGGGGCCCAAGATCGATAGATCAAGAAGCTGGCCCACACTTTCATGTTCACCTGCTCGGCAGGTGGCCCGGCTGCCAGAGGACAAGAGATTGGCCCTTTCAAGATACCCCAAATGCCCCCCACATATGACATTGAGGCTTACCTTGGGACTTTTGAGAGAACCACAATGGTGGCTGCCTAGCCAAGGCAGCAATAGGTCCCAAACTTAGAGCATTCTTGACAGTCCTTGCCCTGGCCACATATCAGTTCTTCACACAGCTGACTATGAGAAGGTCAAGCAGGCCAAAAGCTCCACAGCAACATAAATTCATATGAAATATAGAAACATAGCAACAAAAATTCATGTCATATGGGAGAAATAAGAGAGAAAGTCCATTCAAAACAGCCTAGGCCTTGAACAAGTTGACCCACAAGTGGCTCAACCCCAAAGACCCACACACACACACACACACACAGAAGCCATGCTGAATTAAATAGTGATGGAACAGGTACTAGCTGTGATGCCTCTAAAGTGCCACCTTTGGGCTCTATCTCTGGATCTATTGCCCTACTTGTTGGACGACTGTGGGACCTCAGAGTCAGCATACCCAATGGGACAGCACTAAAGCTCCAACAAATCAACAGAGGGAAAAACAAATAAGTGAGTGGCTGAGACCTGAGCAATTCATAAATGTCAGGGCCCACAGCAAGACCCTAGCTGAGCCCAGGTCACAGATCAGCCTCCTTGGAGCCAGAGCGGGCTCCCCCAAAGACAGCCACCAGATCACCATTAGGAGACCCTGTGCAAGTCTCGTAAAAAACCTCTGGACTCACCTAAGAGGATGTGAGGGTGATCTGGCTGCGACATCTGTCACCCCATTGATCGCCAGGGTTGACTCACCTAAGGGATCAGCTTTGGCAGGGTACAAAGAAGCAGGGTTAAGCAGAAGGTCATTCCCCTTCATGGACAACCTGGGGCTCTGCTTTACCTGTGGGTAGCCCAGAAACTTCATGATTGCCCATTTATGGAATGCGATGGCATTTCCCATAGCAACACCAAAGACATCCAAAGCAGACCCTCCTTCCTTTGATTGTGCAGGCTCAGTACTTTAGACACATGGTGCCAGACCTACTGGACAAAACAAAGGGAAAATGACCCAACCTAAAAACAAAGTTGGGTACCCAAAAGGTTGGGTGAAATACAATTCAATTAAACAATGAAATATATGTATTACAAAACACTCATGCATATATTAAAAGCAAGCCCTTATGGCAACAAATACAGGGTTAATAATCTAAAACCATGTGCCAAACGCATTACGGTCCCCAGGCCTTCTTCAGTGGTCTAGTAAAAGACATAAATTAACAAATAGAACATAAACATAAATTAACAAATAGAACAGTTTTGTATCAGCCCTGGAATGTATTATAAGATGTATTCCAAGTGGACTATGTACCTATGATACCAGAATGTTACTAAAATATGTTTTGAATTCTAAAAAGCACACATCCACAGAATGCAGTTTAAATGTTTCTTTCTGGAACGGGCTGACATTACATTCAAAGTGAGCATATCAGTATCAACTGAACAGGCAGTCAGACCTGGTGGACACCAGTAGCACTGTGGTGATTGCCTATCTGGAGGTGATACCTCTGAACATGGCCAAAGGGGAACTATAATCCACAAGGTGTGTCATGATGAAGGTGTGTGGCTTCAGGTGTCTGTGCACCCATGCCCAAAGCTTGGGCAATAAGAGGGAAGAGCTTGAGCTTCTAATGCAGTCAGAGGGATATGATTTAGTAGGCATTACAGAAACTTGGTGGAGTGATTCCCATGACTGGAATGTAGTAGTGGATGGATATGAGTTGTTCAAAAAGAACTGAAAAGGTTGAAGAGGTGGCGGAGTGGTGCTGTATGTGAGGAGAGGGTTTGCTTGTCAAGAAATACTGGAGGACGAGGGTGACAGCCCAGTGGAAAGTATCTGGGTGAGGATAAGGGAAGGAAGGACAAACAGTATTGTGGTTGGAGTCTGCTACAGACCTCCTAACCAGGGTGAGGAGGTGGATGCTGCCCTCTTTGAGCAGCTTGACAGGGTATCCAAACAACAAGAGCTGGTAGTTATGGGTGATTTCAACTTCCATGATGTGTGCGGGGAGACAAACTCTGCAAAGCAACCACAGTCACACAAGTTCCTCACTTGCCTGGCCGACAACGTCCTTCATCAAATGGTGGAGATTGCTATGAGGGGCTCAGCCATACTCTACTTAATATTGACCAACAGGCAAGAGATGGTAGTTGAGGTGAAGGTGATGGGGACCTAAGGAAAAGTGACCATGTCCTCCCAGAATTCCTTTTGCTGTGGGGGACCAAGGAAATTTGTAGCCACATGTGTCTGTTAGATTTTGGTAGGACAGATTTTAATAAACTCGGAGGCATGATGAGAATCATTCCATGGGCAAGACTGTTGGAAGGGAAAGAAGCAAGTGAAGGGTGGGCTCTCAGCCTAACCTACCCTCACAAGGTTATTGTTATGATTAAATGGAGGAGGGAGAAATGATGTAAAAAGCCACTTTGGGACCCTGACCAGAGAGAGAAGTGAGGAATATTGTTTTTTTTAAAATAAGCATAAGTTTGCTGTGCTGTAGGTAGAGATAACGGGCATGTGCTGTGAAGCATCTAAGGATGATGTGAAGTTTATTCAAACCAGCCATTCATTAGCTGTGTATTTGGGAGGGGTGTATAATGACTACAAAATGACTACAGGGTGCAGCTTTGCAAAGCTATCTTTTAAAATCTTCATCCTTTTATAAGCGCCAATCAAAATATCTCCAGTCAGCCTTTACCTCACAAGAAGTCCGTTATTTGCTCATCAAACAGGATAATGTCATTGCAGCCATCCCAGTTCCTGAGTGGAACATGAGGCTCCCACTGGGCTATGGCTGGGACTGTTTTTCCTCAGGCAGATCAGCCAATCAGGAAGACGGCATTTAGAGTGGTTATTTAAACCAGTTTCCCGCTTGCGCTCAGTGCCGGATTTACGTTTAAGCTAAACAAGCTATAGCTTAGGGGGCCACTCTCTTGGGGCCCCAAAAAAATTTTAAAGGAAAAAAAACCCCTGGATGTACATTTCCAAAATATAAGATAAAAAACAAATAAAATAAAACCTACATACAGCAACTGTGTTTTGTGTTGTGTAGGCTCCTATGATGTAAGTAATGGGCCCCGCCTGCTAGCCTGCTCCCTAAAATATCACTGGTTTGCTCATTTCCATATATAAATTACCATATAGCATATATTCAACACAAAAAAACAGCGACAATTTGTTGTTGACAGAGGACAGCTGGACATATAAAGGGCCCCATTACCTTCAATAGCGTAGGGCCTCATCAAACCTAAATCCGGCCCTGCTTGCGCTTCAGGATTTTGCTGCAAGCTGGATCAGCAAAGCAATCTGCAATGCTGGCCAAGTTTGGAGCAAGGGGGGGTTACCCACTAATGCTGGTGCCTATTAGCAACAACCAGCACTAAAAACTCAGGAGATGTTTTACGATGTAGATCAATATTAGTTTAACTTTAGGCATTTGGCATTTTGACTTCCGTTGTGGTGGGTGTGCAACTGCTTTTATGATCCTTTCTCTATATATGATACATTATGATATCTTATTGTATCTGTATCCACACGAAGAACACCAGAAACACGGAAATGCCATCACTAAGGATGAAGTACATACTCAGGGATATTTAATTTACTATCTGCAGACTTTACTGGAAGACTGGCTTTCTGATTTGGAGATGCAGATTCTCAAAATCTGTGCAGTTTTGGGCCTCTTCATGCACTCTAAAGATTACATTATGCACAAATTTAAAAATAAGTACATGATTTTTTTGTCCAGAAACATGAGGAACATATTAAAATTAAAATACCATGCATTCAAAATATTTCATTATTAAACAAAGGAACCCATGAAGATATTTTTTCAAAGAATTGGACATGAAAAATAATATGCCTGTCACTTCGTTTGGAGGTCAAAGTCGAAAATTTCATTGTTGATTTAAGATAAACATTTATATTTCATGGGGGCTCCATGTATAGTTTCCTGATATTTTACTGGGAATAGTTTATGATTCCCGTAATTTGTTCTGCTAATCAGTATCTAATATTAAATAAAGGCTTTAATTCAGCAGATAGTGCAGAGTGGTAAAGGGTTATAGTGATAATGAAGGCTGTTGAAAGATGGTTATTGGGGTGGGATGCCTTTTTCAGCTTTTCCTGGGAGAAGGCTTTTCTGTGTAGACTTCCATCAACAATATTGCCTGGTGCTTGTTTAGTTAAGGAGCAGCTGCACAGAGTGTAGAACACTATATTAAGTTAACATTACAGTAACTCCATTAAGTCACATCAGACAAATATTTATACAAGACATGAAAAAGTGCTTGGGCCTATTTCTGCAGCTCAGGCAAAAAGTTGAACAGATATGATCACTACAATTTGAAATTCTGCAGTGCTTTGAAAAGGACTGTAATGTTTTAAGGTGCATACAATTGTTGTTGTTTTTAAATTGCTTTGTGATAACCATTATTTTGGGGCGGAAAAAAATACTAACATATTCCTGAAATCCAACTTTGCAGCTATAAAATATAAACATGGTTTGTCCCATCTGCTTCAGCATCTAGGAAATGCTTAATTCAGTGATATTTCTTGATAAGCTTAAATAGTATCCAGCATAAGCTATTTACACATTTGGTTTTTTTTTTTTTTGCCTGTGCATTCACTCACTGTATACAATAAATCTTCCCTAAATGTGACAAAAAGTGAGAAAATTCTGTATTAATGCTTCATAATGGATGTATAGTTAAATAAATTTTATGAAAGCAAAGGTGTCTCATTGTTACCAAACCTGCTTTCCTGTAGCAATATTTTCACATGATTAAGTTAGAGATCAGATAACCTTCTTATGCAGTATATACCCAATAGCAATTTAAAAACTCAATATCTACTGTATTATTCTAAAGACTCGTTCCATTTCCAAGGGAAAATGAATACAAAATAAAGAGATAAACTAAATATAAAATGTAAAACATGAGAAAATTTATCATTTGCCAACATAAAAGCAAAGAAGTGTTGAAGAAGGGAACAAAAGCCAGGCAGAGCTGTAAAAGAACATGGCGAAAGTAGATAAATCTGCAATATTCCTTTTTCCCATATGCAGTTTGGCAGGTTTTTTATTGAGGTTCATATGCTTTAGTTCAGGAAGTGTGAGTTGTATGATCATCTCCATGATGCACTTTGCAACTGCAGGCTACATATCAAATTATTTCATGCCCCTCTGCAAATTTTCAGCTTCATTTGATGTAAAATGAAAAGGAGCATTAGACCCAGTAGTGAAGCAACCCATGAACCACTTAATTTACCTTGCCCCTTGCACATGAGAATGAGCAGAGATGTTTGACAGACCAGAATACGGATGGGCTAGAAAACAGCAGAAAGACATATGAGCAAGAGAATCTGCAGAGTCAAGGCTGGTGTTCAAGTTGATACAAGTATAAATTATTTTGAATGCCATTGATTAAGAATCTCTTGGTAATCTCATCCGTAGGATATTTTCATGATAGAATACTTTATATGATAGAATTCCAGAAGAATTCAGTACAAGATACAATTGCTATCTATTTGTCAAGACTAGGGTCGTGCAAAAAAAAAAATATATATATATATTTTTTTGGGTGAATTTCAGGTTTGGTTTTATTGGGCCTGATTTTTTTCAGTAAACCTGAAATAAGCCAAATACCCATTCAGGTAAATATGGGTATTCGGCTTATTTTCGGGTTTATTGAAAAAATTCAGGCCCATTATAGTCTGTGAGGATTTTTTTTTTTAAGCTCCTGGGGGGCATTTTGGGAGGTAGAGTCACCAAATTTGCAGCATGGCTGCAAGGAACTCTCCTTAGATGGTCACTAAAGTTTGGTGAACTTTGGAGTGGGGGTCCAATTTTATGGGCCTGCACAGTGGTCGCCCCCATCCTCCAGGCATTTGTGAGCTGAGCTGTCCATCGGTTTTCAGGTTCAGAAGTTCAGAGTTGCCAAGGACTGGTGGAAAGAGCCAATTGGCAGGCTGGTGCCTCAAAGTCTGGGGGCTCTCTTTGTATCTGGGGCACACAGCATGATGTCCATGCAAATTAGCTTCCAAACTGAGGAAAAAGGCTTAAATGCAAGACATATAAGGCACAGAAAACATTTATTTTGATGGCAAATGGCATCCTGTGAACAGTTGTTTATTATAGTCATCAAAAATCTGATTTCAAGAAATGGTCATGGTGCAGGAAAATGAAGCCTCTACTCGGGGTGATCTTCAGTTTGACAGCAGGTTTTCAGGGTGTGTGTGTGATATCATAGCTAGCCGAAATCTCGAACATGGGGGCTGTCCTGAAGGAGATTGCTCATCCGTGTGGATGAGGAAGTCTCCTTCAAAGCCTGGTGGTCAGCAGCTGTAGAAACTGCTGTTTTTTAGGTGGAGGGTATATCCCTCCAGATGGGACTGGGTGAGCCCTGTATTTTAAAATGACCTGTCCAGACTAGTTGGATCTGACCAAGTTGGCTACAATTACACGACCATTACCTCAAAAGGGCCCCAACTATGGTATTCACTATGGTTTTGGTATTCGGTCAACCCAAAACCCGAATATTGCCAAAACGGCTAATTTCAGGCTAATTTTTGGTTCAGGTATATCGACATGCAGAACCCTGGTCAAGACCATTATGTGAGAAGGATACAGATTTTAGGATGTTTATGATCTAAATTATTGCTGCAACCAATTCTACCTTTGGTGGCATAGAAGCTGCAGTGTAACTTATTCCTATACTTCTGACAAGTTGATGTTGGATATTCAAAATCAAGTAGGAAAAATGTATGTCTGTGTTGCTCCAGTTCCTTGTAAGAGTTGATTACTATGTAGATTTTCCCCATGTGACCACACACTTTTCCAATGTGATCACAGGTGTATAATGTTGCTGAGAACTGCTTGAAAGAACCTTTTTACTGCAGCTTACACATCACGTAAGGTAGCATCAAAAAAAGACCTTAGTGATTTCTGTGTTCATCCACTGAGGAGTCATATTTCATTACAGGAAGATCTGAAATCTGTTCTCTTCTCTTTTACTTTACAGGTCATAATCCATCCAGCTGAGTCTGACTAGTTAATATAGATACTGCTCTTCTTATCCTTACACTTCAAGGTAAGGATGAAGTGTAAGAATGTGTCACTGGCCACCAAGATTAAGTTAATTAATGCCATCATATTCCCTATTACTATGTATGGGTGTGAAAGCTGGACATTGAAGAAAGAGGATAGGAAGAAAGTAGATTCCTTTGAAATGTGGTGTTGGAGGAGAGTGTTACGGATACCATGGACTGCAAAAAAAAAAATCAGTGGGTTATAGATCAAATCAAGCCTGAACCGACCCTAGAAGCTAAAATGACTAACCTGAGGCTATCGTATTTTCATCACATTATGAGAAGACAAGAGTCACTAGAAAAGACAGTCATGCTAGGAAAAGTTGAGGGCAGAAGGAAAAGAGGAAGACCCAACAAGAGATGGATAGACTCAATAAAGGAAGCCACAGCCCTCAGTTTGCAAGATCTGAGCAAGGCTGTCAAAGATAGGACATTTTGGAGGACACTGATTCATAGGGTCACCATGAGTCGGAAGCAACTTGATGGCACTTAACACACACACTTCTTATCTTACTTGCCAGTTGGCTTATTTATTTATTTAGATATTTATATATAAATTTATTTATATCCCCTCTGTTCTCCCTACTTGGAACCCAAAGCAGCTTACAATATTGTTTTCCCTTCCACTGTTTTATTCTTGCAACAGCCCCATGTGATAGATTAGGCTGAAAAGGACTGAGAACTGAAAAGGACTGAAAAGGACCAAGGTCGACAAACTATCTTCCCTGATAGAGGGAAGTTCTGAACACAGTTCTAAAACATCTTAGACCAGCACTCTAACTACTACACCAGGGTCCCCCAAATACAGCAACAATAACCACCTTTTCAGATGTCCACATCCCTGACCAATAGAATATAAGATTCATTCTGCCATGAATTTCTTTCACTTAATTCAGTGGTCACTGAGGAGTCACTTTGAATTAGGGTACAGTAAATAAATTTTTCATAGGATTACTGTGCAGACAAAGAACTATGGTAATGCTCGGAAGATGGGTACAGAAATTGATCATATTAATATCAATAATTTATAACTATAGTTAGGCATTCCTAAATCTTTGCACACATGCAAACTATCATTATACATCATGTATATTCCAGTGACATCAGTCTCTCTTAAAAAAAAATCTTAACTCTGGCTCCAGTAATGACAGTCATTAATTGGATGGGTGATGTTTCTGAAATTGAATTAGATGGGATGGAAATCATGGGACTTCTAGAGTTTTTACGCTGAATTATAATTGTGCAGGCCCTTAATTCAGATTCAGGTCATATGGGATGAGATGAAATAGATTAACTCTTCTAGCCCCGTTGCTAATTACAATTGTGGCCCACTTTAATTAGTTCTTCAGAGAAACTAAGATAGGTGCCTGGTGTTTTTGCTTGAAGGACTATAGCAGCAGTTGGTGATGGTGGGTTTTATTAGGGAACTATTCAGGGTGGACTGCCTCGTGGACACACACCTTAACATGGTGAGGGGGTTTGCATGTGTCAGCAAAGCTGATGGCAATACCATAGGGAGTTTATACTCTCTAAAGAGGTTGAACTCCTAGCAGAGTGACTCAGAGTGGAATGGTCACAGCTGAGACAGCAGAATAATATGCCTCCACCCCCTTCAGGAATTAATGGCCACATCAGCAGAAGAGAACAGTCAGTTCCAATGGTGATGAAGGCAAAGGAATCCTTGAAGGTAGATACTGCACAACACTGTAATAGAAGGTGAAACTGGTGGAGTTTCATAGACCAGGGCAGTGACACTTCAGCTAAACCTGGTTAGTATTGTGCAAATGAAGGAAATGGTAAACAACGCCTGATATTCTTGTACCTTGAAAACCCTTTTTTATACGGACTTCCGCTAGAGACGCTGGACTGAGCGCCACGTTCTTCAGGGGCTCCCGAGGAACCCAAGAAACGTTCAAATCTGGGATGCATCCTGCACCCCTACCCGGATCCTAAATATTGGTCCGGGGACCAGGAACTCTCCTGCAGCCTTGAAGAGCGGTCTGACACCCATTTTTCTGAGAGAGGATAACTCTCGGGGAACTGGGTGAGGTTCCACGGGCATTGAGGGGAAAATACAACGCGGCAAACGTCTCTTTGGAATTAGGCTCAGTCCTCCTCTACCTATTACCACCTAAACAACCACACGGAAGCAAGAATACCTACTCTTCTAAAATCTGAGTAAGTTATAAAAACTCTTTCATTTTACCTGAATCTGGAGGATCTGAAGAATTGGCAAATACATCTAACAAATCTGTGCCTCCCCACCTGATGTATAAATGACTCTTACAAAAAAAAATCAGATAAACTGGCAGGAATTCTATCAATTTGATCAGTGGGTAGACATAACAAACAGGAGCTTTTGAAAGACGTTACAACTACCAATCAGATACTTCGATGTTGAAAGGGGAGGGATGAAGAGTCCCCTCCTCCTTTGTTGTCGTCTTTCCGCCTTCATTGTTTAAAGCCATCGCGAGACTGTGATAGACTGCGAGATCGTGAGACCGGAAGTGTGTCTCCCTTGTGTAACTGGCAAATTAATCCCAAGTTCCTGGAAGAGGAGGTAACGAAAGGTCCACGGTTCTACATCTTTATGGGTATATCCTGTTTTCTGCCGCAGTCTATACTAGAGTGTTTTCAACGATGGTATTTAACATAAAATTACTACCCACTACACAGGAATCCTGCTGAATCACCTACACATTTTTCTAGTTTTTGGTTTATTTGCCCGGACTCTACCAACTAATTAATTTTTTTTAAAAAAGTAGCAAGCATGGAACATGCAATTAAACAGATGGATCAACTAATTGCCATGACAAACACCATATATCAAAAACTGGATTCTATTCTGGATGTACTTAAAGACATAACGGACCAAGCTAATACAACGAAGTCAGAGGTGATAGCAGCGGATTCTCCAAGTGAGAAGATGGCTCAAGATCAGGAAATTCCTACAAAGGAAAAGGAGAGCCAGGATAAACAACAGGACAGTGCATCCCTTCAACAGGAAACTGCAACAGACCAGCTGCTTACGAAGTATATGAACGTGAGAGATCTTGACTTTTATCTTTACAAATTGCTTGAAGAATTTTTTGATATTAGCTTGGAGGACTTGAAGGGTGGTAAGATTGGAGCTACCGGGATTTCTTTTTATGAACTTGGAATTGAAGAAACAACAATGCAGATGTACTATGAGAACTCTATGCTTGCAGAGGGAATTTTACCAAACACACCCAAGGATGCTCTCCGGTGTTTGGAGTCAATGAAGAAAAGTGGAAGACGCTGGAAATTCCAGACAAAGGGACTGGCTAAAAGAGTCTAGTTTTGTTTTTTGGAAATAGACAAGGGACTGGTTAAAAGGCTTGATTTTGGCAATAATGGTAGAATTTACTATATTAATACATTATAGACAATTTACAATGAACAGGTGTAGGGAGACATTGAGGGTTTATAGAGGTATTATGAAGAAGATGATAATTTTGACTTATTGATCTAATCCATTTATTATTAGTAAGATTTATTAACCTTCCTTTTTTCTGAGATAATATTAACCACCTTTTAATGATTACATTCAATATTATATTTTTAAAATTGTATGAGATTTAGTTCAATGAGTGTAATTAGAAATATTAGGATTAGAATTGTAGATACCAAAGAGTATACAGATTTATTAATGGATGGAGGAAGATGTAGGGGAAGTCCTGTTATATTTTTTCTTGTCTCTCTCTTATCTTTATACGTTAACTTGTTTCAGAAAAATAATAAAAATTATTTTTTTAAAAAACCCTTTTATGAGACAATCCAAAATGGGAAAAAATATAGTGCTGGAAGACAGAACCTGAGGAAGAGCAGAAGAGAAGTACAAGTAGAGCTATTTTTACAGCCCATTCCTGAAGGGAGGGTAGTTGCGGTGCACCAGGGAATGGAGCAGCCATGCCGCCCCCTGATCAGTTTGCTGCCAAGCGCAACAAGCCAAACATAGTATATATATATTTTTTTAAAACCATGAAACTCTCCATAGAGTTTCACAGAGCTATGCCTGCCTTTTTGCAGGCATAATTCGATGCCTGCAAATAGGGGTGTTCCTGGGCTGAAGGGGCTTTGGAAGCTACCTAAAGGCAGCTCCATCCCCAGGAATGCCCCCTTTAGCACCAGCGTGAGCCCTTGCGCCAGAGATACAGTGCTGATGAGACTACATTGGTGCCTGTGGCTCATGCTGCCATACAGCTCTCCTGCGGCATCATGCCAGTTTGAATGGTGTAAATGGCACTTTCACAGACATACTGGTCACACTGCCTTCTCACCCGTTTCTCCCCCCCCTTCAGGAATGCATAGTTAATGAAGCAACTGGAGTACATATATTGAAATATAACAATATATTATTTCACTTAGCAACTGGAGTAAAGCCAAAAGGACACTCAGTTGTTTATGTGAATGGCTGCAAAAGAAAAATCAGTGTTCATCACTCATAACATAGAATGTGAGGAGTATGAAGGTAAGCTTGAAAGCATATGTAAAGAACAGATTTGCATTACTAAGTTCAAGGGAATGGAAAGCAGAAGAACTATGGGTTGAAACCATAAATATCAAGGAAGAATGTGCAAAGACTACTCCTGTGGTCAAAAGAAAGGAAAAGCCTTGATGGATGACTGATGAAATTCTTAAAATTGCTCAAGATAGACAAGATGCAAGCCCTGACCTGGATGGTCCAGGCTAGCCTGATCTCGTCAGATCTCAGAAGCTAAGCAGGGTCAACCCTGGTTAGTATTTGGATGGGAGACTACCAAGGAAGTCCAGGGTTGCTATACAGAGGAAGGCACTGACAACCCACCTCTGTTAGTCTCTTGCCTTGAAAACCCCATAAAGGGTCGCCATAAGTCGGCTGCGACTTGACGGCACTTTACACACACACACACAGACAAGATGCAAAAGTTCCTTCCATCTATTCCCCCAATAGTCCTCTAATAAAGTGTTTTCAGTTGCCACAACTCTCTCTCTCTCTCTCTCTCTCTCTCTCTCTCTCTCTGTGTGTGTGTGTGTGTGTGTGTGTGTGTGTGTGGATTGTGATTGAGAGCAGGTGGGGAGGCTGTAGTTCAACACAGATGCTTCAATCTGCCTGCAGAGTGGATGGTGGTCATCCTGCAAACAACCATTACACTTTTGGTCTCTCAGTCCAAGGACTCCAATGCACTCTGTTCTTGAACAGTGTAGTGCTCCCTCCAGCTTATTACAAACATCATGTGTGGAGGGCCTGCAGGGTGTGAAGAGTGCAGGGTTATTGGGATCGGGACTGCATTGGAGAGGGATGGGTTAGCTCAAGATGTGGTTGTGCCAATGCTTAACATTGATCAGGAGAGGCTTCGGAAATTGCAATAAAAGTCTACAGAGCATAGTCAACCCTGTTTGCTATGTTCTGTATGTTTGGTGGTGAAGCGGGTGGCGTGGCCTACAAGAAGCACCTTGCCACCAGTTTTTGCAAAGGACGGCTGGCTCGCAGCTGTGAAAATCAAGGTTGGTCAATTTCAGGGGGTCTAGCCCTACAGAGACCTGGAAGGGCTGAGTAGTTCCCAGCAACCTCAGGCCTATTTGGGTATGCAAATTAAGGGAAAGAACAAGAGAAAGCAGCGGTGTTTGGGACATGTAGGGAACAGTTGGGGGAAAGATTAGTGCCATGGCTATTGCATTTGTAGTCTTCCGGATGGCCGCTTTGAGAAAAATGATGACCATAATGATAAACATGGTTGCTCCAGAGGTTAACTAGGTTCCAGGTGGCTCCTATTTATCCCAGGGCTCTCAGAGCTAGGAGCACCCACCCTTCATGAAGTGGGTTCCCAGGATTGCCCCATGGAGGGAACATCCATCTGTACAGACGTGCAGTTCCTTCCATGACCCAGTTCCTTAGCCAGATGGGCTGGAAGCTCAGAAGAAAATCTCCTTCTGGAGATGTCCTTTTTCAGAAGAAACAAATCCACATAAGGATGCAGAATATGTGCTGCTCTCAGAGTGTGGAATTTACTAGCTCTGAAGTCACTGTTGTCCTATCCTCTTTTCAGGGGAACAAGACAAAAGTAAAATGAAAAGGCAGCAACAAAACTCTGGAGGAAGCCTTGGAAAGCTCCTCTCTCCACATCCAGGGGTGCCAGCAGCCAGTGCCAGGGCAGGCTGGCCAGGTCCTGTGAAGAGAGAGGGCTTAGTTCAATACAGTCAAAGGAGTTTGGGTCCCCGTGGCCCAGTTGCCCTCAAGCCCCACCTTCACCTACCCCCTGTCCCCACAGATGATGCCATTATCTGCATGGCCTCCTCCTTATGTCTCGTGTCCATTGTGGAAACAGGGGCAGGTGGGGTGATATGAGGGGTTCTTTGGCTTCCCATGGTGCCTTGCCTTGCCTCCACATTTCCCTGTGTGTGGGTGGCATGGCTGCATCAACATCTGGCAGCAGCAATGGCCACATCCAGCCTAATCGAGAAGGTGCTGCCAGATAGGTTGGTGGTGGAGCATTTGAGCATAGCCCTAGTGACCACCAGGACCAGCTGTGCTGCTGCACACCACCACACCTTCGGGTTCATAATGGCAGAGCAGGTCTCTGTCCTGAGACATACCACCTGGATGGAGTTGTCCACCCTTGAAGCGCTGTAACATTTATTTTGGCCCTGCTTGGAAATGTGTGCATGCCCTCATGGCCCAGGATGTCCCTTATGAGTGGAGCTGAGGCTGTCATGTTGGCAGTGATCCCACCAGTGGTAGTAGGCAACCATGGCATCGAGGTGTTGTGTGGTGATTGTGAGGGGTCCTGCCACCCCCATGACACTGCGGGGGACCCTCCTCTTGTCACCCCCCAACCTGCCCTAACCCTCATCAATCCTGCCCTTGCCCTTGCAGATGACTCTCAAAGTGGGGATGCAATTGTGGGCCCATCTATGGTGGTGTCCGATGTATGCACCAGGACAGCCAGTGCCCAAGGCAGCCAGGACCCAGACCAAGGGCTTTCCCCTCTCCCCCAGCTGGATGCTTGTCTGGGAAGCCAGAGGCCAATGACCCAGGCTACCAATCCCTTGTGCCAAGCCAGGAGGAGATGGAGTTGAGCAACAAGGATGAAGGCCACAGTGGCCAGGCTGCTGAGGCAGGGGAGGAGAGTGGTGAGGTGACTGTGAGGCCAGGTGGTAGCCCCAAAACAGGTGATTATGAGTATGCACATGGGCTGATGCTCTGCTCTCAGTTCTCCACCCCAGGATGCTTTTCCTTGACATTCACACCTGATGTCATGGACCACCTCTGTACCCTGACCCCCGTGCAGTGAGCTGGATCAGCCAGGATTGTCATCCTATGGACACTGTGCTTCATGGAGTTCCCAGAGCCAGCAGATGAGGGTGAGCCCTTGCAGTGGGTGAACTCAACATCTTTGGATGGCAGCAAAGTAGGAGTGGCAGGGACTGAGAAGGATGCGGGAGCCAGAGGCAAAAGGACTTGGTCCCTTTCAGGGGGTGGGGGATTGTGCCATGGACATTAGTCAGCATCCTTGGCCCCGCTGCTTTTTGCCCCTGGGCTTTTCCTTTTTTTTCTTTTTTTATTCCCCCTCCCCAAGAAAGAAAGAAAACTAAAAAAGAAGATATATACAACCCCTAGACAAGTTTCTATAAATGGTTTCCAAATATCTAAAAATAAGCCCATGCACAGTTGCCGACTATACGACATGCGTTCAAATATCAATAGAGTTCTAAAGTCCTCAATTCATTGATTTACCAGAGGCTGGGCTGTGACGGGTGCTGGGCTTGGCTCACATGCCTGGTGACCCCTGATTGGTTCTGTGTTCCCTGTACATCATGTCCCCTGCTGCTTTGCCACAACACCTCCATGGGGCGCAATGGCGCTGTTTCTGGGGACACTGATGTAGTTGTGGCTACTGCAACCCAGCTACTGACTCTTTTTCCTACCAACTGACATCTAAACTCATCCTTTAGGGAGTTGACTAATGGTTCCACAGTTATGCTATGGCTAGCCACCGCGGAGCAGGCGGCCCTCAAGATTGCTTTGCCATGAAGTTGTGCCAGTACATAGTCAGGTACGGGCAAATTCTAGTCTGTATTCCATTAAATCTCAGAGAAATGGCCCACTACGTTTAGTATACTTTATTGATGATAGATGGAACATAGCAGTTTGTGTTTAAAGTACCTATGAGCTCTGAGGCCGGTAGATTGATATGAACACCCACCAGAGCTATCCATGACTTTGAAGGATCATTGGCATTAACTGTCCTAATCTTGAGTATGTCTGACAGCCTGCAGTATTAAAAAGGATCTTGTATTCTATCATTCATTTCAAGGAATACATGTGTGTTCCCTGTTCACACTCTTAGAGTTAAGGTTGTGTTGATATTTCTGTAGCAAACTGTTTCCCAATATTACATCATTATGTTATTTCTTCTACAAAGAAAGCTTCCTCTGATTTGACACCTGACAGCCAAGATTGTTGTTCTTGTCCACTTATTGGAACCAATTTGTCCACAAAACACAGATTAAAGTGTATTTAATTTACCTTCTCCTAAACTACTAACTTGGCCACAAAAAGTGCTGTTTTGTTTCCTGTTCTATATATTGATCTAGGTTTCTTTTAAAGAGCACACAACATACTTGGTGCTTTCAACTAGAGATGCCGGGAATGGAACCTGGGAGTTTAGGCATGTAGAAGATGTACTCTGCCATAGATCTAAAGCCCATCAGTCATCCTAGGCTCTATCCCCACCCCCACTGAGTTTTACAGTGCCATCCTAAGCAGTATTACACTATTCTCAGTTAATTGACTTCAGTGGCATCCTAGATGGACACCAAGACAGCCAGTGCCACTCTGCTTAGAGTGGCACTGTAAGTTATAAAAACATTGAGTCTGAAGAATTGTTTAGACTGGTGTCTTCCATTTAGTCTAGCCAACATAAATAATCGTCTGTATCGGGGGATTGTCAGAAAATCAAAATACATTGGGAGAGATTGCGGCAAGTTTAGACCTAGGTATAGAGGTGAGCACACTCTGCGTGCTCTTATTGTAGTACTTCTGAAATCCAGTTTTTGCAAGCAGCTCAGGATTGATTTGACAACAAGAAAAACCAGTGGTTAGGGAGCCACTGGCAAGGCAAAGGAGAGAAGGGCTCACAAGATCATGGTGAAGAAGGAGTGCATCTGTGAGTGATATGGGAGCAGCTGCTACTGTGCCAAAAAGACAAGATAACCATCAAGAGCTTGTTGGAACCTGGTAGGCAGCACATTCAGGAGCTGCCACAAGCACCTCGTCTTGATCTACTACCTGAACTTGTACCTCAGCACAGCAGGGGTCAAATGGCTCTCTGCACATATTCAGGAGCATGGTTTTCTTCACCTTCCAAGGCTGACCCCATGCAGTTCTATTAGGCTCCAAGCCATCCTAAGATTGAGGTGAGAGAGGGTAGGAAAAGAAAATGCAGATGGAGGATAAGAAGATACAGAGAAGGACTTTTGTTTACTTTTAGAAAGGATTCCTATGAAAGGCTTATCTCTAGAAACAGTTTGCAGTACCAGTGCATTCCTTGGAATCTATAGTAAAAAGGTACCAAGCACACTCAATTACTGTGAGTTTCCAGTAGTCTGTGGGTGAAGATTATCAACTGAAGAAATAATAATTGGCCTGGGGTGTTTTTTTAATTGGTGATGAAGTACATTTACTTTTGCCTGTGGAATCTTTGTTACATGCCTGCCAGCTGTAGCTGACACTGGTAATCAGCACTGTCAAGACTCAAGAAGCTATTACTCCATTGTAAAAAAAACCAACAAACAAAAAAACAACAACAAGGATTTGAATAAGGTCATAATAGGACCAGTGGAAGCTTCCAGAAAGCTGGTTGTCAGCACTTCATTTTTTTAAGGGTGCTTACTATTAATTGGAAGAAAGCATCCATAAAACACTCAGGACTCAGGAAAAGGAGCATTTCTTCACACAGTTTGTAGAACTCACTACCATGGTAATGGTTGCTAGTTTATGGGGCTTTAAAGTGGGAATTTGATGGAGTATTGGAGAAGAAGAGGGTGGTCATAGGCTAGAACCTCCATATACAAAGGCTGTGGGCTTTGAAATGCCAATTGCTTGAAGTTCATAGCGGGGGCAGCTGTGCCCTTTGTGTGAAAATTGTTTCCCAAAAAATAAAAAAGACCAACATAGCTACCCCTTAGGTATGGCCAATGTAGAAAATGAGGTGCCAGAGTACACAGGGTGCCAAAAACCCCAGATGGGTCACCATGCCAAATAAATTTGGGCTTGTGGGTCACCATTCCAAAAAGACTGGGAACTGTTGGTTTCAGATAAACAAAGCCCTGTGCTGGATGACCATAGGCTCTTTCCAAGTAGTCTGATTTTTTAAAGAGATCATCAGTGCACAAACGTAAAGCTGCGTAACAGCTGGAGCAGCATAATACAATAGCGTTGATGTCAAATATTTTAGAGCAGAATAGCTACTATTTAATTAGACCGCAGCCCAGCACAAAATAAAGCACATAGAAACTCAATGTTTATTGGGCTTAAGACCAAGGTAATAAAAACAGAAGCAACACAGAAGATGCTTATGCAGTTATAAACGTTTTGCTTGCAACTCTATGCGAGTTTTTCAGCATTTACATAATACTAAATAGTATCTTGTTCACATACCCATGAATCTTGGTAACTTGGTTGTCATGGACACTGGAATATACCTTGTTTTCCGAAGAGATCTATCAAGTATGTGCATTTGAATCATTTCGGTCTTTTCAGTGATGTTCATTTCTATTTTTAAATAGTAAATATAATTAAGCAAGGGTACAGCTTATGCTGGAAAAAGAAATCACACATTTTACTAGAATGATTCTTTCTGAAATTTCTGAAACAAAGGTTATCAAAGACAGAATATGTCTTACACCAAAACAGTTTTCTTCTTCTCTACATTATGGTCTGATATGTGCTATAGAAAATCCCCAAACACTTGGGAAGAAAGGAAACTCTAAAGGGCATGAAGTCTGAGAATCTCCTGTATTAGAGAGAGATTTGGTGCTACAGAAACACACTGCAATTCATGCTGAAAGAAACCAGGAAATATTGAGTCCAGTTACATATCTGTGCCTGCACTTGGAAAGAGGTAGGAGATAAATTAAACTCACTGATCCATAGGTACCAGAGAGGAAAACTTGGAGTAAGTGGTGATGGGTTAATTTAATCTAGGTATCACATTCCTAAAAACACTTTCCTGGGAGTAAGATCCAGTGAGTAAAGTGGGACTTACTCATGAGAAGTCATGCTTAGAATTGCTATTATGGATAATTTACAGAGAAGTGGCTTCAAATTTGTGTGCATGCACTATGGTTGGATCCTGCTACTTTTTTACTCTCTTATCCAGTTCCCGTCCTTATTACACTGCTTTTGTCTATGAAGGTCCCATGATCCCTCTTCTTCTTTTTTCACCAGTAGGTAAGCTAGTTGGATCTAACCTCATGTTTTTGTCTTAGCTTCAAAAAGTAAGCATTCCTTGAGTTCCAAAAAAATTCTCAAGCTATCAATACACAAAAGCAGATTCCTTCTTTTAAGTTACAATGCTCAAATATTCGTGTACAAAATGGAATGTATAAGGTAACCTTTTTCCCCTGAAAAAAATTATGTGCATGTGGAGTTCTTTATTCCCCCCTTGAACTAATTACATTACAGACTGACTTACATGTGTTCATATTTTACATGCACAAAGGCATGCACAATATCGCTGGTTGCACCACAATTTTTATTCTATTTTGCTGCTTTGCTTTGATGCATGAGCACAGCTTGAGAAGGGAAGAGAGACTGAATCTGCTGTGAGGCTCCTCCCCTGCAGGTTCTATGGCTTGTCCTTCCCCTGTCTCCACTTGACCCCCGGGAAGCCTTCCCCAGCCTCAGAATGGGCCCAGGGGCAGGGGTTGGCTTCACCCTTTCCCTCCTTGATCCCAGCCAAACAGTTCTAGCAATCAGGAACTTGTCCAGCCTGCTTCCTCCCTGCCCTAGTTATTTTTAAAGACAGCCTAGGCCACTTGGCCAATCCCCTGGTGGGGGAAGGGGCCTGACTCCAGCCCCGCACCTTTACCACCCAAAGCTTTCCCACCTGTTGCTTCAACTCCTGGTTAGAGTGGGCTTTCCCTCAGCAGCCTCACTCCCTACCTGGTCTTGCCCTCCCCTTTCTGAGGTAGGAGACTTGCTGCCCCTCAGCATCAGTCTTGGCTACCGCTGGGAGCACGGCAGATCTGCCCACTCATAGGGTTGCCAGGTCCCTCTTTGCCACCAGTGGGAGGTTTTTGTGGCGGAGCCTGAGGAGGGCAGGGTTTAGGGAGGGGGGGACTTCAATGCAATAGAGTCCAATTTCCAAAGCGGCCATTTTCTCCAGGTGAACTGATCTCTATTGGCTGGAGATCAGTTGTAATAGCAGGAGAGCTCCAGCTAGTACCTGGAGGTTGGCATTTAGCTGCACTATGTGATGTACTTTACTGACTTCTGATTGCTCATACTTACCCTGTGTGGGAAGGAATGATGAATATGTAACAGCACTTTTGTATTAAGGACTGAAGAAAGATTTCCACTGCTGTGGATCTGAAACGGCCGTATCCATCGATGATTGTGGCTCTATATGAACTTTACACAAGGATTACAATATTAGCATTCATTTGGTACTCAGTTGAGACCTTTGGAACTTCCTCTATATATTTGTGGTACTCAGCTGAGACCTTTGGAAATTTCTCTACATTTTTTGTGTGAACTGTACATATTGTATATAATTGTGTTGTATATATGTCACGTATATGGTCTATGTTTCACCTCAGTAGCTTATAAATATTTGCACTTTGTGTATATACAGTTTCCTGTACTGTTTTTCTAAACCTTTTGGTACAAGTACAGAGGTGCCGTTTTTCTCCCCAGTACCTGGAGGTTGGCAAACCTAAATGGGAAGGACCTTATCTTTGGCCCTGCCCAAGCTCCCTGGGTTGGCAGCCATCCCCAGAAGCCTCCGAAGCCCACTATTGCTGCTACTGCAACGACCAGCAGCTTTCTTGTGGCTGTGGCTTGGCAGCCAGCTGGTAAGTGCCCTCCCTGCTCTTCCTTGCCTCAGTCACGGGTGTCCAGTGAGTCACAGGTGCTGGTGGCCAGGGCAGGATTTTGAAGTCTGGGGCTGTGGCCAACCCTGGACATCTGCATTGCAAACACATGTGCATAAACCATTCTGGAAAGCGCAAGATATAGGCTTGCAAAAATATTTTGCATTTTTGAATGTAACCCCATACATCCCAATCCAGCTAAAACAGAGCATAGCTATAAATAACTAGTTGTACTATCTGTGGATATCCCACTGGAAGCATTGCAATGCTAACAGACATTTGCACATAGTCATGTGTTCTGGTGCACATCCAACATACATTATTTCCCCTTTTCATTTAACTACAACCACCAATTATTATTTTTAATAGAAAATAAATTGGATAGATTTGGACACAAGGAGGGTTATCTGTACCAGCAGAAGAGCAATATTTGTGTTGAAAATCTAACCTGGCAGATTACAGCAGCATTGCTAATCTTAATGAAGTTTATCAAAACTGCATTAATGTAGGGGGAAATAAGGTTATCTTTGTTACTAAAGCTTGTGCAATTAAACAAGAGATTATTTGGGGCTTTGAAGATTTCATCCTGCTACATCAGCAATACTCTGAAGACGAGCACGTCTCAGTTAAATCTCAAACAAAGGAAAGTAGGTCATACGTCCAAGAAAACATATTCATTATTGAGGATTTACCCCAGTCTAGAAGGAAAGAAGGGCACAATTAAATATAGTGAACTGGTTTTCTTACAGCTTCATCTCATTAGAGATCAATCTTGTAAAAGCTGCTGACAGTGCAGAAACTATGCACATGATATAAGCAATACAATCATATAAGCAAGAAATATTTGCCCTATCCATTAGCATCCCATAGCACATAGCAGATATGCTTTCTTTGTATACTCAAGCATTCTTTCTTTCAACTTTTATTTTTAAAAAACACAATTTTTCATAGCAGGTTGAGCTCTTGGTATAGGCCAGAATGAGCCACGTTCTATGTGTGGGGCATACACTAATTTGAATGGTAAAGGAGCTGCTACAGTATGGTTACTCCCACTTAGAAAGACAGCATTAGAAAGACAGCAAAGTTATATGGTTAATAAGGCTTGGTGGAAAGCAGTAACCATCAACCACCACTAAGTGGTGACTAAGAGGGAGCTTTGCCCCCTTACTGTCTGCAAGGATGATCATTCCCCCACCAGAAAGTTTTGATCACGGGAGTCAACTGTTCACTGTCCTGGTCATTTGTCCAAACAGCTTCAATGTGCATGTACAAACGCATACTGCCTTGCCACAGATGTTTTCTCCCCTCTGCTGCCAACCCAAGGTTTGAAAAACACACTGATAAAAGCAAAAGAAAAGCCATATTTTGAGATAAGTTACTTCTGTACTAGTTAGGTACAGAAGTGAATACCCCTATCCTATCATTCCACTGAGCAAAGTTTGTAACATTCCCCCAGACTAAGAGCCTTTCTCCAACTAGTGGCTCTTCCATTGGAGGAAGCCACTTAAACCAAAACCACTTAAACCAAAGCCACTTAAGTCAGAGGAAGGCTCCTGAACCCGGAGGAAGATCCATGGAGAAAGGTGGGATCCACTCTGATGACTCTGTGGCCCATATTGCAGTGTCACTCAGTGTTCATTCATTCATTCATTCATTTTATTAGATTTTTATCTTGCCCTTTTCCTGCCTAGGCAGGGCTCAGGGTGGCTCGCATCCAATATATGTACACAATAATCCATAAAATCAACACCATACAATATGCAGTTAAAATCTATAATATAATCTAAGAATTAAATCATTTTAAAACCAAAAATATAAATCCAATAATTCTAAGACACCTTCCATATCAGTAGTGGCATTCAGGTGGGAGAACGGACAGGCATAAATAAGAATAAACCAAAAAATGGAACAAGATAAAATAAAGATGGCATGGAATGGGATGGAATAAAAAAAGAATAGAATAGAGAGGCCTGCTAATTATGTAACCATCACTGCCCTCAACCATAGGCCTGGCAGAACATGTCCATCTTACAGGCCCTGCAGAATTGAACTAAGTCTCGCAGGGCCCTGGTCTCATTTGACAGAGAGTTCTACCAGTCTGGGGCCAGAGAAGAAAAAAGCTTTGGCCATGGTTGAGGACAGCCAGATACTTCTCAGGCTGGAGAGCATAAGTAAGTTGTTATTTAGTGAGCATAAGGGCCCTTGAGGGGTATACTGGGATATAATGAGGGGTATAATGGCTGCCAAACTGTTGGGACATAGGTAAATTTGCACATATGGGTTTTCATACTTCCTCATGGAAGCTGTAGTTTCCATCCCTGCCAACACACACATCCACAGAAATTAAAAAGTGTAATGGGTCCTTTTTTCACAGTGTTGCTGGACATGCTGTCCACATTGAAAACTAAAAGAGAAAACAGGTGAACTGTCCTGATCATGATAAATTCATGCCTATGTATTCTTGAAGGAAATGTATACTCTATGTTTTATTTAAACAAAGCAGCTGGGTTTAAATGCACTTTGATGTCTTCCTTTCAGAGACTGGGCCAACCAAACTTTGCTGTCAGGTTTGTAGAGGGTGCCGGGTAAGAGACAAATTGTTTCTGTTAATGATGGTGTTTATTGCAGATGAAATAGGTGTTATAAGCAAGGTGATTATTACAAAAGTGAAGAAAGGCTGCACGGTCTTCTTGCAACTACACGGGACTCCGTCTCTGTTCTGAAGGAAATTTGGGGGGCGGTATTGGTCTGAGGCATGACTGTCACATCTGCACAGTCATGTCACACAGGTCTGAAGAAGCAGCAGCAGCAACTATAGTTTATACAGGCAAGAAAACTCCACTGTTTGACTATAAAACAAGAAGAAATACTCCCTTCTGCACTAGTCAGCTGAAGGATTTGCACTAACAAAAGAGATGTCTGGGAGGTAGTCCTGGCATTCATTGACCAGGTCTACCATCATTAGTTCCAATGAGCAGTAGTATGGAAGCCAGGTCTGCTGATGCCCTATATTCCTGAGCCCCCAAAACTTAACCTGAAACAAACTTCAGAAATGAAACCTATAGTCCTGAAATTTCAGGAAAACAATCATGCTCTTTCAGAAATAATGAAATGAAATTAAAATGAAAGTTTTTGATCTGCATGCCCCTACACAGCATCCTGAACTGGCAAGCATCCATTGGAGGCAACCAAGATAGAGGGTAGCTCATATATCATAAAGTGGGTATACTGCTGCTAAATGAGCTGAAAATGTGATTAGTCCATGCTAGAAACTGTTAGCCTTTATTAGTAGTCTACCTCCATGGTGCTTACAAGGTGCTCCCTCCATTATAGGGTTGCCAGGTCCCTCACCACTGGTGGGGAATTTTGGGGGCAGAGTCTGGGAGGGGGAGTTTGGGGGGGGGACTTCAGTGCCATAGAGTCCAATTGCCAAAGCAGCCATTTTCTCCAGGTGAACTGATCTCTATCGGCTGGAGATCAGTTGTAATAGCGGGAGATTTCCAGCTAGTACCTGGAGGTTGAGTAAACAATAGTACAAGGCTCAAACACTCAAATAGCAAAGATGTATATTTGAAAGTTACAATAGTGAAAGTGCAGGAAGTGACAAAAAGGAAACTTAACACAAAATCTATTCACTAAGATCTAAAGGTCGATAAATATGATGAAGTCAATAATTATGTCTCGATAGAATCTTTAAAAGTTCATAATAAATATATTCAAATCCTTGCGTTGTGGAGACAGAAGTCAGGAGAAGACGGAACGCGGTCCGGATGCCTTGCGTTTTCGCTGCCTCTCAGGGCGGCTTCTTCAGCTCTCTGTTATAAACAGAAACTGTTCTCCTTAAATATTCATTCAGCAGTTTCTTAGATATAAAATCTCAGGTGGACTCTTCCTGCTCCCAACTGGGCTGCTCATTTTCACTGAGCAGCCCAGTTGGGAGCAGGAAGAGTCCACCTGAGATTTTATATCTAAGAAACTGCTGAATGAATATTTAAGGAGAACAGTTTCTGTTTATAACAGAGAGCTGAAGAAGCCGCCCTGAGGGGCGGCGAAAACGCAAGGCATCCGGACCGCGTTCCGTCTTCTCCTGACTTCTGTCTCCACAACGCAAGGATTTGAATATATTTATTATGAACTTTTAAAGATTCTATCGAGACATAATTATTGACTTCATCATATTTATCGACCTTTAGATCTTAGTGAATAGATTTTGTGTTAAGTTTCCTTTTTGTCACTTCCTGCACTTTCACTATTGTAACTTTCAAATATACATCTTTGCTATTTGAGTGTTTGAGCCTTGTACTATTGTTTACTCAGCCATACTTTGTTAGTACTTGTGCATATTTATCTCAGCAGTACCTGGAGGTTGGCAACCCTACTCCATTAGCTGCATCTAATAGATTCAATAGTAACCAGTAAGCTCACGGAACTCTGCTCTTAGTCATGGTGCCATGGTGACAGTCATTTATTGTTATTTGCCTCCACTTCAATGGCTGAAACTGATCAAAAATCATAGGGCAGGTCAATACTATGGTTACAACTCAAGATTTTTAAGCAGACTGGGGCCTTGCCCATGTGATAGTCACCATTTTGACTTCACTCTCAGTGGCGTGGAAAAAACTGAAAGTTGCTGGAATATCATGCAGTGCACTGATCCTTAATTAGAGATTTGACTTAAATGGACTCGTACAGTTAATATGTCATCTAGCCACTCAATAAGATGTGTGACAGCATGGAGCAGGTCTTTCCTGATTTGTTGGCACCCCAGCTGTGGAATGGCCCACCCCAAACCTTATGGCATTCTGTGCTGTCTGTTTTCTGCAGGCAAGTAGAACATTCATTTAACACAGGCATTTTGGGAAGCTGCTTTGCTGAACATTTTTGTTTTATGCTCGTGATTTGATTTGGAAGAGTGTATGTACACATAATATATTTGTTTATTTATTTAAAAGCTTTCTGTGCCATCTTTCTGCCAGTACAAGTAGCTTAAAGAAAGTTAATAAAAACCAAAACCCATAAAATATCAATAAAATTAAACAAATGGTATCACAGCTATCCAGCAGATCAGCCAATAAACCATCAATTGAAAGCCAAGGCCAGCAGCAGGAGGATGAGGAAATTTACCGCTAAGTGGACAAAAAGAAACACATACACACAATGTAAACCTACTAATCAACAAAACATTACATTCCAGAGGCCCAAATAAACATATAAATCCATGTTGCTTTGATGTATCTGTTGTAATAGAAAAAGAACAGGATATAAAATGCAAGCATTAATTCAACAATCACAAAAACTATATTCTGTGATCTGCTGCTGGCTGAATGGCCAGGAAAGAAACTCATTGCACTTATGTGTAGTTAGTTAGTATTTTATATACCCTCTTCCGCTTTCAAGGAAGGCCTCTTCATTATGTTGAGAGGGAAGACAGAGCCAGAGAGTTGGTCATCACAGATTGTTGCCAAGACCCATAAATTGAGAATGGTAGAGAATATTGGATCAAAGGGACATGACCCTCAGTCTTAAACAGATCAAACAACCCACCAGCTGTATAGCTGCCTGCAGTTAAAAGGCAGCCAATTAATCAATACCATGTCTGCACTTATACTGCAGACCATTTTTTATACTGGAGAAGAGGATTCTGTATGCAATAGATGGCAAAAGCTACTTATGATGCCCAACATAAACATATCTGCATATGTGTATTCAATACAGTAATGCAGATATTCCATTAACCTGTACAGTATTGTTGCCACATCAGTTCATTTTGTTTGTGTTTGCTTTTGGCAATATGTCTCTAGCTTGACATTACAAGAGACCTTTTTTCTCCATATTTGACAGCTAGATGCAAGCTTTACAAATCCGGCATCAGTCTCCTCTTTCCCCATC
Organism: Euleptes europaea; assembly: GCF_029931775.1. NCBI lineage: Eukaryota > Metazoa > Chordata > Lepidosauria > Squamata > Sphaerodactylidae > Euleptes > Euleptes europaea. The sequence continues at coordinate 59,583,497 of NC_079313.1, forward strand.
TCTGTATGAATCTAAAACTACGCAAGTGATGCAAGATGGCAACAGAAAGCAAAATTTATAATCCTGTCGCTATTTTGAAGGACCTTTTGAGTCAGTAGGCAGTCCTGAGAATCTGTGGTTGACTATGAATGCTTCAACAGACCAATGACAGAGTAGTAACTAATAGGGCATGCAGAGATTTTGGTGATTCTTAGAATACACTGTCAAGAAGCAGAGCAAGTAAGGTGCAGTCTATTGTTTTAATAGCTAATTGTTCCAAGCCACTGATCTCATATCCTTTCCTGTATGTGAGAACTCAAGAAGGAAGGGCCTTTTGACAATCTGGAGAGTTCATTTGCTGTGCATTTTGTTTCCATGTTTAGGTGTGATTGCTGGGCTCTCTACATACAATATTGTAAAAGGCGAAGCAAAGTGGGAGTACTCTGAGGACCTGTTTAAAATTAATGTCTCAACTAAAGCTCCACAGCATTTCAAGCATGAAGGCTGCTACTTTTAACAAGGCCCTTGATTAGCAAATTTCAAAGGAGGATCAAAACCTTAAGAAAAAAAACCCCAAATATTTAAAAAGGCGGATGTCATCTCTCTCCTTTGTACAAAAGAGAAGTGGGAAATGTAATTCTCTTTCATTTATCTGAGCATGTATGAATTAGTTTCAGAAGCAATTTTACAGCAATTACAACCATCTCCAATGGATTAGATTTTCAGAAATATCCATCCTGATGTCAGATTGCTCCTATTGCTTTCTGATTTTTTTTAATTTGATGTTCAAGCAATTTGAGGGTTCCGATCATTGATGTGTGTAATTAAACTATAACAAAAACATATTTTCAACCAGTAGTGTTGCATGCTACTGATCATTGCAGGGTTAGAACACTGTGACCTTTGGAGGACAGAAAAAAATTAAGTGCCATGTGATTGACCTTCCAAGTGTGGTATGTCAATGCAGTGGATTGTTTAAGTTTATAAAAAGGTAAAGGTCCCCTGTGCAAGCACCAGGTCATTCCTGACCCATGGGGTGACATCACATCCTGACGTTTACTAGGCAGACTTTGTTTATGGGGTGGTTTGTCAGTGCCTTCCCCAGTCATCTTCCCTTTACTCCCAGCAAGCTGGGTACTCATTTTACCGACCTTGGAAGGATGGAAGGCTGAGTCAACCTTGAGCTGGCTACCTGAAACCAACTTCCGTCGGGATCGAACTTAGGTCATGAGCAGAGCTTGGACTGCAGTACTGTAGCTTACCACTCTGCGCCACGCGACTCCTGATTTAAGTTTATATGCCCTGGATAAATGTTCTGCTTCATTTTCATTTCTGTTTCTAGCTTAGATGTCTTACAGCTCAGTCCTATACCTGTTTACCCAGAAGTATGTCCTACTGAATTCAATGGATTATTTCCAAGAATATGAGCAAAGATTTGCAAGGAATTCAAGTTGAATTAAAAAAATTCATAGGGAGAATAAGTGACTTCCTCTGTGGCTCTGATATGAAACACGGCCTTTCATAGAGCTGGAACTGTTAATAAATCCCATCTGCTTGGGCCTCAGTTCAGTATTTATATAGATGCTGCATTTCTGGCCCATAGTAATATAAGCACAATAAAAAAGAGTAGTTTTCTTTAATCAATTTATACTGAAGGGTACAGTTACACATTTGACAACTTAAAGATTCTTAATAATTTTGCATTCCTGAAACTTATCTGTTTCAGGAATGCAAAATTATTAAGAATCTTTAAGTTTGTTAAATAAAAACGTAACTGGAAATCTTCTTACCTTATAGTCAAGGAATTTAAACCATGGCATTTGGGTACTCTGAAGGTTATTGAGCACAAGATTTAACTCTATTAATTATACATTATTCAATTATGAAAAGTGGCAAATAGAGGTTAATACAGGAAAGTTATTGGTACTTTTGGTTTTAAATTGTAGATCAGCATGGGTTGTTATTTGTTGCATTGCTGATTTTATTGTGAGTTGCCTTTGTGGGTCCAAGAGGCAGTTTGTAAATGTTATTACAAGCAAACAAATCCAAATTTAAATTGCAGAAATGAGGATTTTCCTATGTTCTCAGATACTTTATTGTCTGTTGGCATGTATGAACAGACCAAGCCTATTTTCCCTTAGCAAGATCAACAACTTGCTATATGTTTTCCTATGATTATTGCATCTCCAATGCAAACAAAAACAAAGTTTTGCTCTGAAGTGCAACTCCCACATTTTGGGGGGGAAAGTATGTCTTTGTAGTTATAATGTAGGATTTATACTCTAATTCTGGAATAGATTTAAGAGCATGAGTAAAATGGGTCTGCCTGAACCTGGATAGCCCAGGATGGCCTGATCTCGTGAGATCTCAAAAGCTAAGCAGGGTCAGGCTTGAAAGTATTTGGATGAGAGACCTCCAAGGAATACCATAGTCATGACATGGGGGGAGGCAGTGGCAAACAACCTCTGAATATCTCTTGCCTTGCAAACCCCACCGGAGGTCGCCATAAGTCAGATGTGACTTGATGGCATAAAAGGGGGGGGGGTAATTTAAAATTTCAGGGTCTTCCACAAGCTGTTAACTTGGAAGAGTTTGATTTATGGGAGTTTAATTAATAAAATTTAGCTGGTTGGAATCCAAATACTCAGATTTAACCAGAATGCACAGTACAGAAAGAGTTGTCTTTACAAAACTGAGATAATACCACTAGTGCTGAAATTGAGGAAAGGGCTTTGAGTCTTGTTATTGATTTATTAATGTTTGACAAACAGACTGAAATGCTGGATGAAAGGCGCTGCAAAATTACGGAATAATAGTCAGTGTCTTGATATAATGATGAAAGATATGTCGGAGAGCAGCACTAAATTCATATTGCTGTGCTTCTGGATGAGAATATTGACAAGCAACAGTTGAAAAGATGAAGAAAAAAAAAAGGCGGAATTGCCTGTCACATTCTATGCCATATGATGTATAGAGGGCTTTAGTGTTTTCATACTAAGGTAGTGCTTTTCATTGAACGCTGGCACTGAACACTTAATGCTGAAAGCCTGTTCGCTTTACTGCCTGGAATCTAATGATGACAACAATCATAATTATATTAATAACATTTGCTTTCAGACAACATTAATGGATGTATCATTCCCATCCTTGATGTGCTTCCATGTTGCAAGTCCCATGTGAACTTGAAGGCCTGTAACAGCATCATGTGCTGATGATTGGCCATGGTACAGATTGATCCGAAATCTTATCTTTGAACAGCTTAGAATGGCAACTGTGATGGACAGGTTAGGTTCCACCTCTCCCTAACAGCGACCAGTGGGAGCTGATGGAATGTTAGGGCTGGAAGACAGCAGTTAAGTTAGCAGTGGGGAGTTGGCAGCTGGGGAGTTGATAAGGAAAAGGAGGATGTTTGACTGAGTGAAACTGAAGAGCTTCTTATAGTGGGCTGAAAATAGTCAATTTGTAAAGGATCCCAGTTGAGGGAATAGGACCATGGTTCCAAAGTTAAATGGAAGCAAAACTTTGTAACATCTACCTTACTTTCTTCAATGTTATGTTAATATCATAAATAAAAGGGCAAGAGTCCAGTAGCACCTTAAAGACTAACAAAAATATTTTCTGGTAGGGTATGAGCTTTCGTGAGCCACAGCTCACTTCTTCAGATACCTGAAGAAGTGAGCTGTGGCTCACGAAAGCTCATACCCTACCAGAAAATATTTTTGTTAGTCTTTAAGGTGCTACTGGACTCTTGCCCTTTTTGACTACTGCAAACAGACTAACACGGCTACCCACTGTGAATCATAAATAAAAGTTAACTTCTTGTTTTTGTTTAACCATATGGGCTGTGTGTCTAAAGGAAAGAAACTCACACTAGTGAATATCTTGGTCTACATAGATATTATAAGATATGAATAAATGGTGGCAGCATGAGAATGGAACAGTGTTTGAGCCCCATCCCCAATAACTTTGTGTGAGTGAGAGCCTGTTATTAAGGGGGGGGGCAGGGTTCCCTTTCGGCAGATATCTGTGAGTGAGAGAGAGAGGAGACCTGAGAGGGGAAATGGTCGAGGTTCTCTCTATATTTTTTAAACGACAAGAAGGGTAGCTTGTGACATCCTGACCTAGTTGTGACCCACAACCTCAGAGAGAGTTTTAAGAGGGTGGTAGGCACTGTGTGTGAGTGGAGAAGGGGCGTCACAGCAACTAACAGGGATGTCACCATAACATGGAGATATACCACTGTCAGTGGGAGACATGCTGATGCCCAGTCCATTTTGGCACATATCCATGCTGGTGAAGAAACAGGCAGGGGATGTGTGAGGATCGGCAGGCCTTAGTAGAGAGCTCAAGTTTCTCCAGCTCATTCCATGCCCCTGGCACCATTGTAATGCTGGGTAACTAGGAGTGGAAGCCACTATGCCTCTAGCTAGTAAATATCCTCAAATGGCCGGAACAAAAATCGTGTGCCTACATCAATAACTGGGAAACATAACGCCACTAAACATTTCCAGAAGTAAAGTAATGGAACTAAGCAATGAACAGCAATAAACTCTAAGAATCCTTTTCTGGGAGTAAGCCTCCACTGAATATACCTCAATAGGATTCAGAGTGGACCCGCTTTGGATTATTCTCTAATTGAACATTATATGAAATGTAGGAGTTCTCTTATTCTATCGTGAGTGTAAATATGTCTCTGTAAGCAGATGTAATGAAAGTTCAGTGACTTTGATGGTCCTCACTTCAAACTATTTCCCATCCAGCAAGTTGCTGTTTAAAAGTAATTTTAAAGTTTCTTGTGCATAGATTTTTGTACCCAGAGGCAAAACCAGAAATGAATATGCTGAAAGTAATAGGTATTGTTTTGCTCCAGTTTATATACTGAAGGCTGGGTATAGTTTACACTTCCCCAAATCAGAATTATTCACCAAGGAGACCTAAATTGTGTGATCATAAGTCAGATCTAGGAGCACCATGGCGCAGAGTGTTAAGCTGCAGTACTGCAGTCCAAGCTCTGCTCACTACCTGAGTTCGATCCCAATGGAAGCTGGTTTCAGGTAGCCGGCTCAAGCTTGACTCAGCCTTCCATCCTTCCAAGGTCGGTAAAATGAGTACCCAGCTTGCTGGGGGTAAAGGGAAGATGACTGGGGAAGGCACTGGCAAACCACCCCATAAACAAAAGTCTGCCTAGGAAATGTCGGGATGTGACGTCACCCCCATGGGTCAGAAATGATCCAGTGCTTGCACAGGGACCTTTACCTTACCTTTAAGTCAGATCTATTTCCCAAGAATATAAGAAATTGAATTCCATGTTGTCTTGTGTGTGAGAGAGAGTGGGGGGGGAACAGGTCTATAGAAAATTTCCTGGTGGGTCATGCGATAAAATGAGCACCTTGTGCTATCATGGAAGATGTAGGGTTGCCAACCTCCCCATGGGATCTGGAGTTCTCCTCAAATTACAACTGATCTCCAGACTAAAGAGGGTAGACTCTATGGCACCATATCCTTGCTGAGCTCTCTCCCTTCTCCCAAATCTACCCTCCTCAGGCTCCATCCCAAATCTCTAGGAATTTCCCAACCAGGATTTGGCAACTTTAGGGTGATGTGGCATTTATTCAATTGGCCCAGGCCTCAATGAGTTCTCCAGCTTTATTTTACTCCCCCCTCCAAGCACATATAGGATTCCTTGTTACTCCCACCAACATGTTGTGAGTTACCTGTCTGGTAACCTGCAACTCAGAACTTCAATTTCTGTCTCTTAAGAAACTATTCAAAGTATCATCCTCTTACTCAAAGCTATCATGGCTGTAGAGGGAAGCATTAGAAAACTCACTTATTTGATTCATTCAGATCCAGACAGACTTTCCCCTGCCTTTTCTTTGTTTGGGAAGTAAGCATTAACCAAGTTAGGCTTAAATGGGTTCAAAGGCCAAACACATAGCACCAATTTAAAAAAGAAAAAATGTCTTTCCTTGTATTAAGTAGTCATTAATCCAAAAAGCATATAACCAAACAACAATTAATTACAACATCTGAGCAAAGTAAAACAAAATGCAAGACATGTCCTCTCAGCCTAGGTCTAAAACTTACCCCCTAATGATAGTAAGTTAAGAGGTAGCAGAATAGTCAATAGTACAAGATTTCTTGTTCAGGACTGACTTTTATCTCTGCCTTTCTCCATCTTTTGTTGGCCTTCTCCCTTTCCCAAAGAATTCCAAAATCTTCCTTCTGTCTGACCATGTACTCTATTCTTCTCTCAGAGATTCTTCATGTAGTTTATAAGACCCCACTGTTAACTAGCAGAAAATCACCAACTAGACCCTAAAAGATTCTGACTACCTTCACCCAATCTGTGCTGTTCTGCCTGGTTTATTTGTCTTCTGGGTAGTTCCTGCAATTTAGAGGGAAAAGCTTGTTCAGCAATCCTCTGCTCTACCTATAAAGGTAAATTTTGTTTGGCTTCTGAGTTAGAGTTGCCAACTTCATGTTGGGAAATCTCTGGAGATTTGAGGGTGGAGCTTGGGGAGGGTAATATTTGGGGAGGGACCAGGGAAGTTTACTACCATAAAGTACATCCTCCAAAGCAGCCATTTTATTCAGGAGAACTGATTTCTGTAGTCTGGAAATCAGTTATAATTCTGAGAGATCCCCAGGCTCCACCTGGTGGTTGCCAACCCTACTCTGGGCATTAACAGTGTGCAAATTCAACATTCACCTTGCAAAGTTGCGGACCTTTACACAGATACCTGAAGTGAAGTGCTATTTTACCACAGGCCAAACCAGACCATTTGCATGCTCAAGGAGGCAGGATTTGTGCCCTCCTTTCGGCAGTGGACTACTGCCCACCAATGAAAGAGCCAGTGCCACACCATTTTTTTCAGGTTTTTGTAAACAATTAATCTGCCCTTGGTACCAGATGACAGCTTTTATTCATGTGGGCATGTGGAATACCAGGGGTAGATTAAGACATGGTGAGCCCCAATTTATATCAACTTAAAAAGCCCAATAACATTACCATAAAAGGCAGGCTTGCCAGCTCCAGGTTGGGAAATACTTGGAGATTTTGGGGGGTGGGGCCTGAGGGGATAGGGTTTGGGGAGGGATTTTAATGGGGTATAATGCCATAGAGCCATTTTCTCCAGGAGAACTGATCTTTGTCGCTGGAGATCAGTTGTAATAGTGGGAGATCTCCAGGTGGTACCTGGAGGTTGGCAACCTTAATGAAAGGTAATTTAGTAATTTTTGTAAAAAAAAGATTTTGGTTTTAGAGGTCCCCTATAAAGGCCACAAACTGTAGCTTACTTTGTTTGTGCATATATCCAGTTCTGAGAAATACACGTCAGACTAGAGTCAGGCTGTTGCTGCTCCATGCTAGAATGTGGTAGATTCCACACAGACATCACTGGTGAGTTATCTGTTATCTTGAGGTGTTTTGCATCTACCTGGAGTTAAGGTCAGCAATTATTTCTTGATAGAATAACAAGGTAGTAAAAGCTCATCTGTGTGAGGCCTACGTGCTAACCCAAAGCATGCCACACATTGTAATGCACACCTTTGTACTCACAACTACACGCACACACATTTTCTCTATCAAATTGCAGTTGTGAGAACTGACCTTTTGGATTTGAATAACAATATTAAAATACAGTAGCTGCACTGAGACTCCTTCACAATGGATGTGTGTGTGTGTGTTTTACTGCAGTTAGCATGACTATTTCTGGCTTATCCCAGGAATGCACTAATTTATATGCATCTGATAAACCAAAGAGAGGAAAGTGGGAATGAGTTGGCAGGTGGCCTTTCAGATTTAAAGGGCATATGGCATACTAGTTGTTTGTTGCTAACTCACTCTGGAATTCTAAAGACGTCATACAATATGTGTATTCCCTGCAATGTTTCTTCTTTATTGTGAAAAATATTGAATTCATATAGCAAAAAAGCTAATGATGTATAAAGCGATTTGGAGATGAGAGATCAGTTTTGAGAGTTTATTACATTTACGTTTCTCTTAATGGAATTTCAGAAATGTACCTGGGATTATCGAGTCTTGGTAGAACATAAAAGGAGACATTCTTTATTCCAGTGAAGGGTGAATTCCACTTTTGGATATGCTCATGCAACATGTCTCTGCATTAGAAGATAGCTAGATGTAACATGAGAGACAGCATACACTTGTATTTTTGTTTTAGGGCTGATGCATACCCTCTATCTCATTCACTATCCCATTGCTTGATGACTCAGCTGAATATTGAAATTGACACTGGGGTTGCCAGGTTCCTCGTCACCACCGGCAGGAGGTTTTTGGGGCGGAGCCTAAGGAGGGTGGGGTTTGGAGAGGGGAGGTACTTCAATGCCATAGAGTCCAATTGCCAAAGCAGCCATTTTCTCCAGGTGAACTGATCTCTATCGGTTGGAGATCAGTTGCAATAGCAGGAGTTCTCCTGCCACTACCTGGAGGTTAGTAAATCCCTAAGGAAATGATCTCAGTACACAGCCAGTGGCTGGGATTTACTAACCTTATATCAGTATACCTCCAGTTTATAGTAACTACCTGGAGGTTGGCAACCCTAATTGTCACCATTATTAAACTCTTGAAAACTCTTCAAAAACTCTTGAAAACTCTTACTGAAGGATTTCATCTCCAGTGGGTATATGTGGCCATTAAGGAATATTCACACCTCATTCCTGGAGTGTATCCATGCACCCTGGATCCAAGCTTGGTGCAGCCAACAGCCATATCTTGGTTTTTCTTACCTGCACCAAATGTGCAGAGGGCTGTTCATTCATTCATTTACTGGATTTCGATCCCACCCTTTCCCGACCAGAATTGGGCTCAGAGCAGCTCACAACCAGAAGAATACAATATAATAACATTACCTTATCATAATACAATATAAATTACAATTTAAAACCTAGTATTTAAAATTCTATTTTTTTAACAATTCAAAAAAAATTTCAAACTTCTCAGCATGTTGCAAATTAACCCCATTAACCCACACTAGACAGTATGAGCATGAAGAGGTGATGTACAGCAGCAAAGGATCCCCCGGCCCCCAGGTTTGGTACTGTTCAGAGAAGAGTGGCTGGTTTGGAAGTCAGACTGTCAGCATAAGGCTGGCAACTGGTGGGAAACCCACAGCTGGGGAGAACCTTGCTAGAGACATAACGATATCACTGGCAATGTGCTGACGTCACTGCTGACTGGCAATGATGTCCGTGCGTCTTTGGTGACTCTAGTATCTGGACAAAACTCTATGGTTAAACCATAGAGTTTTATATGAAAGCTAAAGTTGATGATGGTGTTGTGCTGACACTACTTCTCGTTGTGCCAGAAGAGATGTCAGCACATCAGGACACTGGGGATCTTCACTGGGGATCTTCCCAATCTTCTTTTATTTCTTTCCTACTGCTCACCCAAGTGGCAGCCAGAAAGTCGGCTGGGGGCCGGAACTTGGCAACCCTGTTTGGGAGCCTCTCCCTATCCATGGATGCCTCAGGATGCTTGCCAGTCTGCAACAACAAACATCATCCTGCACTAATCCTGCCATTCCCTGTAGGCCTAACCAATCCCTGTAGGGCCAGACCTGTTAGACATTATACCAGTAGTAAAACAATATATAGCAGCTGAAAAACGGTTCCTTGCAGGCCAGTTAAAGGAAACTCAAAAAAAACGCTTGCTCAACATATTTCTGCAATTTTACCAATTTTACCGAGAGAGAGAGAGAGAGAGAGAGAGAGAGAGAGAGAGAGAGAGAGAGAGAGAGAGAGAGAGAGAGAGAGAGAGAGAGAGAGAGAGAGAGAGAGAGCTCCCCACTAATTCTCAGATTGGCTGTAATACATGAGGCAGCTGTTATTTCCCACAAGCCATTAGTGACTGCTGTCTTTTAAGAATTTAATTTGGATGGTAGGCAAAATGGCTGCCTGCTCCTAAGAGCAGAAATCATGTGTGGCTGTCTACCAGTGGTAACTGGTGATGTAACAATGAAGTGTCTTTTAACTACTATGAGTTTGGCATCTATTTATTGCCCAAAGGATACTGAACTGCAGGGCAAACTGCACATTACATCTACCTTGTGATCACCATGAGGACTTGCAGCAGGCAGCTGTGAGTTCCTGTGGGAAGTCAATTTAGACTCCAAGGAGGTTAAAAAGTATGTATGAACGACCTATTAACTGTATGGAATTCTGTATGTCATGATTGCACTGTAAAGGGTCCAGAATCACATCACATTTCACATTCACATCAGCTGTTCTTATGGATCTCCCTTGCTTGATTGGGGTGTGTATATCTCTGTACAGATGCATTATAATACCTCTACACATGTTGAAATCAATATTCATAGAAAGGGAGTGGGCGTGAGTGTTCTGGACCCACTTCCCACCTACATGTAATTGATGGCTCTTGACAACAGAATCTATGTTTGGAATAAGTGTATGCACATAGGCTTCTTCCCTGTGATCAGGAATGTTTGGAAAAACCATAATTACATGTAGGTGGGGAGCATGGCCAGCAGGCTAGTACCCGGTTCACCAATATGTCAGCTGATTTCAATGCATGTGTGATGCACAGAGGGTTGTACGACATTACACATGAAGGGGCTAAATTTCTGTATTATGCTGTGTGTGCAATCAAGAGCTACAGTGAGGGAAAAAAGTATTTGATCCCCTGCTGAATTTGCCCGTTTGCCCTCTGACGAAGAAATGACCAGTCCATAATTTTAATGGTAGGTCTATTGTAGCTGTAAGAGACAGAATAACAACAGGAAACCCCCCAGAAACCCAGAAGACAAAAGTCAGAGATTGATGTGCATTATAATGAGTGAAATAAGTATTTGATCCCTTTGCAAAAGATGACTTAGTACTTAGTGACAAAACCCTTGTTGGCAATTACAGAGGTCAGACGTTTCTTGTAGATGGCCACCAGGTTTGGAAAATACTCAGGAGGTATTTTTTCCCACTCCTCTTTGCAGATCCTCTCCAAGTCAGTAAGATTTCGAGGCTGATGTGTAGCTACTCAAACCTTCAGCTCCCTCCACAGATTTTCGATGGGATTAAGGTCTGGGGACCGGCTATGCCACTCCAGGACCTTAATGTGCTTCTTCTTGAGCCACTCCTTTGTTGCCTTGGCCATGTGTTTTAGGTCATTGACATGCTGGAATACCCATCCTCGACCCATTTTCAATGCCCTGGCTGATCGAAGGAGGTGCTCACCCAAGATTTGACGATACATGGTCCCGTCCATCGTCCCTTCGATGCGGTGAAGGTGTCCTGTCCCCTTAGCAGAAAAACACCCCCAAAGCAGAATATGTCCCCCTCCATGTTTGACAGTGGGGATTATGTTCTTGGGGTTGTAGGCAGCATTCCTCCTCCTCCAAACACGGCGAGTTGAGTTGATGCCAAAGAGCTCGATTTTGGTCTCATCTGACCACAATACTTTCACCCAGTTCTCCTCTGCGTCATTCAGATGTGCATTGGCAAACTGCAGCCGGGCCTGTACATGTGCTGTCTTGAGCAAGGGGACCTTGCAGGCTCTGCAAGATCTCAGTCCTTCACGGCGTAGTGTGTTACCAACTGTTTTCATGGTAACGATGGCCCCAGCTGCCCTGGGATCATTGACAAGCTCCCCCCGTGTAGTTCTGGGCTGCTTCATCACCGTTCTCATGATCATTGCAACTCCACGAGATGAGATCTTGCATGGAGCCCCAGACCGAGGGAGGTTGACAGTTAGTGTTAGGGTTAGAGTTGTTATCTTCTCACCAAGCTGCTTGGCAATAGTCTTGTAGCCCAGTCCAGCCTTGTGCAGGTCCACAATCTTGTCCCTGACATCCTTGGACAGCTCTTTGGTCTTGGTCATGGTGGCTAGTTTGGAATCTGATGGATTGATTCCTTCTGTCAACAGCAGAACCCTAACCCTAACCCTAACCCTAACCTGGCTGGTTGATAGGGGATCAAATACTTATTTCACTCATTATAATGCACATCAATCTCTGACTTTTGTCTTCTGGGTTTCTGGGTTTTTTCCTGTTGTTATTCTGTCTCTCACAGCTGCAATAAACCTACCATTAAAATTATGGACTGGTCATTTCTTCGTCAGAGGGCAAATGGGCAAATTTAGCAGGGGATCAAATACTTTTTTCCCTCACTGTATGATTGTCTTTTGCTCTTACACATTCACAAAGACACAAATATGTAGTCACTGCAGTAAGAAGGGAGGGGCTGTTCTTTGTGGTAGAGCATCCACTTTGTTTGCATGTAGAAGGACCCAGGTTCAATCTCTAGCAGCTCCAGTTTATTATTAAAGGGTCAGGTGACAGGTAAAGTAAAAGATCTGCACCTGAGAGCTGCTGTCAGCTAGAGTAGTTCAATGGAGTGACTTGGTAAAAGGCCATGTGGTGTGTCAAGTGACCTCAATGTGCATAGACTCCAAAGAGGTCAAAAAGAAGGTATGAGTGTCCTACGAACTGCACAGGATTCCACCCAGCATGATTCAAATGTTTCAGAAGTTTTAGTTGGAGTTAACGCATTGATATTTGCATAATATAGATTTCCCCCCCAGAATCTCTAATATAGAAGAAATTTTGGAATGAATGAGATCGTGATGCCTGTAAAGGATAATAATGCATGAATGAGCAAAGAGGAAAAATTGGTCAAGGTTAGCTCAAACAATTTTCTAACAATGTTTTGACAGACTTGTAGACACAGGCTGAACAAAACATTGAAATCCTCATGGAGAATAATGGGAGCAGAGGGGTGAAGTGTAGGATTCTGATCTCACTGAAGTGCAACCTGAGAAAATAAATAAATAAATAAATAAATAAATAAAACAAAATGAAGACAGATTGAGTACATAGTTAGTGGAACTAATTATTAGTGGAACTAAGCATCCAACTATGGTAATAACTAATGCTAAACCAACCTAGCAGTTACATAGCAGTATGGAGTCTGTTGTGTTACGCTTGATGTATGTCTATCATTCAAAATAGCATCCAATTTAATAAAATATTCAATATCACTATCTCCCTTTCTTTGAATAAAGACTGGATGGTGTTTGTTCTTTGGTTATGTCGACTTTTTGGTAGAGTACAACTTCTTCCAGTAGGAAACACACACACAGTAAGGTTACCGGTGTGATAAGAATCCAGTGAAGAGGTATGCATGTGGAGAAGGACTGGGGAGCCAAAGAATATTTTTTTCTTTGCTTTTTAATGGGTAGAAGCCCCACCCAGGCTTTAAATAGAATATTAGGCTCCTGTTGAGCTAGGGGCAAGGACTAGGGCTGTCACTTCTCATGAAGCTCAGCCAACTGAAAGAGGAATTTGGAGGAGGTAGTTATGCCAGTGGTACCTCTCTGAAGCAGGCATTTGCCACCCACCCACTCCTTTTGAGTAAACCCTAAGGCAGCCAGTCATTGTTTGAAATGTCTAGATTGGTTGGGGAAAGGATTCCTTGATGCTGAGCAGCATCAATTAAGCCCTTAATCACTTGGAAGGCATGTGATTGAAGGGTGATAAGTCAGTTCTAAGGAAAGGAGAAGCTATTGTTGTGTCACAGAAAGAAGAAGCAGCCACCGGTATATATATATGGTTGCCAGCTCCAGACTGGGAAATAACTGGAGATTTTGAGGGTGGAGCCTGAGCAGAGCAGGATTTGGGGAGGGACTTCAATCAGGTATAATGCCATAGAACTCACCTTCCAATGTGACCATTTCTCCAGGTGAACTGATCTCTGTCGCCTGGAGATCAGCTGTAATAGCAGGAGAGCTCCAGCCACCACCTGGAGGTTGGCAACTCTAGGTGTATATCAGAAATTACTATAAGTCTCATCTTCAGGTGCTGTCTCTCCCTCCTGAATGCACAGAAAGAAACTCCTTTCCGCTCTACTCAGCAGAGAAATTTTGCCAATATATGTGTTGTTATAGATGCATCTTCATTATGTATGACTAGCCAAAGATTGTCAATACAAGCCAAGTGCAGAAAAGCCTTGGGCAGGAGGAAATCTCTTTCCTCTCCTTCCTCCCTCAAAGCAAGTAGCTGAGTTTCTGATCTCCTGCTGATAATGATACTAGTAGCATATGTTGGCTCTTCAAACATCAGCCAAGGCCTACTGACATCTGGTTGAGTCAGTTTTCCTAATCACTAGATATATATTCATTCTCAGATTGCTATACTTGAGGGTCATCTGAAGAAGCAGTACACATTTCCACCGAAAACTTAGTACAAAATAAAGCTAAAACAAGTCTACAACTAAAACCATATTAATAAATGCTTTTAACAGAATTGTCTTTCATTTAGAATCATTTATTCATGCATGGTTGTCCACACATAGGGTTGCCAGTTCCAGGCTGGGAAATACCTGGAGATTTTGGAGGTGGCACCTGAGGAGGGCAGGGTTTGGAGAGGGAAGGAACTCCAATGGGTTATAATGCCATACAGTCCACCTTCCAAAGTGGCCATTTTCTCCAGGTGAACTGTTCTCTGTCGCCTGGAGATCAGTTGTAATCCCAGGAGATCTCCAGCCACCACCTGGAGGTTGGCAACTCTACCCATATATTGTGGACAAATTCCTAAAGGGGTTGGTAGAGTATGAATAAAATGCTGATGCCTGTGTTGGATCTTATTCCTGCATGAGAAACTGGGTTTGTAAAAGGGCTAGTGACTTAAAACAAAACAAAACATGAAAGCTGGGAATTGAGAGGCACTTGTAAATCATGACAATAGATGGTTATCATATTATTGTTTTATAACACAATAGCAATTACTAATTTTAACAACCCTGAATAAAGTCTTGTGGTGGTATAAAATGCAGTGGGTAAAATATGCAAGATAAATAGTGGATGATAGAGAAAAGTGTGATGAAACTCCCATGCGGATGCTCTGTTGCCAGTGCAAATACCTCCATGTTCTCTGTGGCAATGACGGGGAAATGGAGAATCCTCACCATGTGGGTGCAGCCTCAGATACCACATATATGCTCTTTTTTTTGGTACACAATAGGCAAAAGAAGTTGCATAAATTTACAAGGGATAGTTCACCACAAAGAAAAAGAGAAATGGTATGAAAATAAAGACTCATGGGTTTGAGAAAAGTGGAAACCAGACAGGGATTTTCAAGTCAAAAGAGTAGGGGTGAGAAATTCAGTATCATCGCCAACAATTAATATTGAATTTCTGTGATTTCTGTCAGTTAATAATACCTCGATTATTTTTAAAAGGCTGTGAGAATCTGATGATGCGGAAGAAACATTGCCTCTATACAGGAGCTTTTGTGAAGCTGTGTATAGGTTGAGTATCCCTTATCCAGACACCCGATATTCGGACTGACCCGAAAACCAGACTGTTTGAGCCAGCATGTAAGCAGAACTGTGCTGCCCAGAACAGGGTACAGAGGAGACAGGAAGGGGAAGGAGGATGGGAAAAGGTGGGGAGAAAAAAAGGGAAGCCAGCTTTCCTTCAGGGGAGGAGGAGACTATCACTGGCACACCTGCTAGAAGCTGCTTCACTCTCTCTGCCTCAGGCTGGGGACAAGATATTCTAAAATATTCTAAAATATGAAAAGATCTGAAATACAGACCACATTTGGTCCAAAGCAGTCCAGATAAGGGATACTCAACCTGTAATCCTAAACAGGCCCTGACCTTGATGGCCCAGGCTAGCCTGATCTCGTCAGATCTCAGAAGCTAAGCAGGTTCAGCCCTGGTTAGTATTTGGATGGGAGACCACCAAGGAATACCAGGGTTGCTATGCAGAGGAAGGCACTGGCGAACCACCTCTGATAGTCTCTTGCCATGAAAACCCCAAAAAGGGGTCGCCATAAGTCGGCTGCGACTTGACAGCACTTTACACACACACACACACACACACACACACACAATCCTAAACAGAGTTATACCCATTGACTTCAGTGGACTGAGAAGGATGCAATTCTGTGTGGAACTGCAGTGTAAATTTTTGAAGTCTGTGGGATGTTACAAGGTAAATAGGCCAGAGATCCACATGCAATGGAGAAGCAGGCTTAGAAGAATCCCAATAAATGCCAGCTAAATTCCTAAGTGGTGGTGTGCAAGTACATAAGAGCTGTTTCAAAGAGGATCACGTACTATGTTTGGAACAGGGGATGGTAAGTGAGGATGCAATGTTATTAAGCCAGTTATACAGAGCATGCCTTTGTGTTCCAAGAGAGTTGGTGAGTGGCAGAGACCTAGTATATCCAAGCCAGAATATGTATTACACATACGAGGCCTGGAGAATAGCATTCCAGTCAAGGGAGAGGATTTATAGATAGTGCAGAAACTGAGAGGAGATTAAGTAGAGTGGAGCCAAGCAAAGGGCTTAGACTATATCAGACATTCTGATTAGAAAAGACAGACTGTCAGGAGAAGCAGTGGAGATGGGCTGTAAAAAAAAGGCAAAGCATCTTCAAAAAATACAGCAGACAATGTAGCTATCTAAAATACACACTTGAGTCCATCATGTAAAAGTAGCACATTATCTACCTCACCACTTCCAAGCACAGCCTTCTCTACACAGGATTAAGCTTCCACAGAATATGTGCTCTGAACTTGCTTATCACCAGTGTCAACCATTAGATGTTTTCATAGTTTTATGTTGGCAGAAAGACCATTGTGAATTTCTGGTTGTCCCATGTAAGGCATTCTTGTATTAGGAACCATTTGCTGTACACTCGTAACATATTTTTATGATGCAGAAACAGGTGCTGTAAATAAAGAGAGCTCTTTTCCACCTCTACAAACTATATCCTAACCATGTATGGGATTGCTTATAGAGTCTACCCACATGCAGACACTAGGGAGAAGGAAATGTATCTAGGATTTTTAAGTTGAAATAGCTAAAAGGAGAAATTCAAAATCATCCAAGGTTGACCAGCAATAGGGTCAGAAACCTTTGTCTGTACAAAAAGTTGGGGAGATGGAAATTTGAGTCAGTGTATCTCCTGTTCCTCTCTTTTCCCTCCCTTTCCTGTACAAACCTACCTGCATATTGCAATAACCCTTGGAAGCCCTGATTTGGCTGTCCGTGCCATCTGAGGCTAGACAGGTGGCTACCTGAGAAAGGGCTTTCTCTGTTGTGGTACCAAAACTTTGAAACTTCTCCCCCAGGGAGATTCATCTGTCTCCCTCTATCAGTGTCTTTCACCAGCCGGTAAAGACCTTTTTATTTCACCTGGCATACCCCCAATAATAGTATACCTCCTTCTAGTGCTGTATGTTTAAATGTTTTGATTGAATTTTATAATTTTAACCGCATTTTTAATTGTTTAAATGTTTTTATGTTCACTGCCTTATGGACTCTGATTGGCTGGAAAGATGACATAAAATATTGTAAATAATAAATAAATAAATACTTTTCAAACACCACCACTGGGCAATTAGGATTTTTTTTATTAAGAAAACTGTCAAATGGGACTACACTAGGGTTGCCACCCTCCAAGTGGCACCTGGAGATCTGCCATTACAACTGATCTCCAGAAGACCAAGATCAGTTCCCCTTGAGAAAATTGCTGCTTTGGAGTTGGATTCTATGGTATTATATCCTGCTGAAGTCCCTCTCCTCCCCAAAACCTGTCCTCCTCAGGCTCCCCCCACCCAAATCTCCAGGTGTTTCCCAACCCAGATCTGGCAACCCTAGATTTCACAAGCATGCTGACAAGGCTGAATCAGAGAAAAACATATTTGACTATAACTGTGTTTGAGTGTTGCATATCTAGCAAGATCTGAACATAATGGTATCAGTCAAGAGGAAAGAAAAAACAGGCTAAACTCCAAGGACAGTGGGAAAGAGAACTTCCACAGGCTTTCTTTTCTTCCACCAGGGTGCATAAGAGTAAAGGAGCTCTCATTTTAATAATCCTAGATTGACATCTGTTGCTCATGTCATGGCACAATCAACACTTCCCCCCATTAACCTGCAGATGTTCCCACTGCTGTTCTGCAGTGTTCCTTTCCAGATGGCACTGGGGCCATGAGGACACACTTTATTACAGTTGGAGATAAATAGCAGACTATTCCAATTAGCAGAGTATTCCAATTATTACGGCAAGCAGTATTGTGCCACGAAGGCTCCCTCTTTCCCAGACTGCCACTTGTACCTCCCTGTTTAATTATAAGGTCCCTTCCCTGCATCATCCCCACTTTCCCCTTCCATTTTCAGTATACAAATGATTGCAACACAGAAAACTGAGATTTCCAGATAAACTTTGATCATGTTTGGCTTTAATACCACAGTGGAAAAAACATTTTAAACAAGTTTAATATCTGGTTAGGAATGCAGCATTGCCATTCAAGGCTTTCCACATGTGAGACATGAAATTGGATGACAGGTCAGGCAGGATGGAAGAGTCCACAGTCACACTAGGGGTCACGTAGCAGGAGGGTCAGAGATAGGTAATGAGTCCATAAGGTACAGCAGAAGTACAGTCAAGTTCAGGCAAGGTTAGGATTCCACAAAATGGTCCTAAGCAGAAGTAAGGGAAAAGGCCAGACAGACAGAGGTTTTGTTTGCATATCAGTAGTAGGAACTGGGGGAGAAAAAGAGAGCTAAACAGCAAATCAGTAATAGTTGAGAGAGAGGGAGAATGAGAGCAAGATTGACAAATGTTGGGAGGGAGAAAAAGAGAGGAAGAGTTACTATGTGTTTGGTGGAAGGAGAACAAGAGAAAGAGACAGTGAGAGAGATTAAGAGAAAGGGGGGAGGGGGAGGAAGCAAAGGGCAGTAATGGGATGGCTGCTTCCACAAGTTCCTTGTGGTTCCCACTGGTTTCTCTCTAATTCTCAAACCAGTTTTTTCTGGGTGTCCCAGTGCTTTGTTTGCATATTTAGCCACTATGGGTTGGATCCAGACTACATTTTTTCCATGGCTGAATGGAAATTTCCTGCCTCCCTCCTCCCACTGAGGCCAGTCAATTACCACAAAATGCTTTCTAGGCAGATAGGAATCCCTGAGGAATGACATGGGAGGGTCTGATCTATGAAGGGAGAATCAATGGACATAGTCAATTTAGTCTGGATCTAATCTGTCTCAGGAAGTCTGCAGAAGAAATTACATGTTCAAACCATTCTTCTAGGATTGGATACAACCAGCTTTTTCATTGGTGAGGAAAGGAGGCATGTGTCTATGCTGAGGATGCCTTTCAAAATGAACATACCATTTCAAAATATTTTTTGTGCATACACACACAATAACACAGTGAGGATCTTTGTACTGGGTGGCAGCTGTTGCTGATGCAACTTTAAAAAAAACTGCATAGCCAATCAGCAGTCCTGAAATACTCCCACCTGGACCCACCCACTTTCTAAAAACTCTTGGGCACTAGGAAAAGTATTGGCAAGTGCAATTTCAGGAACCCTTGTAAATAGGATTTCATCTCAAGTTGAACCAGAACTCAGTTTTGCCTCTATTTCTTCCTTACCTGAGGTTAAGCTCTAGACTCATATGATCTTAAATAGACGGTAAGAAAGAATGGCACATTCCAACAATACATGAGAGACATAGTGGTTAGGATGCTGAAGACCGGGGTTGAAATCACCATTAAGTCAGGAAGCTTACTGGTTGATCATGGGCCTGTAACTCTCATTGGTTAACCTACCTCACAGGATTATGTAAAATCAAAATGTAAAGATGGAGAACCATATTTCCCTGGGGGGAAGGTTGAAAAACAAATGCTATCTAGGTTGATACTACTACTTTGTAGTAGATGTGTCTGGTACAGACATAGTAACTTTCATTTGTGCACACTCTTTATTTAGGCATACTTTAATTGGTTAACCTTTCTATTCAAAACAGAATTCATGATGACCATTCTTATTTTAGTTATGGTTGGGATTTACTGGATTTCATCCTGCAGTTTCTAAAAATGTTAATTACATACAATTGAAATAGTTGGAAATTCTACATGATTCTCCCA
Source organism: Euleptes europaea (assembly GCF_029931775.1). Classification (NCBI taxonomy): domain Eukaryota; kingdom Metazoa; phylum Chordata; class Lepidosauria; order Squamata; family Sphaerodactylidae; genus Euleptes; species Euleptes europaea. The sequence continues at coordinate 59,603,392 of NC_079313.1, forward strand.
AAAAGTCTTTTAATTTCATGGAGGAGGGAAAATCAGAATGCAGAGACTTCAGCCGAGCGACAGGACATATGCAGATTGGTTATGTTTGACCTTATTGGTGGGAGTAAGTTCAAATTTATTTAATACAGTCCAAGACCAATAAAAAATAGAATCAATACAATAATTCAAATTTCCAGTATATTAAATAACTTATGAGAAAAAAAACATTTAAAATTATAAATTCACAGAATTATACATTATTTTATAAAACCTATAGCCAAAAAGCCTATATATGGGTTACCCAAGTATCCTAGTCTTGTAGGCTAAACATTATTGCTAAAAAGCCTATGTATGGGTTACCCAAATTTTCTTAATCTTATAGGCTATCCATCCAAATTTGGTGACCTTAAAAGTGATCGCTTGATTCTTATCTGCTAGCATGACTAAGAGAAGAGTCCTGGGTACCCAAGGTTGGGTAGAAAGAATATATATATATATATATATATATATATATATATATATATATATATATATATATATATATATATATATATATATATATATACACACACACACACACACACACACACACACACACACACACACACACACGTGTGTGTATATAATTTATTAGAAGCACTAAGTAAAGGTTAAAAATATTTAAAAACTTTAAAATAGCACAATGGCATTTCCTAGGGTTGATCTCTGTAACCACATACCAAATGTGTTTCGGCCTATTGGGCCTTCATCAGTGGTTAATTAAAACACATGTTAAGCCCGCACACATTTACAGAAATAAATAAATAAATACATACATATACAAACAGTTCAAACCCTACCAGGCATGTGTATAGGTTGTAAAATCTATTACCAGTTACTCAAACATCTGGTCAGATTGGTTCTAGTTGTAATACTGGTTAGTATATGTCTCTCATATACTATGTGTGCAGGTATCAACCAAGTACAGTAGGCGGCAAACCACGGCTTGCGAGCCGCATGCAGCTCTTTGGCCCCTAAAGTGCAGCTCTCGAGGAGGAGGAGGAGGAGGAGGCGTGCTGTGGCTCCTCCCTGCAGGTGGAGGCAGCAAGTGGCTGGCGAGCGGGCGGGCGGCTGTCGCCTCGCCTCTGCTCCTCCCTGGCTCGCGGCCCTCCACCAGGGGGCGGAGGTGCGGGGTCGCGGCCCGGGCAGGCCGGAGGAAGGGCTGGGGAAGCACGCCCCTGGAGCTGGAGGGCGAGGAGCCACGGCCAAGGTCGGCTTTAGGCAAAGGCAAAACCCACCGCAGCTCCACATGCGGAACAACTGCCTTGTTCCCGTCGGCTGGAGAGATCACTTCCCCTTTTCCTCATTTTATGGGCATGGAGTAGGGGTCACTGGGGGTGTGGGGGGAGTAGTTGTGAATTCCCTGCATTGTGCAGGGGTTGGACTAGATCAGAGGGCGGCTGAGAAGCGCAAGCCGGAGCCCGGCCAATTGTGCGCCGTTGTGTCGCCAAGAGGAAGACTCCTGCTCGCCTGGTTGTTGTGTACACTTTGGGAAAGATCTCCAGGGGACCTGAAACACCGGGAGGCAGAGGGAGGGAGGCAGCGCGAGACAGGGGCAGGGAAAAGGCTGAGCCGCTGCAGATCCCAGCTGGGGAACGGCCGACTCACCAAAAGTGAGGCACAGACAGGGCAGCGCTGTGCAAAAGCGCTCCAAAAAGAGAAGGTGGCATAAAGGAGGAGGGGACTACAATTAACAGGAGGGTCACAGAGCAGACAAAGGGGTTTCGATGCTGTTGACATGCAGCACCGAAACTATTCCAGCAGATCGGGAAAGCTCCTTCCTTGGGAAGGGTTCGTTTAGTCCTCGGAGAATGGATGGACTCTATAAAGGAAGCCACGTCCCTCAGTTTGCAAAATCTGAGCAAGGCTGTTAAGATAGGACACTTTGGAGGACATTGATTCATAGGGTCGCCATGAGTCAGAACGACTTGACGGCACTTAACACACACACACACAAACACACACACACACACACACAGATGCACATTTCCCCCCATCCAAATTCTCAAAACTCTGCAGGGGGGCTTAATTTTGAATTTGGAGGACGTGCATGGGGGAAGATGTGCATCTACGGAGCAGCAAAGCTTAAGTTTAAGTTTAAGAAATTTGGCTCTCGAAATCTCAGTCGTTGTACTGTTGATATTTGGCTCTGTTGACTAATGAGTTTGCTGACCACTGACCTAGTAGAGCAGTAGGGTTTTATTCCCCTCTTTTTTCTTCCACTAAGAGAAGAGTCCTTCCATTTTTAATGGGATGGCGGGAAATTATGGGGGTAATCAGAGTTTCTCTAATATGACTATATATCTTATAATCAAAAAACATATGTTCTAGGGTCTCAATATTTCCATCTCCAATTAAGCATGCACATTCTGTAGATAGTAATCCTGTATATCTACCCTCAAGAATCGCTGAGGGCAGCATATCATACCTTAGTAAGATGAAAATCCTTCTATGATCAGGGTTATCTAAATGCTTAACATAAGGCATCAAGCTACCTTATTTAACATGCCTGGATCATAAAGGAAGCTCTTAACTCTGTTCAAATCATGCTGCCTTTCAATATCCAGAACCCTCTGTTTAACCATAGTCTTTGCCTGTGCGTAGTCCCTTGTCAGGAGAAATTGATGTGATAGACCATAATATCTCAGTTTTTCCTCCATCATCCTCCGTCATGGAGAAACAAAGGAATCCAATAATATGAGATGGACAAGACCCTTGGAGAAAAAGACCAACTTTAGCTAATAAAAAAGGCAGAGATCTATAGTCTAGCCTCCACCATGATCATACCGTCCTCCAGTAGAATAGCAGCATTTGAGACACCTGTAGGTACTTGCAATATATTTCTTAAAATTTTTGACAGAGTTCTTTCCAGCATAATCTTATGGGCCGAAATACAAAGCGGTGCCCCATAAAGTAATGGGGCCAAGGATTTCATGCTAAATAATTTGATAGCTGCTGTCACATTTTGTCCCCCTTTGGACCAATAAAATATTTGAATTGCCCCAGCATGCATCCGGGCAGTCGAGGAAATTGGTGGGAGCAATAAAACTCAGGAAGAAGAAAAAGGGGCATATTGAAGCTTTGATTGTCTGTTGGCCACTCAGCGATGTCTGTGAAAGCCAAAGAGGCAAAGGGCAGTTTGATCTGGGAAGCCTCTGTTAGTATCTGAGGCAACCGCTTTTTGGAAGTATACCCAGTGAGCTGTGGCACTTGTGTAAACAAATGGCTGTCTACATGTCTTTGTTTGCATGAATGTTTATAGTCTGCCAGTAACAAGGTTTTATTTATTGACTTGTCACCTTCCATTGTGGAAAGGTCCTTTGTGGCATGTAAAAATTAGGTTCAAATGGCATGTTGGCTTTGTTGAAGTGACAGTTCAAGGACTGCTTGCATGGCTGTTTCAGGGCTCAAGTACACCTTTGAATACATGCAAATGTGTGTAAAAAATCCCAGATAGCTTCTATCTCTAGAGAAGGTGGTTACATTTTCCTGCTCAAAACTTTTCTGTTGCTATTTCCCTTTCTAAGAATGATTTCCCTTTAGTAGTGTACATTTCCACTCATTTCCTTTCCCCACATGTGGTACCTCCCCTTTTAAGTCTATGTCCTGGTCTGTTCTCAAGGCTGGGGTCTTCATCATGAAAGCAATTATTTCCCCTAAAATAAAATTGCACCCTATTAAGCTGAAAGCTACAGATTTCAAACCTCAGGCTCCTCTCTGTTACAATACGGTTTTAGAACTGAAGGATCTATTTTCTCCCCCACACACACACAATTTCACAGTTGGTTGGCTGGCTGGCTTGCTATGCCCACCTCCTGTACCTCAGAGATTCATCTTGAGTTCAGCTGGGCACATTCAAGGAGGGGAAGAAGAAGAGTTGGTTTTTATACCCCGATTTTCTCTACTTTTAAGGAGTCCCAAACCAGCTTACAATTGCCTCCCCTTCCCCTTCCCACAGCAGACAACTTGTGAGGTAGGTGGGCTGAGAGAGTACAGATAACTGTGCCTAGCCTAGGGCTGTTGATTCGGTTCGGCCCGAACTGAAAATCAGCCGAATTTCCCCTGATTCGGTAGTTTTTAGTTCGGGAGGAACTGAACTCAAAACTGGCGGGCAACCGGGGAGCCGAATTCAGCGAGTTCGGAAGTTCGCGAATAAATCCAGCAAATTCGGGGCCGTCAGTAAGCAGCATAACCGTCAGTAAGCAGCATTCTCCTCCCCCGGCCAATCGGTGGCCAAGCTGGGTCTTCTTCTGGCCAATCAGTCAGGATTGAGTACTGGAGGAATCAGCTGATGTGCGGCCCAGCCAGGGAGAGAGAGAGAGCGAAATCCTCGTGTGTGTGGGGGGGGTGCTTGTGCATATTCGCTCCTTTCTGTGGCTGCAGGGGGCGTATTTTTTGGGGTACAGACACAAAACTTTCATTGGAGCTTCAGATGAAGCTTCTTAAGATACCCCCAAGTTTTGTAAACATTGGGTCAGGGGGTCCCGAGATATGGGCTCCCCCCCTTTTCTTTCCATGGCTGCAGGGGGGGCATTTTTGGGGGAACAGACCCCAAACTTTCAGTGGAGCTTCAGATGAAGCTTCTTACGATAGTTTTGTAAACATTCGGTCAGGGGGTCTCGAGATATGGGCTCTCCCCCTTTTCCCTCCCCCTTTTTCCATTTATGTGGCTGCAGGGGGCGCTTTTGGGGGGATATAGCCCCCAAACTTTCAGCATAGCTTCAGACAATCATTCTTAAGATACCACCCAAGTTTTGTAAAGATGGGTTCAGTGGGGGCAGAAATATCACCTCCCCCCTTTTCTCTTTCCGTGGCTGCAGGGGGTGCATTTTTGGGGGTGCAGATCTCAAACTTTGAGCGGAGTTTCAGACAAGTGTTCTTAAGAGACCACCCAAGTTTTGTGAACATTGGGTCAGGGGGTCCCGAGATATGGGCTTTCCCCTTTCCCCTATTGGGATGAATGGATCAGCCGATCCTGTGTGTGCATCTCCAGAGCAAAACGTCCCGTGCCTAATTGGAATCATCTTGGATTACAAGTCCTCCCCAGCCCCTCCTGATGGAACAGAAGACAGCCACAGTAAGACCCCTTTGGGGGCTTTAATTTATAATTTTTCTCCTGTGTATGTGTGTGTGTGTGGGGAAAGCAGAGTCTATGTGTGTGTGGGGAGGGAGCAGTTTCTGTGGGTGGGGGGGAAGCCAAAGGGGGCTTTCATCGGTTCTGCCTGGGGTGTGTGTTCCCCCTCGAGTCTCTCGCTCCCTGGTTTGAGGGGGGAGGTTTCAGTTGTGTGTCTTCTGGTTTTCCCTGTTGCAAAGGTGTTGTTTTACAAGGTTGTGTTGCTTTGCAGTTGCTTTGCAAATTTCTCAGCTGTTGTCGGGGCTGGGAGCTTTGTGCGTGGGCGGCAAGCTCTGCTGAGAGATGCACATTAAGCGTGGGGGGACCCCTTTCAGGGCCCATATCTCAGCCCCCCCTGACCCAATCTTTACAAAACTTGGGGAGTCTTTCAATAAACGTTCTTTGAAGCTCTGCTGAAAGTTTGGGACCTCTAACCCCAAAAATGCCCCCCCAGAGCCGCGAAAAGGCGCGATTGTGTTTTTAATGGCTTTATTCGGCCGAATTTTTTCCCCGAACTTTGAATTCCCGCCGAATTGAACAGACCCAAAGTGGGGGAGTTCGGACTTCGGCATATCCCGAATCTAAACGTGCCGAATTCGGCCAAATCCGAACTATACCGAATTTTTTAAAATTCAACAGCCCTAGCCTAGCCCAAAGTCACCCAGCTGGCTTCATGTGTAGGAGTGGGGAAACCAATCTGGTTCACCCGATTAGAGTCTGCCGTTCATGTAGAGGAGTGGAGAATCAAACCTGGTTCTCCAGATTAGAGTCTTCCGCCTCTTCCATGCTGTTTGGAAGTGAACAGCTGCCATAAGCCAATAGAACCCCACAACCCACTTCAGCAGGCTTTGCAATCCACTTGTGGGTCATGACCCACAGGTTAGGAAACACTGCTTTATACCCATTGTTATGGATCTTATCAGTGTGTGTTATCAAAATCAATTAAATCCTTATTATAGCATATGAAATTTAGTGAGTGTAACTTCAAAATTAGAATCCTAGTCATAAAAATTATCTTCCTGGTCATGCCCTTTCTTGGTTCAATGGAGTCTTCATACTTTTGGGATTCAACTGCTTTCTTCTATATCATCCTTCCTAATATTAGGTAAACTCGGTTCATTAAAATATTAGAGGCAAACCAGATTGTTTTAAAATTCCCTTATGCTTGAAGCATATTTTATTTTGTGCCTCCAAACAATGTAAACACAATGTATAATAGGATATAAGCTGCTATGACTTGTCAAGCAAAATTTAGTGTATTTAAGATATAAATTATCTCTGCCTTACTAATACTAGCAACCACAAAGGGTGTACGCTGAATCTGAAAAACCAGCTTTAAATAGGATTCAATGAAAGAAATTGTCTTATGGGCTGGCAGGCTTATCCAATCTTGAAAATGACCACATTGCTATGGCAGAAATGTTGAAGTATCTCTTATTGTTCCACAAATACGTGCTGTGTCTCCTCAGCTCTGACTGAATTCATTATAACACTGACATTCAATATTGGCAGTTTAAATGCAGACTTATGCAAAGTCTGGAAAAGAAAATACGGTAATTAGTTACTCCATGTCTAAAAATCTGCTCTTCTACCTTGTCCTCAAGATTAATTCAAATATATATATATTTACAAAAATTCTTCCTGCTGTCAGTACTACTTCAGTCATGGTACAGAACTAGTTTTATGGATTTAATATTAACGACACTTTCCCCTATCTATTGAGTGACATGCAATTTCATTTGGCACCCTACACCTTACTAGTTTCTGGAGTTCAACTTACTATATTGTGTCAATATTCTGAATAAATAGAGGGCTTTCCCCCTCTCATTTCTGCATAACAACAATACTTGGCACAGGTGTCATATTAGCAGGCATAGAGCTTATATCCAAACTGATAAATTGATAAAATCAATTTCTCTTGGCTGGGTTGCATCCAAGCAAATTATAATGCCTACTTCCAACTTTAAATATGTTGCATTTTTAATGGAATTGCCAAGTGATCCTCAACTCAAGGAAAGAGGCAGACAGCACAGCAAAATCTCTTACAACCTATACATCTGCACACACTTAATCTAAGGGTAACCTTTCCGAGCAGGCTTTTGACGAGAAGTACTTTTGAATTGTGCCAAATCCTGTTTTGAAATAACACAACATGCTAAAAATATAATACTTAAAGTTTGTTGTAAAATACTTCTACATAATTTAGCCTTCAGCTTTGTTTAGCAGTAAATAATAGATGGTCCAAAAAACAGAGTTGGCTCCATCTCAAATGTCAGTCAGAGTAAAAGGTGATCTATGGCCTATTTCATTCCATGGCCTGCCTGGTAGCTAGTGTAAAGTTGCTGTTCGTTAAGTATCATTCATTTACTCACAGCTACCTACCTCACTTTTGTTTTTCATTGCTGTGAATGCAGTCTCTGTTCAGAATCCTATGCTATAAAGGTTATTTTTTTTTTTTGTCAAGTCTGAGGGAAAAGTAAATTTTTATGAGGCCAGTCGTGGTTCTTTACTTAAGGCTGAAAGTTGGGGTTCATACGAGTGAATAATATCTCTGCACATAGAAATCTAGTATGTTATTTATTTATTTATCCGTAGTCCACTTTTCTTCCAACGTGCAGACCCAAAACAGCTTACAATACAAAAAAAAAAAAAAAAATCCAAGAAAAATACAGTATACATGGACAAACAAATTGGGGATGAGTGCTTCAAACAACAACAACAACAAGGCAGATCTTTCTTTCTTTCCCTCTGCTTATAGATCTTCCTCCCCATTTTCAGCTACCATTAGGCTCAAAGCCAAAGGACAAGAGTCAAGGGCATGCCTAGGACTAGAGTTGCCTGCTGTAGCTGGTACCTTGGCAGACGAATGGGGAGGGGGCAGCACGGACAAGTGATTCTGTGTCAAACTAACATGCAACATCATTTTCAGTGCAAAACTGGAAGCGACATCATTGTGTCAGTGTGACACCCTAGGATTCAACCAAAACTCTATGGTTAGAACAGAGTTCGGTTGAATCCTGGAGCATCACGTTGCCATGATAATGTCACTTCTGGTTTCACACTGAAAGTGACAGCATGCATCAGTATGATGCAGAATCACTGCCCCCATTTTCCCTTGCCACCCTGTTGAGGGGCATCAGGAAACAGGGAGCCCAGGACTACCTACATAGAAGTTAATACATCTGAGAAGCAGAGGAGAAACAGGCTTAGTGAGCTGTTATTCTGGTGCTGCTAGCCAGCTAGCTATCAGGATCTACCTCAGTTCCCCCCTACTTCAGAATCCTTATCTGAAAATAGGTTTTCTATATGGAGGGAATGTTGGGGTATTGTGGAACTTACAAATATACTCCATTTGCACTCTAAAGTGGTACAACCTAGACACAACTACCTCACAAACAATTAGGCCAAGGCAATGCAGGAAGGCATACAGTGCTTATTTTCAGGAACAATACTTACTTTTTCTAATTACTTTATGAACACACTGCATCAGAATTTCTCCAATCATATAGTGCTGGTGTGATGTTCCTTTTCCTGCCACAGTCTTGGAAATTCAATGATACTTTAGATATTTCCAAGAGAATAATTGTACGTGACATTCATTAGATGAGGACTTTATTCTGACTTCTCATCATCCTTAGAGCTGGAATTGAAGAGCGTGCAGCAAGGTCTGTGTGCATTGTGGGGGTTTTGAACATCCACCTCATAAACAACAGCAATTCCATCTCCCCCCAACACACACACAGATGAAGGCTTCATTATTTTAAAATGAAGGGGAGAGGCCATGGGTCAGGGGCAGAGCATATACTCGGCATGCAGAAAGTCCCAGGTTCAATACCCAGCATCCTTAGCTAAAAGGATCAGAATGTAGGTGATATGAAAGACCTCTACCTGAGACCCTGGGGAGCTGCTGCCAGTCTGACCAGACAATACTGGCCTTGATAGACCTATGGTCTGATTCAGTATGAGGCATCTTCCTGTGTTCAAAATGGCAGGTGTGGCTTTGGTGCAGAGGGAGAAGAATTTCAACCTTTTGTTATGCATGGCCTTGGTGTCTCCATCCCGCCCCCCACCACAGCAAATGCTGTTATCAGCAATGGAAGGAAGATATGCAGAGAGAGGCAAAAAAACCAAAACTAGTCCATGAACAATGCAGGGGTCTTCTTCCTCCGCACCATCACCCTGATAGGTGCTGCTATTTCTCCCAGCATCTCATCTAGTTTGACTCTGAAAAATCACCTCTGGTGCTGGTGGCAGGGTTTTGAAAGCAGCCTTCAATGCTGCATTAGTAGCTCTGATTTGGAAAAAGGAGCTTAATATGCACCTAAGGGGCTCTTTGGATCCCTGTCTTGATGTTTTATGTATCTGCAGTAACTTCTGGGCAACGGTTTGAGCAGTTTAGAGGGGTAAAAATAAGCTCATTAGAAAGACTACTGGAAACAGTGTTCTCCTCAAAGTGCTCTACTAACCATGTGAAGTAACATACATACCAAGGTTGCTGGCACAATTTCATGGTTTGTAAAATTTTGCTGCATGTTCAGTGTGTCTAAGAGTATTTTCATACAGGGCTGTCGATTCGGTTCAGCCCGAACCGAAAAACAGCTGAATTTCCCCTGATTCGGCGGTTTTTAGATCTAGACGAACCGAACTAAAAAATGGCGGGAAAAAAGGGGAGCCGAATTCAGTGAGTTCGGGAGTTCACGAATAAATTCGGCAAATTCGGGGCGCAGCAGCATAACCATCAGTAAGCAGCATTCTCCCCCGGGCAATCGGTGGCCGAGCTGGGTCTTCTTCTGGCCAATCAGTCAGGATTGAGTACTGGAGGAATCAGCTGCTGCGCGGCCCGGCCGGGGAGAGAAAGAGAGAGAAATCCTTGTGGGGTGTGTGCGTGTGCACATTCGCACATTCGCAGGGGGCGCATTTTTGGGGGGAGATACCCCAAACATTCAGCAGAGCTTCAGATGAGCCTTCTTAAGAGACCCCCCAAGTTGTGTAAACATTGGGTCAGGGGGTCCCGAGATATGGGCTCCACCCCTTTTCCCTCCCCCCTTTTCCATTTCCGTGGCTGCAGGGGGTGCTTTTTTGGGGGTGCAGCCCCCAAACTTTCATCATAGCTTCAGACGAGCCTTCTTAAGAGACCCCCCAAGTTTTGTAAAGATGGGTTCAGTGGGGGCAGAAATATGGGCTCCCCCTTTTCTCTTTCCGTGGCTGCAGGGGGCGCAGTTTTGGGGGTGCAGCCCCCAAACATTCAGCATAGCTTCAGACCAGCCTTCTTAAGAGACCCCCCAAGTTTTGTAAACATTGGGTCAGGGGGTCCCGAGATATGGGCTTTCCCCTTTTCCCTATTGGGATGAATGGATCACCCAATCCTGTATGCATCTCCAGAGCGGCAAATCCAAGGCAAAACCTCCCGTGCTTAAATAGAATTGTATTGGATTACCCAGTCCTCCCAGCCCCTCCTGATGGAACAGAAGACATCCACAGTAAGACCCCTTCGGGGGCTTTAATCTATAATTTTTCTCCTGTGTGTGTGGGGGGAATGCAGAGTCTGTGTGTGTGTGGGGAGGGAGCAGTTTCTGTGGGGGGGGGGAGCCAAAGGGGGTTTTGCTCACTATGCCTGGTGTGTGTGTGCCCCCTCGAGTCTCTCTCTCTCCCTGGTTTGAGGGGGGGCTTCAGTTGTGTGTCCTCAGGTTTTCCCTCATTCATAAGATCGGTTAGGTCTATTTTGATGCTTGCTCAAAACTGGTTTTCAAATGGTGACTTAAAGAATGCATTTGCCTGGTCCCGACTCCAGTCCGATACAAAAGGGGAAATTCCACCCCCTCCTGCTCATTATGCATAGCTAGCTGCCTCTGTCCCTTTCCATGGTTTGCAAACTCCCAGGTGTCAGGTGTTGCTTTGCATGGTTGCAAACGTGTTGCTTTGCATGGTTGTGTTGCTTTGCAAACTTCTTTGCACCCGCCCTTGCTCCCCGCAGCTCAGCTGTTTGTCGGGGCTGGGAGCTTTGTGCGTGGGCTGCAAGCTCTGCTCAGAGATGCACATTAAAGGTGGGGGGACCCCTTTTGGGGCCCATATCTCAGCCCCCCTGACCCAATCTTTACAAAACTTGGGGGTCTTACAAGAAGAGTCCTTTGAAGCTCCGCTGAAAGTCTGGGACCTCTACTCCCAAAAATGCCCCCCGGAGCCGCGGAAAGGCACGGTTGTGTTTTTTAATGGCTTTATTCGGCCGAATTTTTCCCCCAAACTTTGAATTCGCGCCGAATTGCACGGACCCGAAGCAGGGGAGTTCGGACTTTGGCATATCCCGAATCCGAACTATACCGAATTTTTTTTTCAACAGCCCTATTTTCATATACGAGGCTTCACTTACCTCAGGAAACTGTTGCCTTATTTAATGGTAACCCCTCAAAACTGGGGAGAAAAAGTGGAGGAGATGTGAGTGTGCAATATGAACTAACTTCCCTGTCAAAGGAGGGGTTTACCTCCACACTATTAAACCACTGAAGCAAGAACTACTTTAAGCCTCATGGGTGAAAATGCCCTAAGATTATTTTGTTTTTTCTTGTTTTGTTTAGATATTTATTGCTCGCTTTTCTTCCCAATGGGGATCCAAAGTGGCTTACAACAGCATTTTCCCCTCCATTTTATCTTCACAATAATTCTGTAAAATAGGTTAGGCTGAGAGGTATGGCTAGCTTCCATGGCACAGTGGGAAACCTGGGCCTTCCAGTTTTCTAGTTTAACACTCTATGCACCACACCATACCTTTCTGGAAAAAAAGATAAATGCCACCTGTTTCTTTATAAAGACATTGATCTATCCATTCAAAGAACTGAAAGACTGAAACAATCAGTCTTGTGCAATTGAACTCATGGTCTGGGCACAGTGAATGTGGTATAGCCTAAAGTGGCATGCCTCAGGGGAATCAGAGCCTATGACAAAATAATGGTAATGTTTCTTAATGAATGTTGATATATCTTAAGTGGATCCACGTTTACTGCTTCTTATTCGAAACCTGTACTCCTCTACCAGCTGCCAAATCCGGTATAATAGATACGGCCAGCTTACTCCCCATATAAATTCTAACAAGGGAGTCACACAGGGCTGTGTTTTGGCCCCCCATCTTTTTAATTTGTATCTAGCTGATCTTGTCTCTTATTTGGAGAAAGTTGATGGCCATCCTCCTATTTTAAATGCCCAGGCTATCCCCATACTTCTTTACGCAGATGATGCAGTACTTTTATCCCACACCAGAGTAGGCCTAAATCGCCTTCTGCAAGCTTTTGCATTTTTTTGTGATGAAAACTCCTTATTTATTAACTTTGACAAATCTAAAATTATGGTGTTCTCTAAGTCCCGTAAGATCAGGTCTTGGGTGCTGAATGGAAATAATATTGAGCAGGTTAAAGTGTTCAAGTACCTTGGTGTCAACTTCCAGAGCAATTTAAAATGGAATAGCCAGATAAACCAGGCTACTAATGCAATGAGACGTCGATCCGGTGCAGTCACAATTTTTTTTTTATTCCAGGGGTGGCCAGCTGCTCTTAGAATTTATAAAGTGAAGCTGCTCCCCTTGTTATTCTACGGAATTCGTATTGGGGGGGTAACTCACAACCAGAAGTTAGAGCCCAGTCTATTTTTCTGCGGTGAATACTGGGAATTCCCAACTTTGTCCCTTACCCTGCTCTTTGTTTAGAGACAGGGCTAGGTCTACTAGAAACTAGGGCCTGGCTACTTATTTTTAAGTTCTGGTTGAGGCTTCATTTCAGAACCACCCCTTTGAGTTTGACATGGCATATGCTATCGGATCACTTTGTTTCACCCTGGAGTAAGAATATCAGTGAGAAAATCAAATCCATGGGGGTATCTTTCGAGGTGCTACTCCCCCTAAATGAGGCACAAGCCTTTAGAACTCTAGAACTAAGGATTACTGATACTGAAAAACAAACGCTCCTTGCTAGAGCTACTAATTCTTGCTGACCCTTAGCTCTTGGTATCTATCTGGCCCCGGGCTCACTACCCAGCTACTTTTGCACTCTGACCTCCCCTTTCTTGAGACGACTCTTTATGCAAGCTTGTCTAAATTTTCTCCCCACGGCCTGGACCATGGGCAGATATGCCAGAGTCCCTTATGAGAAAAGGCTGTGTTTTTGTGCCTCTGGACAGGTTGAAACCGTGGCCCATGTACTACTACATTGCAAGCATGGCTCACTTTTACTGGAACAGGTCATCGAACCCCTACTGACAGATTGCCCTGGTGGCACTGATAAGGAGCTAGTTCGATTTCTTTTAAGAGATATTTATCCCCAGGTTACTGCAGGGGTTGCTAGCTTCCTAGGATTTATATTAATGTTTTAACTTTTAATGTTGTAAGGAAGATCTTCGTCAAAAGTTTATAAATCTCCCTTTAACCTCATTATGTACTTTTTAAATGCCAAATAAAGGTGTGATTTGATTTGATTTAAGTGGGCTTTAAATATCAGTACATGGCTTGGTCCAAGTACCCATCAAGACCTGGACAAGATGTCTCCCTATTCCAGCTGAGAAAAGGAAGCAGACATGTTTCAGTGCATTTTTTTTAAAAAGCATCCTAGATTTTGGAAGGGTCTGGGAACTGACTGAATGAAGTACGGGGGGTGGGTGGGTGCAGGATCTCTCATTCTGGAAATCTGATAAGGCTAGATGATTTGCTTCCCCTTTCCCCCCACTTGTGCACTAATGTCAGGCTGCTATCTCGGTTTCGTTATTGCCTCTGTCTCTGTGCTGTATTGTCTGCCCCCCAAGGTCGCATGCCTAAGCCTAAGCCTGGGAACTCAGCTCCTGGGAAACTGTATTCCTGCGTGTAATCTCCCGCCTTTCCTGCCTTATAATATCTCCCAGCTAGTGAGCCTTTCATAGCTGTCATTTTATTCGTTTGCACTGTATGCCTATTTGATCAGTAAAATCCATCTGTTTGGACTCTATACGACTTTGTGGTGATTTCTGGTTCTGTGGGCCAAGGGCTGACATTATGACAGCTATCCTACATCTTCACCGTTCTCCTAGCCAGGCTGGAGCCCAGGGGGGTTCGCCTGCCACTTGGATGGGAGCTGTGCAGCTCTCCAGGTGATCTACTACCCTGGAGCCCTTCTCAGAGGACCCTACTCTGTTACAGGACTTAATCGCTGAACTTTTCCGGACGAACCGAGAGGTTTGCCGCTTGAGGGGACTGGTACACGCGCAGTGGCAATCTCTTACAGGACGTCTCTGGATGTTAACATCGGAGGATACTGATGCTCGTTTAGATCTTCAGGACTTGGATCAATTACTGGACGATGCCCGATTGGCGACTGAGGATTTACAAATATTAACTGGACTTCTGGATAATCTTATTTCTCGACAAACTCTTTCTACCATGGCGGGAGCCCCACTGGAGGGTTTTTCCCTGATCCCGGATGCGGCCAGCTGCCAGGCTGAGGCCAAGCGAGTCGCTATTAGCACCGCTCTTCTCCTTGTGGAATGTACAAAGGACACCCCGGTAGCCACCTTGGCTCAAGTTTTGACCCCGACGTTTGGAGCCGAGGCATCCGCACTGGCGGTTCGAGTACAACCTCTGCTGGGCGGGGAACCTGACCCCATACTCTTGCTCCTCGAGACAGAACTTTTGCCGCGCATTACGGCAGAGGCTGCCCTAAGACTTGAGAACGCCAAAGTTCTTGCGGATCAGCAAGCCGCCGAAGCGGCTAGGGTCGCAAGAGAGAGAGAGGCGGCGGAAGCAGCCAGGGCGGCTGCAGCAAGGAATCAGGCGAACGTGGACACGCGCCCCAAGGACTATGTACTGGGACTATCAGGTCTAACCTTTTCCCCGGCGTTTGTCCCGTCGCGTGCGACCCAACGCGCACGCCGTTTGGCTGACCGACGTCGAGACTCAGATGAGTCTGAAGACGAGGATTTATATGGGGATAGCTCTCAATGGGCCACGAGCTTCCGAACCAGTAAGCCTCATCTTACTGGGGGCCCAAGTGAGGAGGTTCATCTTTTACGAGCCCAGAATCGGGAGCTCTCCGACCGTGTGGATCAACTCCAAGAAGTAATGGAACTTATGCTTCACGAGAACAGGCAATTACAACAAACCCTGATAGCTCAGAGACAGCCCGTTCCGATACCGGGTCAGGCGGTACCCGTACAACCACCCGCTAATGTGCCTGCTCCACCCTTACCTCCTGGAGCTCCTGTTGCTCCTCCGCTCCGACCACCCGTGCAACCACCTGCTAATGTGCCTGCTCCACCCTTGCCTCCTGGAGCTCCTGTTGCTCCTCCGCCCGGACCACCCGTGCAACCGGGTCAGCCCGCGCCCGGCCCTTGGAAGCAACTCAAATTGAGGACTACGTATGACGGATCTCTTGAGACTTTGCCTTGTTTCTTGCATCAAGTGGACAGTTATATGCGAGAACAAGGTCAACTTTTCCCCACGGAAGATAGCCGGGTGCGGTACGTAGCTTCCCTCCTGACAGGCAAAGCGGCTGACTGGATGGTCCTCCAGTTTGACACCCGCTCTCGTGCGATTCGTTCCCTCAACAACTTCATGACTGCCCTGAGAAGGAGGTTTGAGGACCCCTTCCTGGGAGAAAGAGCCAAAACGGAACTTTTACAATTAAAACAAGGCTCTGCTACAGTTCGGGAATTTGCCGATGAATTTCAGCGACTGGCAAGTAAAATTGTAGGTTGGCCCGAGACCACCCTAATCCATCATTTCAGGGAAGCCTTGCATCCTGACATTCTGAACTGGTCTTACATGCGGGGCGATCCCGATACCCTCGAAGGCTGGATCCTATTAGCCGAGGAAGTGGAAAGCCGCCGCCGCTTTATTTCTCTCGTCCGTCAAAAGCACAAGGAGAAGGGCACCCAAAAGCCTCAACCCAAGGCACCACTGCTCGTCCCGCGAAATCCCCCACGTCCGCTCCAGGAACGTGAAGCCCGATTTCAGAGGGGTGCCTGTCTTACATGCGGAGAAATGGGCCACTTTGCAGCCGTTTGCCCACGCCGCCAGGAATTATTTCGTCCCAGCACGACAACCCGCGCCCGAGGTCGTCCACCACGCAGAGGCACCGCGGCCACCCGCAGCGCAGCTCCGGGAAGGCCCACACCCTCTGCACTCCATGCCGGGGACCCAGCCTCCCTGCCTGCTTCCAACGACCCCGCCGGGTCTCGGATTACAAGTGCCCCATTGGGGGACAGCTTTCCCTCTTCGGATGAGGAAAACCCTTGGATTTCTCCAGCCTTAAACCTGGAATCTCCCCTCGACTTGTCAAAAAACGGCTCCGGTCTGTGGTGAATGGAGCATCTCCACAGACCTCTCAGGATCTTCCTATCAAACCGAATGCTCCTACCAAAATCAAAGAAGTGGACTCCACCGTCTACGTAGATGCAGTTTTACAACAACTTAACGGAGGTCCACAAATCCCCGTCAAAGCACTAATTGACTCCGGTTGCTGTCGCACTCTCATAAACGAAGCCACGTTTGCTGCCCTCAGAGCCGACTCAGAGGCTTTACCCGCCCCCGTCCAATTTGCTCAAATGGACGGGAGCCAATTCCAGGGGGGTCCAGTTGATCATCGCACCATAGGGGTGGCAATGGGAATTGGTTCCCACTGGGAACAAATAGACTTCACTATAGCCCCTATCCGATTTGACGTGGTCTTGGGAATTAACTGGATTAAAGGACATAGTCCCAGTATTGATTGGGAAACAAACACTATTTCTTTCGCTAGTCCCACCTGCGACCAGCATCGGCAAAACTTTGCTCTGCCATTTCCGCCCGTTCCAGCGTTAACCTCTACTGCTCCAGTACCACCGGCTCTACCCGCTGTATACCGGGACTTTGAAGATGTCTTCGACCTTAAGGAATGTGATGCCTTACCCCCCCACCGGGCCTCAGACTGTGCGATTGAAGTAGTAAAGGACTGCACATTAACCAAAAGTAAGATTTACCCTATGAGCGCTTCCGAGCGCACTGTCCTCCGGGACTTTTTGGACAAAAACCTCGCCAGAGGGTTCATTCGCCCTTCGAATGCCCCAAACTCGGCCCCCGCGTTTTTCGTCCGGAAAAAAGAGGGCGACCTTCGCCTGTGCATTGACTTCAGAAAGCTCAATGCGGTTACCCAGACCAACGCCTATCCTATCCCATTAATATCGGATATTTTGGGACAATTACAGGAAGGCCGTGTATTCTCTAAATTAGACTTGGTGGAAGCCTACTACCGAGTCCGTATCCGCGAAGGAGATGAACACCTCACTGCCTTCTCTAGCTGTTTCGGAATGTATGAATTCCTTGTAATGCCGTTCGGATTAAAAGGGGCCCCGGGGGTCTTCATGCAACTCATCAATGAAATCCTACATGACCTTCTATATCGTGGGGTGGTGGTCTACTTAGATGACATTCTCATTTATTCGAAAACTATGGACGAGCATGTGACTCTGGTCAGAGAAGTTCTACAACGCCTGCGTAACCATCAACTGTTCGCTAAACTAGCTAAGTGTGAATTTCACCAAAGCAAACTCACGTTTTTGGGATACATCATCTCCCACCAAGGTCTTCGCATGGACCCCGCCAAAGTCCAAGCCGTCCTCGATTGGACTCCCCCCACCAACCGTAAGCAAGTACAGCAATTTCTGGGATTTGCAAACTTCTATCGGGGATTCATCCCTAACTTCGCCCAAGTGGCTCTACCCATTACGGACCTACTGAAAACTAAGGGAAAAGTAAGCTCGGCTGCCTTGCCCTCCGCAAAAATCCTATGGACTGAGCAATGCCAAGCCGCCTTTCTGGCCCTCAAACGCCTCTTCACTTCGGAGCCGGTGCTACGGCACCCAGACCCAAATCAAATGTTCATTGTACAAGTCGATGCTTCCGATGTAGCCATGGGAGGGGCTCTCCTCCAACAAGGACCGGACGGTCTTCTTCACCCTTGCGCTTACTTTTCAAAAAAATTTGCGCACGCTCAATTAAACTGGCCCATCTGGGAGAAAGAGGCCTCTGCAGTTCATCATGCACTGACTTTATGGCGGCAATTCTTGGAAGGGTCTAAAGTACCCTTTGAAGTTTGGACCGATCACAAAAATCTAGCTGCCCTCACGGGGTCCCATAAACTATCGGCGAAACAACAACGGTGGGCGGAGTTCTTTGCTCAGTTCCGTTTCACCCTGAAGCACGTCCCTGGGAAGCAGAACGTTCTCGCGGATGCCCTCTCCCGTTTACCACAATATCCGGTAAAACTCGAAAGACCCACCAACTCTCTGTTCACCCCTATGCAACGTGGGGCCCTACCTATGCTGGCTGTGCAAACCCGATCCCAGCATCAACACACCTTCCCTAACTCGCAAGCTCCGCCAGCCCAACCGGCTGCCCAGCCGCCACCGCAACAGACCGGAGTTCCCGCCCCTCCTACCCCTCCGACCGCTCAGCCGCCTGCAGTCTGCGCGCCGCCGCACGTAAGCACTAACCCTATAACTATTTCTCAAATCTCCGGGACCGACGGGGGGGCTCCCTCCAAGCTCCCCATCTCCGAATCCTTTTTAACGGTCCTTCGGGACCAGTGCCTTTTAGAACGTTCCGCTCATACCCTACCTCCTGGTGTTTTGGAACAAGGGGGGTCCTGGTACAAAGACTCAAAATTGTATGTACCCAAAGCTCTCCGGAAGGACGTTTTACATTTAGCTCATGGAGCCAAAACAGCTGGGCACTTTGGGTTTCTGAAGACCCTTCACTTATTGCGCAGACAGTTCTGGTGGGGGGGAATGCGTTCCGACATTGACTCCTTCATCCGCAGCTGTCCCGTTTGTGCCGCTGCGAAACGATCGCAGGGCAAACCCCCGGGATTGCTACAACCTCTTGAAACGCCCAGCAGACCTTGGGAAGTGATTGCTATGGACTTCATGACTGATCTCCCTCTCAGTGGGGGTAAAACTGTGTTGTGGGTTGTTACTGATTTGTTTTCTAAGCAAATACATTTGATTCCATGTGCAGGGATCCCCTCTGCTCAGAAACTGGCCCGCCTCTTCGTAACGCATATATTTCGTTTACATTCGTTTCCGCGTAAAATAATTTGTGACCGCGGAAGTGGTTTCGTTTCTAAGTTTTGGAAAGCTTTCCTCAAGTTGGTGGGGGTGGAACAGGGAATGTCTAGTGCATACCATCCTCAAACTGATGGTCAAACTGAACGTGTCAATGCTGTACTCGAATGTTATTTGCGTTGTTATGTTAACTACCACCAGGATAACTGGGTAGAACTGTTACCTTTAGCAGAATATGCCTACAATAATGCCATGCATCAATCCACAGGTTTTAGCCCGTTTTTCGCTGTGTATGGACAAGATTTCAGTCCCATCGTTCCTACAGATGATGTAGAGGGGGAGGGGAACCCCGACATTGCCTCCTGGGCACACGCCCTCCGTACCACTTGGCCCTGGCTCGTTAGCAACCTCGACCGGGCCAAACGTAAATACAAAGCGCAAGCTGACAAACATCGCTCCCCCGGGGGTGATCTGCAAGTGGGTGCTTTGGTTTACCTTTCCACCAAAAACCTCCGGTCCACCCAACCGTGCCATAAACTCAGCGCCAAATTCATTGGCCCTTTCCCCATTACTCGGGTCATAAACCCTGTCACAGTGGAACTGGCTCTCCCCAAATCTTTGAGGCGTGTGCATCCTGTTTTCCACATAAGCCTCCTCAAACCCCATGTTGCTTCTCCACGGTGGCGTCCGGACCCACCGCCTGCGCAACCCATCATGGTGGGGGGGGAAGAACACTTCGAAGTCTCCAAGATCCTTGACTCCCGTATTCACCATGGTACTCTCCAGTATCTAGTTCGTTGGAAACATTTCCCCCCTGCCTATGACGAATGGGTGCGCGCACGGGATGTCTCCGCCCCCGACCTCGTCGACGCCTTTCACATTGCTTACCCGAACAGGCCAGCCCCCTTGCGAACTGGGAGGGGGCCTTGAGGGGAGCAGAATGTCAGGCTGCTATCTCGGTTTCGTTATTGCCTCTGTCTCTGTGCTGTATTGTCTGCCCCCCAAGGTCGCATGCCTAAGCCTAAGCCTGGGAACTCAGCTCCTGGGAAACTGTATTCCTGCGTGTAATCTCCCGCCTTTCCTGCCTTATAATATCTCCCAGCTAGTGAGCCTTTCATAGCTGTCATTTTATTCGTTTGCACTGTATGCCTATTTGATCAGTAAAATCCATCTGTTTGGACTCTATACGACTTTGTGGTGATTTCTGGTTCTGTGGGCCAAGGGCTGACAACTTCTTGAATATTTTTAAATGAAGCAGCTATTATAAAATATCATAGGTCTCCAGTGCTCTCTCTCCTCCAAAGGGAACCAACCCAAGTAAGAACTAGGGCTGTTGAAAAAAAAATCGGTAAAATTTGGATCCGGCAAAATCTGCCCATTTTGATCTGGGAAATGCCGAAGTCCGAACTCCCCCACTTTGGTTCCATGGAATCCGGCGCGAGATTTGAGTTCAGGAAAAAAATTCAGCTGAATAAAGCCATAAAAAACACATTTGCTCCTTTCTGCGGCTCCGGGGGGGGGATTTTTGGGGTTTGATGTCCCAAACTTTCAGCGTAGCTTGAGGGGGCCCTTCTTGCAAGAACCCCCAAGTTTGGTGACAATTGGGGCAGGGGGGTGAGATATGGGGCCTGGAAGGGGTCCCCCCTCCTTAATGTGCTTCTATTCCATTTTAGAGGACATTCGCGCCTTTCCACGGCTCCGGGGGGGGGGCATGTTTGGAAGTAGATGTTCCAAACTTTCACTGTAGCTTAGGGTGACCCTTCTTGCAAGAACCCCCAAGTTTTGTGAAGATTGGATCAGGGGGGCGAGATATGCGATCCCCCCATCAATCCACTGGAATAATTGCAAGCAGGCGCGATCCTGTGCATCTCGAGAGTGGCAAATCCAAGGCAAAACCTCCCGTGCTAATCATTGCAATGCAAAGCAACACGCAAGCAACCATGAAAAGGAACAGAGGCGCGCTAGGCTAGCTATGCAGAAGGAGCAACACGCGACCTTTGGAGTGTGCAATTGAAATTTGCAAATTCCAAGGCAGAGGCACTCTACCTATGCATTGCATATGCTATTAATTAACTCAGCAAAAAGGAAAAAAGGAGCAGGTGACTTGGGACTGGGAGACCGTGCAAATGCATTGTAAAAGTCACATTTTGCAAAAACAGTTTTGAGCAAGCAGCAAAACAAACCGTGCAAAAAAAGCCCCAGATTTAGTATTTTCTGCCCTGCTCCTTCTTCTCATGGTGGAGGGATGCTCCCCCCTTATGCAAACGACCCAAGTGGATGGAGACTCACGCAAGTCGCCCCCCCCCCAGACCATTACCGCTCGGCTGGGCTGGACCCCAAACAGAGAGACTAGCGTCGCTAGCCGCCGCACAGACTCAACTTTAAACTTTAAAAGCAGAACACACACTCCCGCAGAGGCGAGCAGGCACCCCCCCTCAGCAGAATGGGTGAAAGCCCTCTTTGGCTCCCCCCCACCCACATAAACTGCTTCCCCCACACACACAGGAAAAAAATTACAGAGAAAAGCCCCAAAATGGGTCTTACTGTGGATGTCTACTCAGGAGTAATCCAATACGATTCCATTTATGCACGGGAGGTTTTGCCTTGGATTTGCAGCTCTTGAGATGCACAGGATCGCGCCTGCTTGCAATCATTCCAGTGGATGGATGGGGGGGACCGCATATCTCGCCCCCCCCGATCCAATCTTCACAAAACTTGGGGGTTCTTGCAAGAAGGGTCACCTTAAGCTACACTGAAAGTTTGGAACCTCTACCTCCAAACATGCCCCCCCGAAGCTGTGGAAAGGCGCAAATGTGCTGTAAAATGGAATAGATGCACATTAAGGAGGGGGGACCCCTTCCGGGCCCCATATCTCGCCCCCCCGATCCAATCTTAACAAAACTTGGGGGTTCTTGCAAGAAGAGCCCCCTCAAGCTACGCTGAAAGTTTGGAATGTCTACCTCCAAACATGCCCCCCCAGAGCTGTGGAAAGGTGCAAATGTGCTGTAAAATGGAATAGATGCACATTAAGGGGGGACCCCTTCTGGGCCCCATATCTCGCCCCCTGATCCAATCTTAACAAAACTTGGGAATCTTGCAAGAAGGGTCACCTTAAGCTATGCTGAAAGTTTGGAATGTCTACCTCCAAACATGCCCCCCCCCCGGAGCCGTGGAAAGGCATGAATGTGCTGTAAAATGGAAGAGATGCACATTAAGGAGGGGGGATCCCTGTTATGTAGGAGTGAATGAAACAGTACATTTTCTGTTCTTTTAGAGTGTCCCTATGTTCAAGTCTCAATTTTTCTTCCCTAAATTCTTTTTTAAAACCCTGATCTGGTTGTTTTGCATAATTTTAGTAAACTAAAGTATACCTATTTTACAGCTTTAATTTAACTTAGCACTTGTTCAGTTCTTATCTTGTTGTCTAAAGGGTTTTTTGTTTTTTTACACCAACATGAAGCCACTGGGAGAGATCATGTAGAGATTCCAGCTGGGTTGTCACCAATATGTGCATTATATTCAGCTCTCTCTTGTGCTCCCAGTTGCTCCCAAGGAGGCTGCAGAAACCATGAAATGGGGCCTGGAAGCAGTTTTGGGATGCATGAGGACTAATAAACTGAAATTTAATCCTGACAAAACAGAGGTGTTACTGATGGGAGAAAGGATTGACTCAGGAATTGTCTCATGTTGTGCATGGGGTGGCAATCCCCATACAGGTGGAGGCTTGTAGCTTGAGAGTGCTGCTGAACCAAGGACTTTTGCTGGAAGCAGATGTTAGTGGTGGCCAGCAGCATCTTTTACCTGGCGAGCCAGCTACAGCCCTTCCTAGACAAAAAATATCTTGCCACTGTGGTTCATGTCCTGTTAATGTCTACATTAGACTATTGCAGTGCACTATATGTGGAGCTACCCATGAAGAGTTTCTGGATGCTACAGTTGGTGCACAATGCTGTGGCCAGAATTCTGGCTAGAGTGGGTTGTTGGGACTATATAACTGCCATGGGGCAGTCCCTGGAGAATGGGTCCTCCTCAGAGGAGGAACTCGACCAGCAGAATTCAGCAACAGAACAGTGAGTCCTCGCAGGAGGAGGACTGACAGAGAAGCCAGCTGCCAGAAAAGCCCAGCTGAACAGCCCAGAGATGAGGAAGCAACACAGTGCATATCTGGGCAACGTGCTGACTCCTCTGCCTGAACGACTCTCCATGACCTGAGACCTTGGACCAGCTACTTGGACCTCCGACTCTCCGTAACCCTTTGACCGGCTATCTGGCAAGTACTGTACTGATTTCCGGTTTTGATGAATGAATTGGATTTTTGACACTGCTCTAAACTCTCCTCGCTGCTTCACTCAAAGGGGTATTCTTCACGGAGATTTGCTGCTGTTTCGATGCTGATTTGCGTCGGAGGCAAATTTTGGTTATTTACTGCAGATCTGTGTTTTCCCCCACTGAGCAAAATAAGCCGGGTTAAAAGAGAGGCAATCCAAACCACTTCTGAGCCGTACTTTCCAGTAGAGCGTTTTGTTGCTCAGATGCCCATGAAAAAATCTTGGCTTCGCTCCCCGGGACGTCTCCTTTCTCCTCCCCCAAGAACTGTGATTGGCTGGGGGAGTTGCCACTCTAACAGCATTGCACCGGCAGGAGGGAGACCCAAAGCAGACTGGCTGCCCCTTTTCAGAAGGATGATTGGGTTTTGGCTTGGATCTGCCGCTCTCAGGATACCCCCCCAACACACACACACATAGGATCGCACCAGCAGGAGGGAGACCCAAAGCAGACTGGCTGCCCCTCTTCAGAAGGGTGGTGGGGGTTTTGGCTTGGATCTGCCGCTCTCAGGATGCCCCCCCCAACACACACACAGGATCGCACCGGCAGGAGGGAGACCCAGAGCAGACTGGCTGCCTCTCTTCAGAAGGGTGATGGGAGTTTTGGCTTGGATCTGCCGCTCTCAGGATGCCCCCCCCAACACACACACACACAGGATCGCACCGGCTGGAGGGAGACCCAGAGCAGACTGGCTGCCCCTCTTCAGAAGGGTGATGGGAGTTTTGGCTTGGATTTCCTGCTCTCAGGATGCCCCCCCCAAACACACACACACAGGATCATGGGAAGAGTGGGCAGGAATAGGCGGATTTGGAGCGGTGAGTCATGAGCAGCAGCAGACGTAAGCAGCGCAGAGAAGTGCACTGTTTCTCCCGTGAAAAATTGAAAATGCCTCAGGATGGGGGGAGAATCTGCGCTGCCATGAAAAAGCTATTTAAATCGGTTTATTGTTTGCTCCAATTCGAAACCGAAGCAAAATCCACCGTGAAGAATACCCCTAAGACTCTGTAAGCTGATACCCGGGAGTTGTCAGCTAGCTAGCACAATAACTCTAATCTTATTCTGCCTACACTGTGTTCAATCTGTTTCCAGGTGCTGGTATTGACCTTTAAATCTCTATATGGCTTGGGTCAAGCATACCTTAAGGACCACCTACTAGGGCTGTGCATATCGATATACTCGAACCAAAAATAAACCTGAAATTAGCCATTTTGGTAATTTTCAGGTTTGGGGTTTACCGAACACCAAAACCTGAGGATCTGCCCAAAGCCAAATAGGTAATTCCTGAAAAAGCCCACACAGGAGCTTTGAAAAAAATCCCCATAATTATTCAGCTTTTTCGGGTTCGGCTATTTACCTTTGTTCAGATGCATGGCTGTGTGCTTTCTCCCATTTTTCTATCTTTTTTTTTTTACTGGTTTTGTTAGGGTCCCATAGTTGGGGCCCTTTTGAGGTTGGGGTCATATAATCGGAGCCAACTGGTCTGACCAATTGACAGTTGCTTTTACTTATTTTTTTATATTCATCTATGTTTTTAATCTTGTTTTAATAATTTCATTGTTCATTGTCTTTGTTTTAAATAAATAAATTGTGTCAACAAAGTCTATAGATGACAACGACTTATTTAGAAAAATGCTTAATATTTCCAGACAATTGAATCCCTTTAGCCTGGACCTCTTATATCCTAATATATAGCTATTTAGTAAAAATTGGTTTCTCATCAGCATAACAAAAGAATGATCAGTCAGCAGAGGTTCAGGTCAAACTAAAAGGTACTTATATTGAAACCTTGAACTATAGGCACTGACATTTTTCCTGTTGACATTTGACTGTAAGTTAAACATGTTCAGCAGCTGCTATTTGTCTTACAAGCCTAATAGAACCCACCCAAATCATCCAAGTTTGAGTCAAACCAGCAGACATGCAAAATGCTTTTACAGCCCTACAACTGCACTACACTATCTCTGCAATTAGAAATAAGCAACAAGCTGTCAGTCTCATCTAGCTCTCTGCGAAGTTATGCCCATCTTTTTAGAAGTCCTTTCCAGATCAGTCCACATGGTTTAGACCACAGTGTGCCACAGTCAGAGAGCAGATGGTCTACACAAAAGTGACAGCCAAAAGAAATATCTTTAACTCAGTTGCACAGCTCATCCCAAGTCTGTCTTCAACCCACACAGCGTTAAGCATTTGCAGGGAATTCTGACTATCCATTTGTAAAGTAAGAAAACAGGGAAGTTTTGATCATTTTAACTTCTGAACTGCAAGGTGCCCCTCCCCAATATTTTCACAGCTTCATCCATGAAAGTCTAAGAGGGAAATTCTGTCTCAATAAAATCTTACCCTTCGGTTTTTGTCTAAAGTAGTCCAAAGTGATGCTAATGGCTGTCAATTGGTTTGAATTGACAGGTTCTTTGTGCATGCACAAGTTTGGGGGGAAAATCTAACCTGTTTAGTAGGTGTTCACAATTGTTCAGCACAAACTGAATGGGCTGGGTGATCAACTCCTGTCTGATTGATGCCTTTGAACACTGTAGGTTCAACTGTCAAACACATTCATGATGAAATTTACAGCATCTTTAATCTTCTGTATTCCCCTGCTAATGTCTCAAAGAGGAGCAAACTGTGACTCCATCTCTAGCTTTCAGAAAATGATTTCTGAGAAGATTCCATGTCCTTGACTATAAACATAGAACACAATGAATGAAAGCCATTGGTGTCTAACTGGTATGTGATGATTGTGAGCTCTGTAAATCAATACAATTTTACAGTAAACTTATGATTTTACGGATTCTCTGATGAAGCTTATACAGCAAAACACACAGAGGCTTTATATAACAATAAAGGCATAACCTGTCACCTGGTATCTTTTTTTTTCTTTTTCGTTTGCTGGCACACTGCTTGGTGAAGCCGTATTTTTCTTTTCTCTTTTGGGTTGTGAGCTCTGGCAGTGTTTCCAAACCCCCTGAGTTTGTAGGGTTATTACAGTGGGTCCTGAATAACAATAGCTTTTACATAAAGCTTCGCTCTCTGCTCAGGATTGCCAAAGGCATCATGCCCCAGGAAGGCATATCTCTTTTGGAAAAAAAGCACTTTATGGTTAAACAATCAAAAGCAGAATTCTGTCAAAGAACCCTGCTGGGTGACCTTGGGCTAGTCACAGTTCTCTCAGACTCTCTCAGCTCCACCTACCTCAGAAGGTGCCTGTTGTGGGGAGGGGGGAGAGAAGGGAAGGTGATTGTAAGCCGCTTTGGAGACTCCTTACGGTAGAGAAAAAAGTGGGGTATAAAAAAACCTCTTCTTTTTTCTAAGTCTGGAGTGCTTCAGTTTAAAGAAAAGATGACTAATGGGAGACATGGCAAGAGATTTATGAGATTATGTGTGAGACAGGGAAAATTGATAGAAAGGGTTTTTCTCCCTCCCCCATAATACTAGAACTCATAGATACCCAATGAAGTTGATGGGCAATACATTTGGGACAGACAAAAGGAAGTATGTCTGGATTCAACGAGTAAGCAAAGTGTGAAATTCACCACCAATGGACAAAGTGATGGTCACAAACTCAGATGGTTTTAAAAGGGGATTAGACAAAATTATGAAGGATAAATCCATCAATGGCTACTTGCCTTATTGACTAAAAAGTAACTTCCTCATCCAGAAACCATAAACCTCTGGATACCAGCACTAGGAGGCAATATCAGGGAAGGTCTTAGACTCTATGCCCTCTGGATTAGGCCAGTGGATGGTAATTGTAAACTCCACTAAACAGGAGTTAGTGGATGGTAATTGTAAAACAGGATGCTGAACTAGATAGGCAAATGAATTTATTTATTTATTTGTGGTCAAAGAACAATAAATATATACTATATGTGATAACCAACACAACATAATATCATATAAAATATAATATGAAACCTATCAAATTAAAACAGATTACATCATGGTAATTTAACTATAATCTCTTTCTTATAAACAAAACAGCCATCAGGTTCATCCACTTGTAAACTTTAGTAATTCAAGCTCGTCTTTACCTACATCTTTGATTTTTGTCCTACTTCATGCTTTAATCGCTGTGACACAAAACCTGTCTTATTATTAAAGGGTTTTCATCTGCCAGTAATTTTTTGAGTCTATTTATTAGAACGACCAGGTAAGTTATGTAATAATGGGGATATAATAATATGTCAGAGCTGATTATAAATAGGACATTGGAAGAAAATGTGCTCCCTAATCTCAACTTCGCATGGACAGATCCTCTCTGCAAGCAGAATCTTTTTGTATTTACCTTCAGTTATGGTGGACGGTAGTACTTGGCATCTAGCTAAAGTAAAAGTTCTACGTGGGGCACTTATGTATTTTTAACTTACTTTAATTATGGTGGATGAAAGCAAAATAGAATAATGCATTTGTCAGACTTTCCTCACCCTAGATGTGTGGGTTCTGACCTGGATGGCCCAGGTTATTTTGATCTCATCAGATATTGGAAGCTAAGCAGGGTCGGACCTGGTTTGTATTTGGATAGGAGACCACAAAGGAATACCAGGGTTGCTGTGCACAGGAAGGCACTGGCAAAACACCTGTTAGTCTTAATTTTTTTTTAATTGTGTTCAGAAACAAATGGGCAGCCAGTACATATCTTTTAGCACTGGGGTGATACCATCCCTGTATCCCACTCCTGACAATAGCCTGGCTGCTGTACTTTGAATGAGCTGAACAGGAA
Source organism: Euleptes europaea (assembly GCF_029931775.1). NCBI lineage: Eukaryota > Metazoa > Chordata > Lepidosauria > Squamata > Sphaerodactylidae > Euleptes > Euleptes europaea. Next base: position 59,631,615 of record NC_079313.1, read on the forward strand.
TGGATGTAGCTGGCGTAGCAGACAAAGCTGATATAAAGCAGTATGTTCCACAGAGGAGATCTGGGTCTCCAACAGTAGGCCAGGATCCAGCAGTACCCCAAGCTAAAAAAAATGATTCCTTCAGGAGGAGCACAACCCCCTTCAAGACAGGCTAACTCCTCAGTCCTCAAGTAGCTTTGTCATTGACCAGCAGCACTTCAGTCTTGTCCGGATTGAGCTTTAGTTTATTGGCCCTCATACATACTATTACCATCTCCAGGCACTGTTCAGGACTTCCACAAACCCACCTGACTCAGCTGTTAAGGAGAAGTACAGCTGGGTATCATCTGCATACAGATGGCACCTTACTGCAAATCCCCTTATGATCTCTCCCAGCAGTGCCTTAGGGCTGAGCAGCAGTTCTCCAGCACCACATTCTGCAATTGGCCAATCAAAGGAGAATATCCCCACTTCCCGCTCAACCAGCCTCTCTAGGATACCATGGTCAATGGTATAGAATGCCACAGAGCGGTCCTGAAGAATCAACAGGGGGCCCCTTCCACTGTCACTCTTCTGGAGGAGATAATCCATTAGGGCAACCAAGGCCACTTCCATCCTAGAGCCAAGCCTGAAACCAGATTGAAATGGGTCTAGATAGAGTCAGTGTGGTAGTTAAGAGTGTTGGACTAGCATCTGAGAGACCCGGATTCAAATTTCCACTACTACCATGGAAGCTTGCTGGATGATCTTGGGCCAGTCACACTCTCTCAACCTAATTTACCTCACAGACAGCACATTCCTAAAGGGGGCGGGGTAGATCCTCTGAGGCTTCCCGGCTGCCATGGAGGAAAAAAAACCTTAAAAAAATAAAATAAGGGAAAATTGGGGGGGGGGGGAATCTCCACTGAAAAAAGTGAGGCTACGCCACCAAAAAAAGATGGCGCATCCCCACCACTGCTTAGAGGGGTGTTCCCAGGCTGAAAGGTAGTTCCATCCTCAGGAATGCCTCCCCACGCCAGTGACTCCATTCTCTTCTGGGATTTAGTTCCCAGACTGGCCGCAGTGGCAGCGGTGGCTGGTGGAGCTCCGTCGCTTCCTTGTGTTGGTGTGTTTGCCACTTTATCCCATGATAAAGTGGCACCTGCGCCGGCGCATGATCACACTGGCTCCTATGGAGACTCCCCCCTCCAGGATTGCAGCCATTGTTGCTGTGGGGGTAAAATGGAGGAGAGGAGAATGCTGTAAACTGCTTTGGTCTCCATAGGGTACCATGAATTGAATAAATAAATAATCCATCTCCTCCAAGACTGCCTGAAGCTAAAATAAACCAGGCATCTGTTTATGAACACAGTATGGCTGACAAACTCCAGGCTTCAATTTTACTTGCTGAAAGTGAATAGTGAAAGATATTCAGATCTTATTTTCCTGCTTCTGTTTTTAAAGTAATTGAAAACTGTCTTATTTTTTCGGAGATGGCCTCAAAAATGTAAATTCAACTGAAAACAGTTGGATCACCCACTGCTATAGCATTGATAAAGCACAGAGATTACACTTGCAAATATAGATTGACAGACATTCAAGTGAGAGCTTTTTCCTGAAGAAAATGATTGCATAAATACAGATGCCCAAATTTGCTTTTCTGAAGTAAAAAAGAAACATTGCTTGCAAACATCATATACATATAGACATAGATAGTCTTAAAGTCTCAGCTAGTAGGAATATGATAAGATCTTTTGAAGTCAGTTTGAAGCATCTGAGAAAATGGTCAAGATCTGAAAACCTAAAAGTAAAAAGCCCAAGTCAAGGTATGACTATTTGGCTAGGACAGAGCTTCTTAAATACTTCTGATTTCAATGAATTTAGAAAGCTGTAACTCTTCTTAGGATGGCACTATAAAATACTATGAAATATAAATACTATAAAATAGTATAAAATCACCAGGGGATATCTTCTAGAATATTTGATGCCCCTACCATAGTCAAGATACCTGGGAAGTCTCTAGGTATAAAGTAAACTTACCATGAACCTTGATGTATCCTCTGTAGTGAATAACATTCTTAGTAGAACAGGTTGATTATTCAATAATTCTCTCTTCCTATTTTTAGGATAAATCCCAGTGTGGTGTAGTGGTTAAGAGCAGTGGTTTGGAGCAGTGGAGTCTGATCTGGAGAACCGGGTTTGATTCCCGACTCCTCCACATGAGCGGTGGAGGCTAATCTGGTGAACTGGATTTGTTTCCCCGCTCCTGCACACGAAGCTAGTTGGGTGACCTTGGGCAAGTCATGCTCTCTCAGCCTCACCTACCTCACAGGGTGTCTGTTGTGGGGAGGGGAAGGGGATTGTAAACTGGTTTGATTCTGCCTTAAGTGGTAGAGAAAGTCTGCATATAAAAACCAACTTCTTCTTCATCATCTTCTTCTTCATCATCATCTTCTTCATCATCTTCATCTTCTTCATCTTAGTAGCAAGAAAGTAACACCAGCCACCACTGTAGGCATCTAGATTCCCAGCTTTCTAGATAGATGGTTGTGCTATTTTGATAGCTGCCAAACCCCTGATGCTCCTACAGCTAATGGCAGGAATGCTAGATTATTTTGATTATACCTATTTTATTCTAACCTTCAATTTCCCTTGACATCTTATAACTTTAATCACTTCCTTTAGAATTAGCATGAATGTATATTTGATTACATTGACATCTTTTTGGATTCTGGGCTGTTGTTATTTTGTTATTAACATTGGGTTTGCATAATCTTGGGGTCCTCTTCACAGTCTCTCCATTCTGCAGAGTCCATTGCAAAGTCCTCCTGCCTTGTGCTATTCCTTTTGGTTATTAAAATTTGTTTAGTATGTTCAGTGTGCATGATGTTTTACAGAATAACCAGACGAAGATAGGTCCTTGCTCCAATGAGCTTACAATTTCAACTTTGAGCAACTAGAACCATACAGCTATTAAAAATAAAAGCATAATCATCCCTTTAAACATCAAAGACAATCCTCAGGCTAGAGCCATACAAAAACAATTTTAAAAGCTCAATTTCTTATTTATAAATTTGGGTAAAAATAAATGATTTGGCCTGGAACCTAAAAGACAGAAGGGTAGACACCAAGTGAGGATATTTCATAGCCTAATCTATTGGTCAAGTGGCTATTTTCCAAGTTTAGCGTTCAGTGGGTGATCACAAACCTAGTATATGACATAAACAGCACTAGGCTGTTGCTGAAAGCAGAATCCCTGCCTCTTCTACTCCATTCTCTGGCAATATCTACTAAATCAACTGGAACAGCAGGGAAAAAAAAAAACAAGCTTTCAATTTTTCTACCTGGTCATAATAACCTTACTAATACAAAACTTGCACTGCCCATATGAGAGTATTTCCCATGAAAGGCATTACTGTTGCTTTTTAAGATACTCTTCTTTATGGTTTCCAGACAATGACAATTTGAGGGCCAAATTAGCTGTTCCCTTTTTTTAAACAGCTGGGTCCTGGTTCTTTGCAGCCACACACCAGCTGTGCGGAGTGGGTATTAAAAAAATAAAGAGCCTGTTTGGGCTCAGAAGGCCACTAAAGGGGAAAAGAAGGGCTCAATTTTCCATGCTTAGGGTTGCCAGGTCCCTCTTCGCCACAGGTGGGAGTTTTTTTGGGCGGAGCCTGGGGAGGGTGGGGTTTGGGGAGGGGAGGGACTTCAATGCCATAGAGGCTAATTGCCAAAATGGCCATGTTCTCCAGGTGAACTGAACTCTATTGGTTGGAGATCTATTGTAATAGCAAGAGATCTCCAGATAGTACCTAGAGGTTGGCAATCTTATCCATGCTGCAACAGCTCTGTGGGGACTTGTTTGCCTGTTTTTGCTGCTCCGTGTGAAGCATTCTGTGCACATGAAACTACAAAAACACGCGTCCTGTACCCAACTCTTTTTAAAAAGTTAACATCTAGTTCTGCTCTGAGTGGCCGGTAGAAAGAGGGTTGCCGATCTCCAGGTGGCACCAGGGGATCTCCTGCTATTACGGATTATTGAGATCAGTTCCCCTGGAGAAAATGGCTGCTTTGGAGGGTGAATTCTATGGTATTATACCCTGCTAAGGTCCTTCCCTTCCCCAAACTCCAACCTCCCCAGAATCCACCCCCAAAATCTCCAGGTATGTTCCAACCCAGAGCTGGCAACACTAGGAAGAAAAAAATGGCAGCAGGATTTAATTTATAATAGTGTTTGCCAGGACTCAGTTCTTCTACAGATTATCAAAACAAACTATATAACAAAGAAAGCACACAAGGCATGTATATAATAAACAGAGCAAGCCCCAAAACATATTACACTTTCAGACATGAGAGATACTTTTCCAAATTTCTGAGGAAAAAAATAATTAAATCATAATACTTTAATGCATTTCTAATTTCAATGGCTTAAAGCAAGTAGAAGAAATAATACCAGACACTACTGTGAAATAATTCAGAGAAGTGAGTATTGATATTCTCCCAGTTTGCCATCTTGAGAGAAGATGAACAGATATTAATTTATGGTATTGGATGACAGCAATGAAAATAATTTCCTTTTGCACTGGGTTCTAATTCCTTTTACCAATCCAAACTGCAGAATGATGTTATAAATTTGCCCCTTTATCAAGTTCTATTGTTGGTCCAAGGATGAATAATCCTTAATAATCATTATTAGGGTGTTAATATCTTTCCTGTGGTAGCAGATGTGGGTTAGTTAAGATGATTCATATCTTGGTAAAATAAAGCACATAGCAAGAACTTTTGTTGGATTAGATCAAAGGTCCGTCTAATTCAGAATCCTGTTTCCAGTGGTTGTCAAAATAGCAGGGCAAGAAGACAACAGCTACTCCTCATTGTTGCCCCATAAGCAATTGGTATTCATTGCCAAGTCTTTGTTGGGGAGAGTTTAGAATTCCTCATCCTACTGGATTATCCCATCCAGCCTTCTGATCCATGAGACAGGGAGCAAAAGACAGCAAAAGGGCTACAATGTCTCTTGTGATAGAATAACCAGAAATATTTACAAGGCCATGGGGTACCATGATGGGGAACATATTCCTCTCAGAAAAAGTTTAAGAACAAAAGAAAAACACTAACAGATCAGAGCAAGAGTCCATACAGTCTAACAGGCTGTTTCAACAACAGTAAGAAAGATTATTACAGGAAATCTACTCTGTTTATCCCCAGCACTGATATTCAAAGGTACACTGCCTCTGTTCTTTATTTAGCCAATAGCCTTTTCACATCACAGACTATATATTGATTGATCTCTGGCTGTTTGAATCAGTCTATATTTATTTATAGGTTGTAGTTGTTGTCTGGTTATTCTGAGATGTATTTTTAAAATAACATTATAACATTATACCCACTTTAAGTCATTTAAAGAAGAAAGGTGGGCTAAAAATGTCTCAATACATACATTTTGTAGATGTGAATTCCATAAATTAATTGTGTGTGTGTGTGTGTTAAGTGACATCAAGTCACTTCCAATTTATGGTGACTCTCTAAATTAATGACCTCCAAAACATCCTATCATTAAAAGCCTTGTTCAAGTCTTGCAAACTGGTGAGAAATTCTTTGCCTGTCTGGAATCTACTGACTACTGAATTTCACAGGGTGACTCTAATTTTCTAGCATTATGAAAAAGGAGAAAAACTCTTTCTGTCCACTTCCTTTTCACCATGCATTTTATAAACTTCTTTTATGTTCCACTACAGCTTTTTGTCATAGAAAAGATGCACCGTCTATCTCTTAATTGTTTTGGTTGTGTGTCGACCGGACTTGTTGTCTCGAGAGGTGTGTTGTCTGCCGGGGGCACGCATCTGGGATGTGACAGAAAGTCTGGATAGACTTGTTAGACCCATGGATCATTATCCCTTCCTTCTTATTCATGTGGGAACAAATGATACTGCCTGGCATAGCCCAGAAAGTATTAAAAGGGACTATACTGCTTTGAAGGGAAAGGTGAAGGAACTGGGAGAACAGATTGTGTTTTTGTCAATTCTTCCTGTAGTAGGCCACGGATTGGGAAGAGAACGAAAAATTCTGGAAATAAATGAGTGGCTGCGTCGATGGTGTTGCCAGGAAAGGTTTGTTTTTTTGGACCATGGCTTACGCTACCTGGATAATGCTCTTCTATCGGGAGATGGCTTGCACCTCACTAAGGTGGGTAAAAATGTGTTTGGCCACAGCCTTGCAAGCCTGATAAGGAGGGCTTTAAACTAAATCTTCCGGGGGAGACTATCACTGGCACACCTGCTAGAAGCTGCTTCACTCTCTCTGCCTCAGACTGGGGACCAGATATTCTAAAATATTCTAAAATATGGAAAGATCTGAAATACAGACCACATTTGGTCCCAAGCAGTCCAGATAAGGGATACTCAACCTGTAATCCTAAACAGGCCCTGACCTGGATGGCCCAGGCTAGCCTGATCTCGTCAGATCTCAGAAGCTAAGCAGGGTCAGCCCTGGTTAGTATTTGGATGGGAGAACACCAAGGAATACCAGGGTTGCTGTGCAGAGGAAGGCACTGGCAAACCACCTCTGCTAGTCTCTTGCCATGAAAACCCCCCCAAAAGGTGTCACCATAAGTCGGCTGCGACTTGATGGCACTTTACACACACAATCATAGTTGGTTTTATTCGATCTTGTTCACAATAAAGTTCTAACAATAGTTTGTACATCTTAGATATTAGGTGATCATTTGTATCCAGTAAGAGTTTCTGTAAAACTGATTTGGTTTTAGAAAATCCTATTTTCACGTCTTGTTGAAAAACTGAATCAATTTGATAGTACTGAAACCAAGTTAATGAATCTTTAACTTCTTCATAGTCTTTAAGTGAACATCTTATACCTTCCCATTTCAAAAAAATCTTGATAAGTTAAAAATTGGGCAGGTCTCAATGGGCGTAAAGTTAACATTTCTTGTGCTGAAACCCACAATGGAGTTTTTACTTCTAATAAGTGTTTGTATCTAGTCCATATCCTGTAAAGAGATGATTTAACCATATGTTGTTGAAATGATGCATGAGATTTAACTTTATTATACCACAGATAACCATGCCATCCACTTCTATTGTCATATCCCTCTAAATCCAATAGTCGTGTATTTTGTAAATCCATCCAGTCTTTCAACCATACTAAAGCAGCCGTTTCAGTATATAATTTAAAATTAGGAAGTGCAAGTCCACCTCTTTCTTTCGAACCAATCAAGTATTTATATGCAATTCATGGTTTTTTACCTTGCCAAATAAAATTCATTAAGTCTTTTTTCCAGGTATTGAAATATTTTACTTGGGATATAATGGGAAAATTTTGGAACAAAAATAACAATCTTGGTAGTACATTCATCTGTATTGTCGAAATGCGGCCTAGTAAAGATAAATTCTTATTTGTCCAAATCATCATGTTTTTCTTTATCTCTTCCCATAATTTGATGTAATTGTTAGTAACCAAGTCCGCATTCCTTGTAGCAATCCAAATTCCCAAGTATTTTACTTTAGTCGCTTTCTGCCAGCCAGTCTTAGAAATAAATTGTTGTTCTGAACCAGAAATGATGACTTGGTTTATGGGGTAGAAGGAGTGGGATCTATAGGTGGGAGTGACCATGTTATCCTGGAGTTTGTTATACAGCAGAAAGGAGAAGCAAGAAATAGTCAAACATGTATTCTAGACTTTAGGAAAGCTGATTTCAATAAATTTAGGGAACTACTGGGTGTGATCCCGTGGGTGAGAATATTGAATGAGAAGGGAGTACATGAAGGATGGGAAATTCTTAAAAGGGAGATATTGAAGGCGCAATTTCAATCAATTCCCATGAAGAGAAAAAAAGGTAGAGGTTTGAAGAAACCAGGGTGGATGTCTAAAGAACTTTTGATTGAGGTAGGATTTAAGAAGGGCATGTACAAATGGAAAAAGGGAGAAATCAACAAAGAGGAATTCAAACAAGTAGCCAACACATGTAGGGAGAAAGTCAGGAAGGCTAAAGTGCAGAATGAGCTCTGACTAGCCAGGGAAGTTAAAAACAACAAAAAAGGTTTTTTGGTTATGTCTATAACAAAAGGAAGATCAAGGTAACAATCAGGTCATTGCGTGGAGAGGATGGTGAGTTATTAACCGGGGAGGCAGAAAAGGCAGAATTACTTAACTCCTTTTTTGTTATCAGTCTTCTCCCAAAAGGGGAATAGTCCTCAACCTGGGAATAATGGAGCAGAGGATGAAATAGGGGAATTACAGCATAGTATAGAATCTGAGATAGTACAGGAATACCTGGCTATTCTTGATGAATTCAAGTCTCCGGGGCCGGACAAACTGCATCCAAGGGTGTTAAAAGAACTGGCTGAAAAGATTTCAGAACCACTGGCAATAATCTTTGAGAATTCATGAAGAACAGGAGAGGTTCCAGCAGACTGGAGGAGGGCTAATGTGGTCCCCATCTTTAAAATGGGGAGGAAAGAAATCCCCAACAATTATCACCCAGTCAGCCTGACATCAATACCAGGTAAAAAACTAGAGCAGATAATTAAACAGATGGTATGTAAGCACCTAGAAAGAAATGCCGTGATCACTGACAGTCAACACGGTTTTCTCAAAAACAGGTCATGCCAAACTAATCTCATATCTTTTTTGATTGAGTGACAAGTATGGTAGATGAAGGGAATGCTGTAGATGTAGTGTACCTTGATTTCAGTAAAGCCTTTGATAAAGTCCCCTGTGATCTTCTTGAAACAAAGCTAGTAAAATGTGGGCTGGACACTGCTACTGTTAGGTGGATTGGTAATTGGTTGACCAACCGAACCCAAAGGGTGCTCATTAATGGCACAACTTCATCCTGGAGAGGAGTGACTAGTGGGGTACCACAGGTGTCTGTCCTGGGACCGGTACTATTTAATATTTTTATAAATGACTTGGATGATGGAATAGAGAGCATGCTAATCAAATTTGCAGATGACACCAAGTTAGGAGGAGTAGTTAATATCCTGGAGGACAGGGTCAGAGTTCAGAATGACTTCGATAGACTGGAGAGCTGGGCCATAAGCAATAAAATGGATTTCAATAGGGAGAAGTGTAAGGTACTTCACCTAGGCAGAAACAACATAAGGCAAAGGTCTTTAAGCAGAGGCTGGATGGCCATCTGTCGAGAGTGCTTTGATTGTGGGATCCTGCATTGCGGGGCGGGGGTTGGGGTCACTGGGGATGTGGGGGGGAGGTAGTTGTTAATTTCCTGCATTGTGCTGGGGGTTGGACTAGATGACCCTGGTGGTCCCTTCCAACTAGGGCTGTTGAAAAAAAATTCGGTAAAATTTGGATTCGGCAAAATTTGGCCCGTTTTGATTCGGGCCTTGCCGAAGTCCGAACTCCCCCGCTTCAGATCCCCGAAATTTGGGCGAGAGCCGGAGTTTGGGGGGAAATTCAGCGCCCCTGCACACCTTCACGAGGCTTCCCTGAAGGCGCGCAGGGGGCCTTTAAACAGATCTGCGCCTCCCCGTGCGGTGGGTTGTCAATCCCCTCTGCGCTGTCTGCGCAGGCAGCGCAGAGGGGTTTAAAGACCCCCTCCCCTCTTCCCGGGAGTCCCGAGAAGGCGGGCGGTGGGGCGTGGAACAGATTTGTGCCTCCCGGTGTTCAGGGCAGCCCCCTGAAGGCACGCGGGGGGGGGGGAAACAGATCTGTGCCTCCTGGCCGGGAGGCACAGATCTGTTTAAAGGGCACCCCGCGCGTCTCCAGGGAAGCCCCCTGAAGGCGCACAGGGGTCTTTAAACAGATTTGTGCCTCCTGGCCGGGAGGCACAAATCTATTTAAAGGGCACCCCGTGCATCTCCAGGGAAGCCCCCTGAAGGTGCGCGGGGGGTCTTTAAACAGATATGTGCCTCCCGGCCCGGAGGCACAGATCTGTTCCATGCCCCACCGCCCGCCTTCCCGGGAGTCCTGGGAAGAGGCGTGGGGGGGTCTTTAAACCCCTCTGCTCTGCCTGCGCAGACAGCGCAGAGGGGCTTGACAAACCACCGCCCAGCTTCCTGGGAGTCCCGGGAAGAGAGGCGGGGATCTTTAAACCCCTCTGCTCGCGGGGGGGGGGGCGTGGAACAGATATGTGGTTCCCGGCCGGGAGGCACAGATCTCTTTAAAGGGCCCTCCCCGTGCCTTCATGGAAGCCTCATGAAGGCGCGGGGGGGGGGACTCCAAATCTGCCAAATTTATTTGCCGAACACCCAAAGTCGGTGAATTCGGCTCCCCCGTTTCCTGCCTTTTTTGGGTTCGGTTCGTCCCGAACCGAAAAACAGCCGAATCGGGGGAAATTCGGCTGTTTTCGGTTCAGGACGAACCGAATCAACAGCCCTACTTCCTACTCTATGATACTATGATCTTTTTCAGTTCTACTGTGTGCATCTGAGATGGCACATCTATATGTGTATACAGTATTCCAAATGCAGTCAGCCAGTTGACCACTGTGAGAAGCAGGATACCGGACTACATGAACCACTGGTCTGATCAATGAGGGCTCTTCATATGCTCTTAATGCTGAAAACAGGTGCCCCCAGGTTGAGCCCTGGTGAATCCAGCACAAAGTATGCCTTGCTGCCCAGTTTCTTTCTGCCTCCCAGTCTTAGCATCATGGAGTTCTGAGTGGGAACTATATAATGTGAAGGGTTGTCACCTGCATGGTTCCTACAGTTTTTAGATTTCGTGCGCCATCATGGTAGGTTTAAGATTTTATTTGTTGGTTTTATCACAGAGATAGACAGACAGACAGACAAACAGACAGACAGACAGATTGTAGTATTTTAAAATGATGTTACCCGCCCTGAGCTAGCTTGCTGGGGAGGGTGGGTTATAAGTTTAATAAATAAATAAATAAATAAATAATTTTTTAAAAAGAAAATATTTATTTATTTAGATTTTTATGCTGCCCTCAATTCCTGGCCAAGGATTGCACAGAAAACACATAGATGAAAAACAGAGTTGCACTTACCTGTAACTGTTGTTCATCAAGTGTTCTTCTGCGCAGGCACACATCCCTCCCTCCTATCCCTCTGTGGGGCTGATTTTGGCTCCTCTGGTCTCTGCGGCGGCGGGTAGGAGAACTGAAAGAAGAGCGCCCCCTCCCCCTTGGTCAGGTATCCATTTGGATGGGTAAACTGTAGCCCTCGGCTGAGGGGGAGGGGAGCGCTCTGTAGAGCTGTTGCTATGAAGGCTGGAAGCTAGAAAATCTTTCCGTGGCTTCTGTAAGAGCCTGCAACAATCATCAAGACCATACCACACCATTTAATAGCTAAGAATCTATGAGGCTATTGAACGCTAGATTTTCACAGAACAGGATTATTTCTGTAACTGATAAAGTGGGAAAATTCACAGTCTTGAATGGTCTGTGTGTTCACATTTCCACATGTGTCACACTGCCTAGTGACTGTTAAAGCACTTTGGTCAATAATGTAAAACATATTGGCTGGGGCAAGAAAACTTGTGAATATGTTCATGCCGTCTTTGCGGTTTGGTTTTTATCCAGGCAGATTATCAGTAAAGAGAAAGGAAACATGGTTATCAACTTGGATGGACTTTTATCTTTGACTGCCACCCTGTATTGGAGGCTATTATAAAAGCTCAAGGCTTGGATCCTCATAACTTCCCTTTCAATTCATGTTAGTTATTTTTAGGGTTGTCACAAATATCTCAGTGAATCTGTTTGGAAGACAAATGTACCTTGCTGGACACTCATGATCATTCTGTGAGCTGATCTGGGATATGTTTGGACTGCCCTGAACAACTCAAACAGCTGCCAAACACTAAGCGTGCAGCTGCCTGTGGGTCAGAAGTGGATTTACAGGTGGCTGGGGGATCAGAAGGAAGCTGGGTTCTTATCAACCCTAGCCCCTCAGCAAAATAGCTATGCAATTAAGTTACAAAGGTGGGGACAGAAACAATCCTTTCAATTTCTGTATTGCAACAGGGAGAGGAGAAAAAGCTCCTTTCTTCATTTCTTCCCAAGCCAACAACTCTAACAACTTAGGGTTGGGAGAAAAGAATGGAAATCAGCTGAGATACTAATCCCCCCTCTCTTAAATCTGATACATCTCAGCAAGTCTGGGAGTCAGTGAAGCTTGCAGGATGGGAGATCAGAAGAATCCAACTTTCAGCTGATCAGTAGGGTTGCCAACCTCCAGGTACTAGCTGGAGATCTCTTGCTATTTAGTGTTGCCACGTCCTTATTCGCAACCGGCAGGAGGTTTTTGGGGCGGAGCCTGAGGAGAGTGGGGTTTGGGGAGTGGAGGGATTTCAATGCCATAGAGTTCAATTGCCAAAGCGGCCATTTTCTCCAGGTGAACTGATCTCTATCAGCTGGAGATCAGTTGTAATAGCAGGAGATCTCCAGCTAGTACCTGGAGGCTGGCAACTTTACTGCTATTACAACTGGTCTCCAGCTGATAGAGATCAATTCACCTGGAAAAAATGGCTGCTTTGGCAATTGGACTCTATGGCATTGATGTCTCTCACCCCCAAACCCTGCCCTCCTCAGGCTCCGCCCCAAAAACCTCCCACCGGTGGAGAAGAGGGACCTGGCAACCCTACTGATCAGATGGGAGTCAGGTCTCTTCCAGCCCCCCCCCCCCAAAAAAAAACTTTACTGGGCACAGAGCAAAATTTCTACAGCAAAAGATTAGAAACTGACTCCCAGCTGACTCCTCATTGGCTGGAAGTCAGCTTTGGATGACTGCAAGTAGCCTGCTCCTGTGAACACAAGTGAAAGGAATACTCTGGAATCCAGAAGCATTCTCATGGCACTTCACTCCCAGCTCTGAAAAGATTCTCCTGGAGATTAAGGCCAACGAAGCTTGGCTAGGCCAGGAGTTCATTTTTCTGGTGATATATGCCTGTATAAATATTTTAAAAATGGCACTATGATTAATATATGGAATTCTTCCATTCTGGCCATAAAGAAGTTTCATGACAGTACAAGGATTATTTTTATATTGCATTTTTTCAGCAAAAAAAAAGGGGGGGGAGGTTGTACAAGAAAACCGTGAATTAAACAGCCATCATACAACTGATCATGTGACTTACATAGACTTCTGGATAAAAAAGTATTGTTTAAAAGAATTTCAAAGTCCAATACCTCATTATCTGAAATAGTAATCTTTCAAGAAGTTAAAAATGCAGATGGATTAATGGTTTAAGAAGTGGAGAAATTTCAGCTTCCTTCAACAATGAACAAAGAAGTCTGCCTTCAAATGTTCCTGTTTTCTACAAAGAAATAAAATTTGCCTTTGTCATCACTTTGAGACAGAAGTTTTTCTGCAGTTATTTTGTTGCCAGAGCTAAAAGAATTGAAATCCTGCAAGTGGGAGGAAGTAGCGGTGGAGAAATCACATTTAGGAAAATAAAGCAACACAGAATCTTGTTTTTCTGAGGAAGGCAAAACTTCATCAAACAAAGTAAAAGATGGGAAAGCAGAACATGTTTCAAATTAACACAAAATTATTACCCCTCGTCCATTAGAGATGAATACATTTCATATTTCCTGACTATGATCTAGTGCCATTTTCAAAGGAGACATCACTGTGATATACAGTACACCTGTCACTGAAAGCAAATACTATGGATAAGCATAACAATTTCACTTTCTTAATTCAAATAATTGATTAGTGGGGGAAACAGAAACTTGCAATTAAAAAAAATATATTATTCTCTCACAGTGAACATTGCTTCATTTATTTTATGCCACTGTATTTATGCTGCAGGGACAATAAATTCCAGCAGTGCAGTTAAACAGAATGATCTGAGGTTCCTAGAAGTTCAAACTGGCACATTGTTCAACTATTGCATTTGCTTGCATATGTTCGCCTGTTATAGCAAAATAAAACAAAATTCCAGTGGCTCCTTTAAGACTAGGGACATTTATTTCAATATGAGCTTTCGTAAGTCCCTGTTATTTCTTCAAATATGTGATGAAATGAGCTGTGACTCACAAAAGCTAATATTGAAATAAGGGTTGCTAGTCTTTAATGTGCCACTGGACTTTTGTTTTACATCACATTTTGACTAAAAGAAAAAGTGTGAATACACATGAGATCTTTTTTTTAAAGCAGAATAACTATTTTCAGGCCTATGGAACATTAAAATTGGACCTTGGGTGCTTGCGGAAAAACTCCATTTGAAGATAGAATTTTGCTTATATACACTCATCTGGCAGGACCTAAATACATAGTCAACTATCAAATGAGAGGGGCAGTGACTCAGTGCTAGAACACATGCTTCGCATGTAGCTAGTCCTTGGTATCCCCAGTTAAAGCATCTCAGGTGATGGGAATCAGAAAAGACCTTTCTCTATCTGAAGCCCTGGAGATGTGCAGCCAATCACAATAGACAAACTAGATGGAGCAACCGTCTGACTCAATATAAGCAGCTTCTTATACTGAGTAAAAAATCCCTTTACTTTGCACAGCCTGTGAACACAAATTCAAATCATCACCTTTCTTAACAAAATATTTGGAAGATGTCTCCCAATCCATTTCCAATCAGTGCTGCTGTGAATGAATTAATTTATTTTTACAACATTAGCCAGAACACCTCAGCCATGTTACACTGGTGCTGTGTATTTATACAAGAAGCACAAGAATTAAAAGGCACAAGGAGTTAATCTTTGAGAGAAGCTCAGAGAAACAGAGTGAGTGGAGCCAAGGAGGACATTCTCTCTGTAATGAAGAAAGCAATTGATTCTGGTTTTGGTATCCTGTGTGATCAGAAGCTGTTTTTGACTCTGAGAACCTGAGGGTTCAGTCTTGCCTAAGCTGGTGTGAAACAATTCATGTGGAGTGACAGGCAGAGATTGGGAGGAAAAGGGCCCTTTCTCAGGTCACTGGAAGGGAATAGGGTCGGGGAAGGGGATATTCTAGATACAGGGTTTTGTTAATGGATTACTGCCACTGGAGTGGGGCAGTTCTTTAGTGAGAACAGGATGAGAGATTTGAGGAGAAATCCCCATACTTATGTGTTCTCTGGGGAAGAGAGAATTGTTACCTTTCCTGTTAGCTAGGCAGCAGAGTCTGAATAGGATCATCTATAAGAAGTTCTGAGAACTGAAAGGAATTTGAGAACTTAAGTTAAGAACTGCAATTCTGTACCATCTAAGGCATCTAAGAGCTATGCCTTCTCTGAAGGGAAACTTAAAATATCTCTGGTTCTATGCTTTTCCCACATACAGTTTCCCCTCCAAATCCATCCCTTGTACAGTGTTCAATAAATCTCTGTTATTTGATTGATAATTTGAAAAAGCCTCTGGTGTCTCATTTCTACTGAGGTAAAATAAGTAAAGAAGACTAAGAAAAAAATTATAACTCTAAAAAAACATTTTGACAAGCAGTCTCTCTCTCTTCCTCAGCATGCACACGTGGGGGAGCGTGGCATGCAGAAAAATGCAAATCATCAGCTTTCTTAAGACATTTGGAAGATGTCTCCCAATCCATTTCCAATCACTGCTTCTGTGTATTTATACAAGAAGCACAAGAATTAAAAGGCACATATGCTGTGGTGAATAGCATCTATTTTGTATCTGGACAACTGGCTCTGAGGATAAAAAGTAAAATAGTAAAACAATACTGGGGATTTTTCCACATGTGCAGGTTGGGAGGAAGCCCTCTTCTTTTTTTTCAAACTAGTATACATCATTTGCAAGTTTGTCAGAATACACCACCTTGAAAAACAATGATTTGAAGGCTCTGCAGGTGGGATGTGGCAGCTCATTTCTGGCAGCTAACCAAACTCCCTTCAGTATCAGATCCCCTGACATGGCCTGTTGCAAGAGTAAGAAGCTTGGCTTGAGATTTTCTTTTGCTTCATTTTGTTTGATTTCCTAGGAGCTTTGCAAGTGAGATCTGAGGACAAATCTTGAAAACAAACATTTCAAAATTCCTCAAGTTGAGCAGAGTTTTTTTGTAACTGAACTTGGTATAGAATTAAGGCCTGGAAGAGGTAAGCTCAATTTCAGTGTCATAGCACTGTCCAAGAGTTGTACTTCTACCTGCTTTGTGTGTGTATGTGTAAAGTGCCATGAATAGGGTTGCCAACTGCCAGGTAGTAGCAGGAGATCTCCTGCTAATTCAACTGATCTCCAGCCGATAGAGATCAGATCACCTGGAGAAAAATGGCCGCTTTGGCAATTGAACTCTATGGCATTGAAGTCCCTCCCCTCCCCAAACCCCACCCTCTTCTGGCTCCGCCCCCAAAATCTCCCGCTGGTTGCGAAGAGGGACCTGGCAACCCTAGCCATCAAGATGCAGCTGACTTACAGTGACCTCATGGAGTTTTCAAGGCAAGATGCTTCAGAGGTGGTTTGCCATTGCCTGCCTCTGCATGGTAACCCTGGACTTTTGTTAGTGGTCTCCCATCCAAGTACTAACCAAGGCCAGTACTACTTAGCTTCTGAGATCTGACAAGATCAGGCTAGCCTGGGCCATCCAGGTCAAGGCACACACCTTCTTTAGAACAAGGATATTTTAGGTGGCTTTGCAGTTTGCTGTGGGAGAAGAGATGTGGGTTACTAGCCTATTCTCTTTCTATCCTGCAAGGTAATGTTAAAGTAGGAAATGGTTGGCGCCTTTTGCTGCACAAGACCCTGAGGTATATTTTGGCTTTGGCACAAGTGTTTCTCTGTGAGGAAATACTTGTACCTTGAAGCGAGGAAAAGAGACTGCAGGTATTAGTTGTGCCTTATCTGGCTACTACCATGTTAATGTTCAAAGCTTGTCTTAGTGATGCCATTTGAAAACTGAAGAGTAATCAATGAGCTGATTTTTCATATTATGAGATATATAGAGAGAATAATAGCACTTTCAAAAATTAAAAAAACTGTATATGGAATCCAGTTTGCACCTGGCTTTATGGACTAGAAAGCTGTAGGTTACCTTTGTATCTAGAGAGAATAATCTCATGGGATTCACAGCACCTTTTGCCTTGAAAGAGCCTAAGCCAGACTTTTAGGCTTTAAATGTCTTGGGCCTTGAGTACCCGGAGGACCACTTCCTCCCTGCCAGTTAAGATCCTCTTCTCAAGCCCTGCTGTTTGTGCCTCTGCCTCCAGAAGTTAGGCAGATGGCGACCAGAAACAGGGCTTTTTATATATTTATTTACTTTATTAGTCTTATAGCCCAGCCTCCCCGGTAAAAGCCGGGCTCAGGCTTTTTCAGGCTTAATTAAGGGTTCCATTTTTTAGCTGGTTTTATGGACTGTTTCTAGCCTGCAGACTGTGCTATGAATACAATGTTGGTTGACGAATGTTTTTGAAGCTGCTTTTATGTCCTGTCTTGTTTTTAATGATTTGTTTGGTTCTGTTGTATTGAGCAGGTCTTTTCTGTAGGTACATTGTCAGTTCTGGCTTTCTGTAAGGATGCTTCCAAAGTTTTCCACATCTCAAGTTGAGAACTACCTGCCCTTGCTTCCAAAGTGGAACTGATGCACTATGAATTCTCAATTGTTTTGCTTTTAAAAATTTCTGAATTGCATTTGTGTTTGTGCAACTTCTTGCAGCCTTAAATTCCTTCAGTCTGTATGCCTCTAACCCATCCATCCAAGCCTTCTGTTAGCCGAATTGCTCCTTTATATGGGGAAATTAGCTGAGCAATCGGTAACTATGTATTTTTATAGCGATCTCGCACTCAACTATACCAGAATCCGTTTAATGAGACGTTTGAATAAAGACAGAGACTAGAAGTTCCAAATTAAACAGTGTTTATGTATTCACTCATTCAAATGATGCGTTACAGACATACAAGAGCTAGGAAATCAAAGACAGTAGTACAGGAACATTTGCCAATGTGGCAGGATATCGTTGACCCAATATTTACCTTATCTAGATGAGGTGTTGTCCCAAATTCACGTAGACTAATAACAGATTGAAAAGGAAGACCGAGATGGGGGGGGTCCCCGTAGACTTGACCAGCAAGGCGGGGGGGGGAGCGTGGTAAGGCTGCGCAGACCAAACCAACAGAGTAACGGCAAAGGTTCCAGGAAAGACCTAAGGTGGCCTGAATGGGCCAGGGGCATCCTAGTTATACTGTTTTCTGGGGGCGGGAAGAGGGGTTTTACCCCTCCCAGGTTCCCAGGTGACAAAAGGTGACAAAAGGATTAAGCACTGTCTGCCGGGTCAGGGTAGTGAGAATTTGGAAATCTATTCTAATGCCAATGGCTTTCGCAACCCGAGATGGTCAGAAATCTCTCTGCTGATGGGATTTACATTCAGGAACAATAGGTGCGATCTGTGCAAATGTCCTGGGGTCTCTGCAGCTGGACAGGAGAGATGACTCATCTGGATATCAGGATTACTGCTAACGACCCATTGAGCAACGGAGGAAGTTGGGAGGGGGAGCAGCTCGCATTGAGTACGTGGCTGTCAGCTCTCTGCGAAATGGCTGCTTCTAAAACAGAGATTTACAGGAACATGGCTCCTCTCAGGTTCACAAGAGACAGCCCTTTGCATCTGGTTCCTAGTAGCTGGTTGCCCGGGCTGGCAAGAGCGGCTGTGTCAGTTTCAAAAGAGCCGCGCCGTGACTGCACAGTAGCGTTTGAGGCAGGCGCACGGCTGGAAAGCAGTCAGTGCGCTTGCATACTGGGTTGCCAGGTCCAGTCCTGGAGATTTAGGCAGGCCCGTATGCTATCAATTCCCCTCCTTGCCGCCTGAAGACAACGTCTGAAATGGCGGCACACCTAACACGTGTTGATTGAAGTCTTGATTGGAGACACCGGGGTCGGGTTGCATTGGCCAATGGAGGTTTGGGAACCATTTGTCCTATACTAAAATCTTAGATTAAAAACGGGGCCGCCTAGTGAAGTTGGACAACCTCTCAAGAAGTGTGCATTGTTAAATTTGCAAGCATATTTCAGGGCGGGTGCATTTCATATATCAAAGCATCCGGTTCATCTTACAGTACAAAATAAAACATTGTTTTCTAAACTCAAGCTTACATTGCTAAACTAACAAACTGAAAACATATACATTGAGTCATAACAGTATACATAGGATACAAAGAAAAAAAAACCTTAGGCAAAACTGCCGGATGTAAAAAGGAAAAACTTTGTACCCTTTTTAAAGTTACAGATAGACAAAGATAGAAAGACATACCGCTGGTTTACAAGCATTCGTTTTAGGATCTGGAAAATCTCGTTCCCCTCCTAGTAGAAGGGTGAAGGTACAACATAAACGCAATGGTTTCCAGTTCGCTCCTCCCCATGGTAAAGAGAGGGGGGGCTAAAAAAAAAAATCTTCTTTGCCTCTTCCGTTGGCAATCGGCTGGGCTCGGCTATCTTCGTGCTTCTTTGGTAGCACTCTTCGGGGCCTCGCCTGTCTCGGGGGTTGGTATGGGATGGCCTGGCTAAGGGGGCGTGGGGTGATTTACATTCAGCCTTGCAAGGCATTCTGGTCAGATCTAGGGCCATGCTAGGGGCACGTGCGGGGGATTAGGTCTGTCTTTGACCTTCCTAGTATGGGCTTTTTGCAATTTTGAGTCAGTCGCCATGTTGGGCGCGTCTACAGCTGTCGTGGACCCGGAGGACTTTCTAGCCTCTACTCTTTACCGAGCCGGCCTAGTGCTGGCCGTGGGCTGGCGGTCCAAAACCGGCCCGACAACAACTGGCATGGGTCTCCAAGGCAAAGGCCAGATCAGACAGTTCCACTCCCGCGAGCACCATAGTGAAAATGCCATCAAATTTCTGATTGTTCCCAGCCAATTTTTCCAAAGGGGCAAGCCGAAAAGGGGTAGCCCCGCCTATGAAGGTCAAAGAACAGACTTAACAGATGGGGGAAAGGGCCCGGATGCGGTCCTATCGGCAAAGGCCGGCCTTTCTCGGATTTCTCCGTAAGGGAGAGGTGTCAATCATTCCTAGTCTCGCGGCCTTTCGAGCTGCGGACCTTCGCTTGATATCACGTTGGAGGCGATTTTGGGGGAGGAGAGGCATTTTGCATAAGGCGCAGGGTATTATGGTACACAATACATTTACACATTTCCTAATAAAACCTTTGCAATAACATTTCTATATCCAAGTGTCTGTAAGGCCTTTCCTGGTTTCCTATTCTTATACATATGAGAAAAATACTAGATGAGAGGTTTAGCTGGACACAGTCTGCAGAAGGTAACCGGGGCTAGGGGACCAAGTTGGACCGAGGTGCAATCCATTAGCTCTAAGCTAATTTTCCCTGGTGGCATGTCCTCACACCCACCAGTAAATGCGGTCCTTTACCACTAGGCCCAGGTGGGCCTTCTGGATTGCACGCGGGTCATTCTGGTTTTGGATAGCCAGCCCACTGAGCGGGCTAACTATGTAACCAGGACCTTGAGGTCTCTTCCTAACAGGGCGATTCTACGGGAGCCGGAATCGCCTTCTCGGGGGGGAGACCTCTCCTATACTGGTAAAAGATAGAATTCCAACTAAACAAAGCAGCATATACAACAACATTTCCTATACTTGACTTGGTACGCTCCAAGGGGAGGGGGCGAGGGGACTTCATGCTAAAACTGCGCAGACTCAGTCTGCACCAAAGGGTCCGGCTTATGCAAATTTTTGAGTCCAGGGGCTTGATGGGTAACTGACTGCTCCTGGTGTTCAGACAGGTATTCAGCCCAGGTGCTGTCCGTTAAAGAGACAGCAGCAGGTTTTTGACACAGAAAAGGGTGCTGGCTTTCCAGGGGTATGTTTGTTTTTCGGGGGAGGGGGGCCCCTGTGATCTCAAGGTGGGTGTTTTAGGAGACCATGGGGTGGCAGTGGAAGCCCTCCTGCATTGGTGGGTGGGCCGTCCAAAACCAGGATGGCCCGAGTGCTTGCACACCCCACCGTTGTAAGGTTTTATTGGTTTTCCCCAGGGTTTTTCTTCTGCTCCAGCAATTGGTGTGTCTCTCCTTCAACAGCCTGAAATCGGTAGTTGCACGGAGGTTCCCGCCTTTACGGTGGGTGTGATGACACGCCACTAGCGGAGCCAACTTTAGAGAAAAACCTTTTCAATTTTTGTGCCCGGGGTTTGGCCAATAACAACCCCACTCTAAATGTTAAAGAATAGATCTTGAATTGATGGAAGGGGGAGTGTTCCCTCCTTCCCAACTAGAGGGGGCTTTGGAATGCTGGGGGGGGCCTTTTTTGGGGGGGGGCTGTCTGACCTTAAGAACAATTCATAATGCATACAACAATATGAAATTCATCTAGGTGTGCGCACGCAGCCTGCATTGATCGTGGCATGCCGCTGGAGGTGGAGAGGCCTCTGCACTTAGCACTAGGCATTATAGTCATTCATATTTATGCCTTTGCACAATAAAATTTCTACAACTAATTCACAATGAACGTGATAATAAAAAAAATTGATTGACAGCCAAAGTGAGAGGGGAGAGAGGGAGAGAGGGGGGGTGGATAGATGGAGGGTTCCATCTCCTCCCCTCCTTCTTCCTTTTAGAGCGGCTTGTATGCTACTTGGGTGGTGCGACTGATGATCTCCAGCTTGCTAAGCTGCCGTTTTACCCAGCACCCAAGAAAAATGATCAACACAGTTAGGCAGGCTTGTGCTGCCAGGATCACAACTATGGGGTGGAGAACTAAATTCAAAAATCCGGTGGCAGAGGGGCTCCATCCCAAAAGGGTTTCCCACCATGAATGGTCTCCTGCCTTTTCTATGATGGCGGAGATGTCTGCTATTTCCTTATTATTGTGGGAGATGACCAGAGAGCTGGTATCTCCTGATTGCTTTATTTCCTGTAGGGTGGACTGTAGTTTGGGATGTTTGAAAAGTTGGCTTATGGATTCTAAGCCCATCCCTAAAAAGAGGGGTTGAATATAGGCAAAAAGTTCTGGGGACAAAATCATTTCTTCACGGGTCCATACAGGGATGGTGTATTGAAAGTCAAACCCCTGTACAGATGTGAGGTTACAAAAACATCTATTCACATAAGGGAGCATAGGTTGTAACAAAAAGGAATTTAAAATGAGGAAAGGGCAGGGGGACCTTACACAGGCACATCCTTTTCCCAGATATACCAGTGCAGATCCATTCTCCTTCTTCAGGTCATATTTACAGGTGCTGACCTGATCTATTTGGGGGGTTAAACAGGGGTGGTGAGGTTCCAGCGCATAGTCCTCACAAATAAAGCCGAGGCGGTCTCTGTGAACACATCCCTCGGTGTTCAAAAAGCTTAATCCTTGCGGGGAGAGTCGTGCCCAGTGGGAGGGGTTATCTGCATAAAGTACGTCTGACTCTCCTGCTTGCAAGCCGAGGGGGACAATGGGAAAAATGGGAAAAGATTCTCGGCTGCTAGCCGTCAACAGATACAATAAGAGTTCCTGGGACTGGGGGTGGAAGGTGGAATTCACTAGGGTCCACCAGGGTTCTAGTTGCAGCTCTGTGGCTGTTAATTTTGGGGCTATGAGGTGCTTTATTTCCAGGGGGAGGTGCCCCGCTGACGCTTCTTTAATGATTCCCATGGCCACGGCTGTATTTAGGCTATGGGCTTGGGTACAAGCGATGGCGATGGACAGATTAGTTTGTAGAGACTGAGTTCCTCTTAGGAGGAGAGCAAAGTCCCTTTCAATTTGGCTTTCCCAATTGACTAATATTTCACTTATGGAGTGCTGCACTTCGGACAGGGAGTGCATTGAGTTTGAGATGGGCTTGCCCAGGTCTGAGATCGTGGCTGTAGCGTATGCAAATTTGTTAGCAAGAACTTCTATGTTTGCTGCATCTAAAAGGGCCGCTCCTCCTGCTGCGGGGGCGATCCAGTCAGCAGCTGCTCTTTTCCTCCGGCTGGGGGAGGGAGAGACATCTGTCCATAACCTGAGCCAAGCTTTCCATCCTTCTTGGCCGGGCTTCAAATAGGGGGCGCACTGAGGCAATCTGTGCGTGGTGTTGAGACCGGAGAGCTGAACTCGGATCTCTTTTAGGGACATATGGGGCTGGATCAGGACGGTTTCTTTTATATCTGTTTTGATCACATGGGAGCCAGCGACCTTAGTGAAATTGTCCATGAGTTTCAGTGGGTTCGATATGAGCGGATCAAATGTTAAGTTAAAGGAGTCCCCTGCTTCCACTTCTAAGTGGTATGGACCCACAGTATGTGTTAGACGTATTTCTATCACTCCCAGGTGGTGAAACCTGATAGAGTGGGCTTGACTGGGGCATTTGGGGTCCGTAGACCTTATAAGCCAGTCCGGAGGTCCCTGCTTTATCAGGTCCTCATTACTAACTGTCCAAGGGGTATTTGTCCAGTTTCCCACTTGGCTCGTGATGATTTCCCCGGTGGGGGTGGTCAATTTAGTGACCACTTCCATTTTAGTCCTGGTACCTATTAGGATTATGATTTTGAGGGGTTCCTCTGCCTTCCAACTTGCGGCCGACAACATGCAAACTGCGCAGGTTGGAGCCCAGTCCTCTGTAACAGCGGGAGGAGTGGGGGTTGAGGCAAAGGTGGTCGCTGGTCTTGTGGCTTTTAAAATTCTGATTATAGGTGGTCTCTTTTGACTCCAAATACATGATGCATTGACTAGTGGACTTTGCTTGTCCATGTGTGAATAGCATAACAAGAGCTGTGTGTTTGTCTGTACCCCAATACACAGGAGCACTAGATCTGGGGGTCGGATCCATTGTTCGTCGCAGCTTCTGAATATACGGCTATTTCTCTGAATGGCATAGAAAGCATATGCATAATTTCTTTTAAGTATGTTGCATACCATGACATCATAGTTATTGACTGCTGTTTTGCACCTCCAGTGGGGTTTGCCTAATATATTGGATATGGTTTGGTTGGAAGACATGGTATTACCTAGATGCAGGGCGAGGACGAGGTATAGGGTCCTTGTCCATGTGTTCCAGTCCATTTTAGGGGCCCTGCAAGTATAGAGAGGGATCGGATTCAGGATATGCGGGGGGGTTTCAGCAGAAGAAAATTTTGTGGGGGGGGGAATATTTTCTCTTTCCCCTCCTTGCTTATTCTGGGGTTTTTAACCCAGAAGAAGCAAAAACAATAAAACTAGTGACAGTCTATTTCAGATCTCCATGAAGGTGCCTTCCAGAGGGATTGTTGGAAGGTGGGATATACTCATGACTGAGATCTGTCTAGTTCTGATTTCTGTGATTGGAGGCAGCGAGGGGGGCCTCGCGGCTTGTTGGATTTGTGGCTGGGCTTCTGGCGGCTTGCCTTTCCACTCCTTTAGCTGGGAGCAGTGGAAGAATTTGTACCAGGTGTCTCCCTTCTGTCGGGGGATGGCGACCTGATAGACGGCAGGGCTCACTCTTTTAGTGATGGACACAGGTCCCTGCCATTTAACGGACAGGGGATGTCCGTCTTTGGAAAATTTCCTGTAAAGGACCAACTGTCCTTCTTCCCACTGCTGGGGGTTTTTGACCCAGCCTAGCTTTTTGTCTATCTTTTGCTGGGTGACTCCTAGGTTCCGTGCCACTTGAAGGTGCACTTCTGAGATGGTTTTGACCAGGCTGCGGACCCATTCCTCGTTAATAACTACAGTCTCCATGTCATTGGGTAGCTGTGAGTCAATCCAGAGGGATTCCGGGAGGCGCATTTTCCTGCCTGTCATAACCATGTGGGGAGTATAGCCGTGGGTGGCAACGGTGCCTCTGAGGGCCATTAGAATGATAGGAAGTTTCTCGTCCCAATCTCTCCCTGAGGACTTTACCATTTTGCGAAGTGCCTCCTTGAGGGTTCGGTTTGTCCTTTCAATGGTCCCCGCTGACTGGGGGTGGCCAGCGATGTGGAATCTCTGTTTTATGCCCAGCGCCTTGCACAGCTCCTGGGTGATCTGCCCAGTGAAGTGTGTCCCGAGGTCGCTGTCCACTTCGCATATTCCAAAGCGACTAAAAATATTATTAAATAAAAGGCGGGCTGTGGTGGCTGCATCGTTCCTTTTACATGGAAAAGCCTCGACCCACTTGCTGAACGGGTCTATGACAGTCAGGCAGTGCTTATTTCCTCTGGTAGTGGTTGGGAGAGGACCGATAAAATCGATTTGGATTTGTGCCCAGGGACCTTTAACTCTTTGGTGCTGGAGGGGGGCTTTGGGGCCGGATGAGTCCGCATTCACCATAGCGCAGGAGAGACAGTTGTCTACCCACTGAGCTACTTCCTGGCGCATGTGTGGCCACCACCCAACTTCCTGGACCCGGGAGAGCGTGTGCTCTTTGCCCCGGTGCCCCTGTTCATGGACAAACTGAATAAGATCCCCTCTGACATCAGTGGGCACAATCCAATGGAACTCGCCCTCTGAGTCTACTGCCCAGATTATCGAGTCTTTCTCTTGGATGGAGAATCTGCCTGTGGCATCTTTGCCTGCTCGGGCCAGCTCTTGAATAGTCTGGTCTGAACTCTGCATTGTGGCCAAGTCTAAGACTTCTGAGGTTTTCATTTGGGCAGCAGCCCTTCGGGTAGTTACTGATCTGATCTCATTGATGTAGTGGGGTGGGGAGGGTTTGTCATAAGCGGCTGCTGCTTTTGCTTCCTGGTCTGCTGCATTATTCCAGTAGGCAGTTGCAGAGTCATCTTTTTGATGCCCTTTTACGTGTGTTATCTGGGTTATGGCTATGCGCCTCTGAATTAAGGCTGCAGCATCCATCCAGCGTTGCTGGTATGTGACTGCCTTGCCATCCTGCGTTTTCCAGTCGTTCTTTTGCCACACTGGGAGCCAGATGGTGGCAGCTCTGACTGCCCAATCTGAGTCTGAATATATGGCAATTGGGGTTCTGGGGTCTTCCCAGTCTAAGACGGCTAAAAGCGCATCTATTTCAGCCGCTTGGCTGGAGTGGGGGCATGTTATTCCTTTCAGGACATGGTGATCCCTAACTCTGACGGCCGCAAAACCGGTGCGAGGAGAGCCATCAACGTAGAAGGAGGACCCGTCGCAGAACCAGCACTCGAAGCCAAGTGCTTCTGCTTCTGCTAGGGGGACTCCCTCTCTTGCTGGCCAGGGATCGTGCTCAATTACTGGGAGGGGGCACTCATGTTCCTCTCCTGTAACTATGAGGCCGTAAGGGGAAGATGGCTCACTGGATGCTCTCTGAAACTCCACTCCCTTGTTTACCAGGGCTAGGGTCCATTGAGCGATCCGAGCGTTGGACACTTGTCCATCTTGGATCTTTCCAGAGAGGATGTATTTAAGCGGAGTATGGGTGGTGTGAACTACCACTCGGGATCCTCCGATTATAAACTCCCAGTGGGTCAGGCTCCAAATCAGCGCCAGGCATATCTTTTCACATGGGCTGAAGCGCATCTCTACGGGGATTTCTGGAGGAATAAGCCACTACTCGGGGAGCACCCGCATGTTCTTGGGACAGCGTGGCCCCTAAGCTACATTCTGAGGTGGCAAGCTGAATTTGAAAAGGCTTTGCTGGGTCTGGATGAGCCAGCGCAGGGGCTTGCATGAGACTGGTTTTCAGGGCAGCAAAAGCTTCCTGTTGCTCCGAGTCCCACTTCCAAGGGGCGTTCTTTTTCAGTAAGGCGTATAGGGGTCTGGCCTTATCGGAGAACGACTCAATAAAGTCGCGCGAGAAATTAAAGGTCCCTAGCAAGGCTCTGAGGGAGGGAACATCGGTGGGAGCGGGGAGTTTTGAAATTACTTCCACCCGCTGACCGTCTGGTGTTCTCCCGTCAGGTCCTAGTGCTAGTCCTAGGTATTTGACGCTGGTTTTGACTAGCTGAGCTTTCTCGCGGCTCGCCTTGAAGCCGGTTTCTCCGATAAGTCTCAGAACTTCTTTTGTGATGTCGGCAGTCTTTTCAGCTGACTCAGAATGTACGAGGATGTCGTCCACGTAACTCAGCACGTGTGGACGCGAGTCAGGCTGGAGTCTTTCCCACATCTGAACCACGTGGGCATGGCAGATGCTCGGGGAAGAATGAAATCCTTGGGGCGTGCGTTTAAACGCATACTGTTGGCCCCTGAAGGTAAAAGCGAACTTGTACCAACAGGACGGGTGGAGCTCAATGCTGTGAAAAGCATTGGCCAAGTCAATAACAGAGTAGAACTTTGATCCAGCCGCGATGGCGGCAAGGATCTCATTATATTTGGCCACTACTGGGGCGACCGGGGGAGTGACTGCATTAAGGGCTCTGAAGTCGACCGTCATTCTCCATGTGACTCCATCTGCTTTTAAGACTGGCCACAAGGGGGCATTGCAGATGGACTGCATTGGGAGAATGACATCCCACTCCAAAAGTCCCTTAATGGTTTTCCCTATACCTTCCTCCGCATCCGCGGGGTATTTGTATTGTCTCTGGGGTGGGGGGTCTTTTCCTTCTATGAGCACACAGGCTCCATGGACCAAGCCGCATTCTGCCTTGTCTGTGACCCACACCTCTGGAAACTCCTGAACCCAGGAATCTTCCTTAAGAGGGGCCAGAGGCAAGGGAGCCTTCAGCGCAGCGCATCTGTGTACTGCGTTCACAAAATCGGGTCCTCCTGGGATACGCCACAGGAAGCCATTGGCGAGGTCAATGGTGATCTGTAGCCCCTTCAGAAAAGGCACCCCCAGGATCCCGTCGTCTTCCCCCCTGTTTTCACATGCAGTGAGGAGAGAGCGAGTGGATCCTACTTGGCAGGGGATGTCTGTCCAAGTTTTTGCGGTCTGATTGCCTCCTGCAAAGCCTGCAAGGCAGACCTCGTGGGGAGTGCTATGTCCCTGTCTGGCGAGCCTGGGATGCAGCACGTTGAGTGCTGCTCCCGTGTCTATAAGGAGTTTGGCGGATTCTGTGTGTCCCGGAGTCCCAATGTCCGCCTTTACAGTGGGCCTCCCCCATGAATCAGGAGCCAACTTGGCTATGATCTGCCCTGGGGGTGCTATGGACTCCGGGCACCTCTAACACAGGTCTGGTGACAGATCATCGGTGCCCGCTGGGCTTTCTTTGGGCTGCACCTTGGAAATGGCGCTTGCGGAGTTTGGCTGTGGGTCTTTCCCTTGCGGGGCTTCCCAATTTGCCAGGGCTTGCACTAGGAATTTTGTGGGTTGCCTATGGAATTCCTCCATATTGGCTCCCAGTTCCTTGAGTTTTCCCCAGGTGTACCATCTCAAAGGATCTTGTCTGGTGGAGGGGGAGGCGTGTGGTTTTTCGAGCCTGAGAGTCCCATCTCGGAGAAGGGGGGGGGGCAGAGGGGGCCGTGTGGTGTTCCGGTCGGTCGTTCAGAGGTCGCTGAGAGAAGGAACCACTTCTTTGCATGGTGTCTCTCCCTCCTCGCCCCCTAAACGAGCCTCGGAATCCACCTCGGTCATGGCCTCGGGGTTGATAGTCATTTCCATTCCCCTGCTTAGAGGAGTGCGTGCCCTCCTGGTAAGGTGCATGCTTGGAATGGGGTCCATTGTTAGAGTAAGTCACCGGCTGAATTGGCTCCCGTGTGACCCTCTCCTTTCTGTTACCCATCTTTGAGTTTCGCCCTGCATCTAAGGTTTCTCTCATGACATTAGCCGCCTCTCTTATGCGCCGCTCAATGTCATCCCATTCGGTGTCGCCTGCAGCCATCAACCCTGCAGCGAGTTTTGTTTGGGAGTTGAGTCCCCGTACTAAAGGTTCCTTAAAGTCCCTGATATTATAGTCGGTCTGGTCTACTCCCTCGGGAGTCACAGCACCTGCTTGGACAATGCCTGCTAGCAGGGCTAGGAGTTGTTTCCTTGATACATAGGTGTCGGGGTCGTCCCCTGGACCTTGCTGTTCCAGCACAAAAAGTGTCTGGACGCTCTGGCCTCCCCACAAGTATTGCAGCATTTCCACCATCCAATCCTTGCATGTTTTATATGCAAGTCTCCTTGAAGCCATAATGGCATTCAAACTGAGTTGCTCGCTTGGGGGAGCGCAGCGGAGAGCTAGTGCTGTTAGGTCGGCTCCGGTGGCCGTGGGGTGGGTTAAAGCTACAGTGGCCATCCAGGACACAGCGGTGTCCCTTGTAAAAGGACCTACTTGGGACGCTATAGCTTTAAGTTCGTCCGGGTGCCAGCTCCTACTTTCACTGACCACCTTTCGAGTGAGCACCGGGTCTGCGGTGCCCTCTCAAGCGCTGGTGTTGATAACCTTAGCCAGGACTGGGTTAACTGGCTGGTTTACAGTCTCTTGGCATTTAGTGGCCCCTTGGGTTAATATTGGGTACAGCGGGGTGGGGGTAGCTGGCAACTCAATTGCAGCCTCTGGGTGGACTGTAGAGATGAGTGCGTGTTGCAGCCCCAACTGTTGCTTTAAAGAGTTAATTTCTGCCTGACATGCATCATGGGATGCAGCTTCCATTTCTTTCTTAGTCTTTTCAGCTAGGTACTGTGCAGCTTGGGTTGCCTTAGAGGATTGTGCCACTGCCGCCTCTAATTGTTTTTCCAAATGTTTTATTTGAAGCACTAGTGCTTCATTTTTTCTTGTTACTTCTTCTAGGGAGGAGGCTAAACCTCGCTTTTCCAGAGTCAGATCCGTTTTCTCCAGAGCGAGTTCGGTTGTCCTCGTCTCCAGGAAATGCATGTCTTCCTCTGCCTCCCTTATCCTGCCTAGATATGCTTCCTCGGTGGCTGCTAATTTATTACTGAGGTCTTCTACCTTTTCTAGTGCCTTTTTCTGAAGGGAAAGGCTATCTTTAATGGCGGAGTATAGACCCCAGGCTATGTGGCGGTCTTTTTGCTTGGATGACGGTTTCTTTTTCTGGCAATGCTCCTCGATTGATTCTCTGAGCATCTTAGGGGGTCAGAGGTTCCCTGAAAGGCTCCGTCCTCCCAAGGACACTCCCCTTTCTTCGCCAGCCACTTCTCAAGTTTGGGAAGGTCGGGCTGCTTCTTGTACCTTGTTTCTAATGTGGTCATAGTGGGCCTAACCCTAACCTCTTGGCAGGTATCCTAAGGGAACCTGCTTGTTTTAGAACCGGGAAACGCTCTTGGCTGCCCCTTTAAGGAAGGAGAGCACGTTTCTGTGCTTACAGGAGACGGTTCCGGCTCGCTTCACAAGGGAAACGGGCTCGCCTCAGCACATTTGCTTGGTGCTTGCGGGAGACGGTTCAGGCTCGCTCCTAAGGGAAACGGGCTCGTCTCAGCACATGGGGACAACCTTTATCAGAGGAATGTCCTTCAGTCGCGGTAGCGCTCCTGGCACTCTCCTAAGGGACGAGTGCACGCTCCACTCGGGAACCCTTCTGTCGTGGGAACGCTCTTGGCACACTCCTAAAGGACGGGTGCACGTTCCACTTGGGGACCCTGTATTAGTGGCAACGCTCCTGGCACGCTCCTAAGGGACTGGTGCGCGTTCCACTTGGGGATACTCCTGGCAGAACTCCTAAGGGAAAACTGCGTATCCCAGCCTAGCGGGAGTGGCCACTCCTCCGTCCTAGGTCTTTCTGGGTGATTTTAACCCTATGCTGGGGCGCTTCTACTAGCCCAATAACCTCACTCTGCGTCCGGGGTGAGTGAAATAAGATTCAGCAGGCAAATCCTGGTAATGGTGATGTGTGAGAGGAGAGGAGAGATTGTTTCCTCTCGTGGGATTTCTCAAGGAGGGGGGGGAATATTATATTGGCCTACGTGTAGGTGCAGATGTCTACGTGCAACCCTACTCTGCAACACCCAACCCAGACAGCCGTTCAAATGGGGAGTCTCCGAAGAGAGGTGGTTCCCAGGGCAAAGCCTTTCAGTCTCCTTGCGTTGCTGAGAAGATAGCTCAGCTGGCGGCTAGACTTAGGGCTGAAAGAATGAAGGGGGGAGAAGCCAACCCACAAGATAGCGCTCACTAGAGCCACACACTCAGGCACACACACACTGTCGTTTTACGTGACAATTGATTTTTTGTGAAAAACTGGTCAAAATTCAAAGCGTCTCAAAAACTTTTTCCTACGTCAACACGCTAAATACACACGTGCCGACTCGCATGTATTCAGACGTGTAGGAGTGCCCGCATTCCTCCACCAGTAATCTGTTAGCCGAATTGCTCCTTTATATGGGGAAATTAGCTGAGCAATCGGTAACTATGTATTTTTATAGCGATCTCGCACTCAACTATACCAGAATCCGTTTAATGAGACGTTTGAATAAAGACAGAGACTAGAAGTTCCAAATTAAACAGTGTTTATGTATTCACTCATTCAAATGATGCGTTACAGACATACAAGAGCTAGGAAATCAAAGACAGTAGTACAGGAACATTTGCCAATGTGGCAGGATATCGTTGACCCAATATTTACCTTATCTAGATGAGGTGTTGTCCCAAATTCACGTAGACTAATAACAGATTGAAAAGGAAGACCGAGATGGGGGGGGTCCCCGTAGACTTGACCAGCAAGGCGGGGGGGGGAGCGTGGTAAGGCTGCGCAGACCAAACCAACAGAGTAACGGCAAAGGTGCCAGGAAAGACCTAAGGTGGCCTGAATGGGCCAGGGGCATCCTAGTTATACTGTTTTCTGGGGGCGGGAAGAGGGGTTTTACCCCTCCCAGGTTCCCAGGTGACAAAAGGTGACAAAAGGATTAAGCACTGTCTACCGGGTCAGGGTAGTGAGAATTTGGAAATCTATTCTAATGCCAATGGCTTTCGCAACCCGAGATGGTCAGAAATCTCTCTGCTGATGGGATTTACATTCAGGAACAATAGGTGCGATCTGTGCAAATGTCCTGGGGTCTCTGCAGCTGGACAGGAGAGATGACTCATCTGGATATCAGGATTACTGCTAACGACCCATTGAGCAACGGAGGAAGTTGGGAGGGGGAGCAGCTCGCATTGAGTACGTGGCTGTCAGCTCTCTGCGAAATGGCTGCTTCTAAAACAGAGATTTACAGGAACATGGCTCCTCTCAGGTTCACAAGAGACAGCCCTTTGCATCTGGTTCCTAGTAGCT
Organism: Euleptes europaea; assembly: GCF_029931775.1. Lineage (NCBI taxonomy): Eukaryota > Metazoa > Chordata > Lepidosauria > Squamata > Sphaerodactylidae > Euleptes > Euleptes europaea. The sequence continues at coordinate 59,663,396 of NC_079313.1, forward strand.
GGTTGCCCGGGCTGGCAAGAGCGGCTGTGTCAGTTTCAAAAGAGCCGCGCCGTGACTGCACAGTAGCGTTTGAGGCAGGCGCACGGCTGGAAAGCAGTCAGTGCGCTTGCATACTGGGTTGCCAGGTCCAGTCCTGGAGATTTAGGCAGGCCCGTATGCTATCACTTCATATTGGGGAATTCCTGAAGATTTGGGGGGTGGAGCCTGGGGAAGGTGGGATTTGAGGAGAGGAAGGACCTCAGAGGAATATAATTCCATAGTCTCCACCCTCCAAAGCAGCTATTTCCTCCATGGGAACTTGGGATGCCAACCTCCAGGTGGGGGCTGGAGATCACCCAGAATTAAAACTGCTCTGCAGATGACAGAAATCAGTTCCACTGGACAAAATGGCTGCTTTGGAAGGCCGACTCTATGGAATTATATCTTGCTGATTTTACTTCCCTCCCAAACCCTTGCCTCCCAAGGCTCTACCTCCAAATTTCTAGAAATTTCCCAATATAGGGGCTTTCAGGAAAAGGAAGAGAAAATGGTGGGGGAGGAGGAAATGAGATGTCTCCAACAAGTCCTTGCGGGATCCCACTTTTTTTTTCCTTTATAGTTCACTATATGAAAGTGCCTATAGACGAATGAGCAGGGAGAAATTACATGGATTTTTCACTTTATATTGACTTTTTCCTGTTAAAGATAGAGTATAAGCTTACAACTAAGACAAAAACTTACCTTTAGGAATTATTGAATAACATGGACTAAATCCCAGCCTCAGCTGAAGAGTGAGCTCAGCTACTCAGGGTTAATTGTATTATAATTTTTAACAATTTACCCCTTGTTATACCTCATTAATGAGATGTAAACAAGGTGTGATTAAATGAGCCAACTAGGAGCAACAAATGTAAATTTTCTCTGCTGCTTCAGTTATGCACTTTTAACCAGGGTAGATGCTAATTGAAATGGTAACAAAGTTTTCTTTCTTTTTAATCAAAGCTCTACTGATTTAACCAATAACAAACTGAGCTTAAAGAGAAAAACGAAGATATTGAAGCATTAAGGAAACAAAATAAGATTACAGAATGACTTGTAAGATGGAACTTCAGAATAGGCATCCCTTTCAATTTAAATGTAGAATTCATAGGAAACATATAATAGGTGTGGTGGTCATTTTGTCTTGATAGGCTGTATGCCTTTAATAGTCACATGTCAGAACAAAGGTGAATGTTTGACATTTTAATTGTTTTCAGTGGGGAACCCATTTCTGCCAGTAACATTCTTACCTCCCAACCAACTGGGATGGAATTATCAGGTCATATGGCCCTCACCCAAGGGATCCTCTCAACTTCCAGGCAAGTAGGAGAAAGCCTTGCCATTCTAGAGGCACTTATGACAAGGAACAGGTTGCTTCCTGATACAGTGCTTTACATGTGAAGGGCACACTCGTGCATATTAGATCTCTGCCTGCTTAATGACAGCTGAAGATGCCTGAGAGATCTCGGGCAATCCTTAAGCCTTTATCCCTTGTGTCTCTAGGGCTAGTCGTCTCTTATCATTTGGTGGAAGAGAATTTGGACTTCGGTCTCAGTCAGTGAAATGATGAGAATCTTTGCTGTTCAGTCCTATATGATGTGAACATGGGTTGAGTATTCTTGTTAGATCATGCTCCAATCAGGTATATCTCTGCTGACTCTCTCCATTCAGAGTTCTACCATAACCGCTCCAGAAAAACTGAAAGATGACATGAGGACAAAGCAACTGAAAGCAGAACACACATGCAGCCAATGTTTCAGTTCCTGGCTGAAAAGCTGCAAGTAATTTTATTTGGATTAGTTACCCTTCTGAGTTTTTTAAAAAAGTGTGTTCTTATTGGATTTTAATTAGTTATATTGTCAATGCACACCCCTAAAAGCGAATCAGTTGTACATGTTAACAGCTCCTATCTGATTTCTCTGTCTGATTCTTTTGTTGTTGTTGTTCCTCTTCAGCAGCAGCTATCTTCTTCTTTTCTCTTTGCGCTTACCTCAGGGGGATTAGTCGGAAATTTTCCAGTGTTGTCCCCACATAGAAACTCACAAAGCAGCAGCCAAATGGAGAACTGGTCACTTGCAATCTTATCGCCTGGTGAAATGAGCGTTACAACAGTCAATTTCCCCACATTTCTGTTTAATTGGCAGCTTGATTCTATGATCACATGCTACCGACAACCAGCTTTCCATATGGTTATAACCACATCATGTGAGCATATAAATAGTCATAGTATGTCAGCATGCCCTCCAGGGTGCTCAAACACATTGGCTGAAATTCATGGAGAAACTGTATTATCCTTCCAGTAGCTCCTGTCCCACAGTGACAGGTCCAGTTTGCTACTTTTTTATTTTCTTGCCATGATTCCTGTGCCTCTAAACATGCCTCAGTAAACAAAAGAACTTTTGGAAAATGAAGATTCAGTGGTGGGAGAATGTCTGCCTATCATCACTTCTAAAAGGCAAAGCAGTGTTACTTCTAACTTAGTTGAGATGTTAATATTTAATTATATTTCTAAGGGTTGAATTATGATGAGACTTATTATGGACAGATTGGTTAGCTGACCTATTTCCTTTTCTCCTATGGACAGTTCAACTATTTCAACTTGGCACTATCTCTGGTCATATGCAGCATGCATGTCAGACAGTCCTGGAGCTGTTGTGCTAGCAATTGGGCAAGTGTCCAATGTATCCCATCAGCACAGTTACGAGTATTGAAGTCCAACAAAAAAGATGATGTTTTGGAGTGAGTTTCTAGGCCAAAGTTTGATTTGTAATCCCTATGAGACCATCTTGCTTTGCCTCTAGAAATACGTGTGTTTTAAAAAGACGACATAAAATCCTTAGACATTAGATACATTAGGTAATCTTCTTGGGACATCACTATATTTAATGGAAAAATGGTGTTTGCTATGCAGATGATAAGAGCTGCAATTCAGGCACCCATACTCAAGGTAGGGATGTCTACCTCTTTGAGGGACTCCATGACATAATTTCAGTAGTTTATTCACTATACCAGACTGTCACTCTGGTCTTGCCAATGTTATGACATATATCTTAATCACAAAGCACATACCACATTTCAAATATTTTCCAGGGTATTCTGGGCTACGATTTTGACATGCATCAATAATATAATGGAGTATTTGGTGGCACTCCATTACCACCATATGAAAGTATTTATGAGAACTGGCTTTCCATTTCATGCAGATTTATACACTGTGCTCCACCTCTGGCTTCAGATTAAGTGAGCTAATGTGTTTTGAATAATCCAAATACTTCAATGTAAGCAGTCTATGGAAAAAAAAATCAAAACACACACACACATACAATTTAGTTAGTTCATTTAGACCCTACCTTTCTTCCCAGTGGGGACCCAAAGCAGCTCACATCATTCTCCTCTCCTTCATTTTACCTTCACAACAACCCTGTGAGTTAGGTCAGAGTGTGTTATCCAGCAAGTTTCCATGGCAGAGTGGGAATTTGAACCTGGATCTCCCAGATGCTAGTCCAACAACTACTACACCACACTGGCTCTATTTAGACCCATTTCAATCTGGATTCAGGCTTGTCTTTAGGATGGAAATTGCCTTGGTCACCCTGATGGATGATCTTCTCCAGGAAAGTGACAGGGGGAGTATGTCCCTGTTGATTCTCCAGGACCTTTCTGTGGCATTCTATACCATCCCAGAGAAATCCAATCACAAAAAAATGGGGGAGGGGAAAATTAGCTTCAGGACAGTCCCATGAAAAATAACAAATGTTCATTCTTGCCCATGCTTACTTGGGAGGAAGTCCCATTAAACTCTACTTATAACTTTACCATCAGTGGATTTATGTTTCTGTTTGCCCCCATGCCCCGAAATAGAGACAACAGACACCAATGTAGAGATTAACTAGTGTTTATTCTAATTTCTGAACTGAGCATGAAACTCAACCATTTAATGAGGAATGCCTAGGAGGATGCCTAATTGAGTTTGCCAGCAATTGAGCAACCCACCTTGTCTCAAAGATCAGCATGGTCTACAGTAGGGTTGCCAATCCCTACCTGCTCCCAGTGGAAGCTTGCTTGTAGTGGGGGGGGGAATGATCCACGCACGCACAGCACACATGCATAATAATGTCCCTTCCAGATTTACCCTGGAAGTGACAGGGACACTCTTGCACATCCTTGCAAAAACTCTATGGTTTCCACACAGTTTTTGGAAGGATGTGCTAGAGCATCCCTGTCACTCCCAGGGTAATCCCAGAAGGGACATTATTTCAGAGCGTTTGCTGCATGCATGGATCGCTACCCTTGCTTCTGCCCACAAACCAGCTACATGACATTGAAGGCCCTCTGCAATTAAATTAACTCTTCAAAAATCTCAATTCTCAGATAAACTAATCTTTTTTTCCTCTTAAATTTTAATAGAGTTCATCAGGAATGGGTGGTTTCATAACTGTAGCCTAATGGAAGACTGATTTTTAAATCTATAAAAAACATATTTCTGAATGTTTCGAATTTGTAGGAGACTGTGAGAAGCTGGTCATTTTCTCTTGGAGAGCATTGTCATACCATCATGGTAGCCAAACTCCATAGCTTTTGAAATGTAATTTATTGAGAATGCCAATGATAAACAAGACAGTATAAATAAGAGAGTATAAGGTATGGTAAGGTAAAAATAAGAAATTCCAGCTATCTCCAGATATAATGCCAAAAAACATGTCATCAGTTTGATGCTTGTTTGGCTACCTAGCTATTGTTTCTTAGATTTTTCCTCTAGGAGCCGCTATTCATTATTTTGGACAGCGATAACTTCAGAAATGACATTTTCATTGAATTGTAAAACACTAATAAGCTGTCAATGCCAACAGCATACTGAGAAGTGTCATTTTACTAGGGGAACAACAACTCATTTCATTGGTCACAATATTGGTATATTAGGAAAGAAAAGACAACTCCATGGTAAAAGCCAGCTTCAGTTATCTTTAATTGGTCTGACAATTGATATTTTGTTTGACTTCACTTGCGTAAGAGCACTAACATCAAGTCACTACATTTTTCTCTTGCCTTTTAACTGATGAAACACTGCTGTTTGTAGCAGCCACCTCTGTCAAATTTGGGAGAAATGTGTGTTCTCCAGGGTGTTTTGTACAGGAATGGAATAGGAATTATCCCCCTTGCCTTGTTTATCTAGCAGAATGAGGTTTTTGATGTGAAGGAAAGCATTGTGTTGTATGTATAGTCCCTCTCCTGTTTGCCTAATGTTGTTCTGCGACTGTCCTCAAACCTTCTGACCCTTTCCATGGATAATATTGTTACTCACTTTTCTGGTGTTACAGGGCCTTACATGGAAAATATGAGACTATAAAAATCTGAAGGAGAAAAATGTGTAGGCTGTGATCCAAATTTCAGTGTGCAAAGAGATTTCTTAATTTCTTCTATAAGAAGGTAAACTTCTTGGTACTTTCCAGGGAGGGTCCTTGAGTTTTATTTTTCACAGAATGCAACAGGAAGTCATGTATACTGGGACTCATGGAGCATTTCACTCATGGTGTCATTGTTAGTAAAACCTTACTACTTCCATCTACAAAGGGAGAATGTCTTTGAATGCAGGAGTTTATGCCTGAAAGAAAGCAGATTGTTCTAAATTCATATGCTTATAAATGTATTTTTACAATATTTCTGCATGTACCTTTGTTTTGGGAATACTCCGCTCATTATCTACTTTTTGCAGCCAGCAACTGACAATATTTTTAATAATTGCCTTACCCTGCTTCATGCAACTAAAGAAAATGAGAAGAAAGAGCCATTACTGTAGGCTCATGAAACATTTCATGTGTTTTTAAAACATTTAAATCCCATACCTAATATTATGGGTTCTTTAAAGATAGTGATGGGAAGCAGAAGGTGATTACAGCAAAATCTCAGCTGTCTTTACCAATGTTTCAAGCTTTCTTCTACCGATTTAAAATTTCGGGGCTTTGATATTCTAAACCTGTAGAATCAGACGAGACGGTTGAAGGAGGATGCCTTTGAGAGTACAGGTAATAATGCCTTTCCTGCTTTCTTTTTATTTAAATGCCACATACTTTCCCTTACGTACACATATTTTCTTTACACCATCTTGCTGAAGCAATGTCTGGAAGGATTTAGTTTTTTTTTTTTTTCTGCTAGTGGAATGAACATTCAATCAGCTCTCTGGCTAGTTTACTTTATCTTACAATTCAGAAAAAAATGGATGTCCCTTTTTTGTACTTGATGTTTTAGCTACTATGCCAATTAATAAGGCTATGAATGAATGAATTCAGAAAAAAATAAGAAAAACCTTTAAAAAATAAACCTATGAAAGAAGATAAATTTGTGTTTTGGTTTTTAGCAGCATAGCAATTAACTAAGCTTATCTGTCCAGTATGATGGTTGATGTTTTTGATATAAAGAAAATAGATGTGTGGGAGGGAGATCTAAATAGGGATATTATGAACATCAACATGAGCATGTTTTACAGTCAAGTTTACAGTGCAAATGTGTTAAGGTTAAGAATAATGCTGCAATATTGGGCAGGAAAATTTAATCCCAACAAAACAGAAGTACTACTGGAGGGGAAAAGGTTTGACCCAAGAATGGGGATATCTCCTGTTCTAAATAGGGTTGCACTCCCCTAAAAGAACAGGTTTTTAGCTTGGAGTTCCTCCTGGACTTCCTGTTGGATAAACAGGTGGAAGCAGTGACTTCAGCTGGTGAGCCAGCTGTGGCCTTTTCTGGGTAGGAAAACTCCTGCCACTGTGGTGCATGGTAATATCTAGATTAGATTTTTACAGTATGCTGGAAGCTACAGTTGGTACAGAATGATGCGGCCAGAATATTGAGTGGTATAGGTTGTAGAGAGCATATCACTCCACTCTTGTTCTATCTACACTGGCTCCCAATTTGTTTCCAGGCTCAATTCAAGGTACTGGTATTGACCTTTAAATCCCTATACAGCTTGCATCACCATATCTGAAGGACTGCCTTCTTCCATAAAAAACCTACCTGTCCATTCAGATCATCTTCAAAGGCCCTGCTTTGGGTGCCTGAGGCTAAATGGGTGGCAACCCAAAAAGGACCTTCTCATTCATGGCGCCAAAACTTTGGAACTCCCTCCCCAGGGAGATTTGTCTATCTTCCGCTATTGTTGTCTTCCACCAGCAGGTGAAGACTTTACAAAACTTCAGAGTTCATGCAAAGAGAGTCCTTTGCAGCTACCCTGAAAATTTGGAAACTCTACCTCTAAAAATGCCCCCACTGGGGTTTGAAAAAAATTCTCATAGGCTAAAATGGACCCAATTTGGGGGGGGGGGATTCTTTAAAAAGCCAGAGTAGCCATTTACTGGTATGGGTATTAGGATTATTTCAGGTTTCCTGAAAACAAATTGGGTCCAATAACCCCAAACCTGAAATTTACCATTATTATTTTTTTGCACAGCCCTCATTGGGAGGACTGACCATGATAGGTAAGGACCATTGGTAAGCACCTGGAGACATCTGAAGTGGTGGGTGGCATGTCTGAAACAGCACATCACTGGCTGTTTGGTAGGTGTGGTTGGAAGGAGCGGCTCTTGATGCTGAGCACCATCTCCCCAAATTTGAAAGTGGATGTGCTGTACATCAGGTGAGGGGATAGGGAAGAGCACCTGTTAGCACATTGTGTGCAGGTGATGATAAAGAAAGCTAGCAGAAGATAATGGCTGTGTTTTGAGTCAGGGTGGGTCTGCCAGAAAAAGCAGCCATTGGCAGGCTGTCTTAGTACAACCCACCCATAGTAGTATATTTAAATACGACACAGATAATTAATTAAATAAACTAGTTAAACCCAAGCTGTTATCTCGTGTCTTCTTTGAATGGGTGCTTGGGTTTAATGTCAATTGAATACTAATTCTCATTCATTCTCATCCATAAGATTGAACATCCCATTTATCTTCTTCCCAACAAAGCAATAAATCTCCACAATAATGATATCCCCATTGATGTTGATCAATTTTAATGGAGGATTACCATGGAAGTTCCATCTACATACTCATGCCGAGTTCAAAGTAAGAGACACTTGCACAGCTAAAAGACAGAGGAGAAGTGTGCTCTTAAAGAGTATTCATTTTTTTACTGAAAAGTAGTTTTGAGCCCTTATCAGTGTATTCAGGAAAAAAATTATTGTAATGTCTACTGAGAAGAGATTAAAAGGAGATCTGTTGCAGAAAATACAATGAATTTACACGCTTAACATTCATTTTTTGGTGCAGAAGATACATTACTTTACATTATACTTGTATTAGACTTAAATAAATTTCATTATGAAAACACGATTAGAGGAGAGCAGTCTAATTTGAAAACACACAGTACTTATATGAATATTTATAGTAAAGAGCTTCTGGAATGATATGTGGTTATACTTTCAGATAATTAAATACTAAAGTACATTAAAATACTGTAAGGGTCTTATTTAAGACCAGAAAATCAATTGAATTCAAAGCTGACATATCTAAACTCATCCTCTTATAGAAAGCTTTTACCATTTGTGCCATGGATCTGTAATCTTGAAGATGCAGATCACAATGTTTATGTACAATAGAATATGACAAGGGCAAAGTAGGTCCCTTATTGTGAATGCTGATAAACGTTCATTTCCACCTCCATTTAAATACCATGAAATTTAAATATTGTATCCCCTCTCCCCATCAAGAACATTGTTATTTAACAGAAAGGAATTTTTTTGTTGTTTTCAGATAGAACTTTATAAATCATTGTGGGATTTCTTTTCAGAGCTTTGTTCAACAAACTAGTATTTTGGAACTTCCACAAGATTATGCAATATAGTAAACATTCTTTCTAATTTATTGACCTACCAATATTGAAAGCAAAGTAGTGTTGTGTCAGAAACTGTAGTGAAAGCAAAGTAGTGTTGTGTCAGAAGCCGAAGCCAAACAGGCAATTCCCAAAAAAGCAGAATAGGTATTCAGTTTTTCAGGTTCGGCTATTCGCCTTTGCTCAGAGGCATGGCTCTGTGCTTTCTTTCTTTCTTTCTTTCTTTCTTTCTTTCTTTCTTTCTTTCTTTCTTTCTTTCTTTCTTTCTTTCTTTCTTTCTTTCTTTCTTTCTTTCTTTCTTTCTGACTGGTTTTGTAGGGGTCATGTAATCGAAGCCAACTTGGTCTGACTAACTGATAGCAGCAGAGCTGCACTTTAAAAGACGGGGCTCACCCAGTCTGGAAAATGTTAGTTTCCGTCAGCTGCTCATGGGCCTTCTGAAGAAGACTACCTCACCTGCACAGATGAGCAATCATCTTTACATGAATTGCCTTGGTCATGACTTCGGTTGGCTCTGATATCATTTCCCCACACCATGACCATCTCTTAGAATCGGATTTTTCATGACCCCAATAAAGGACTGCTCACAGGGTGTCATTTGCCACCAAAAGAAATGTTTTCCCTGCCTTGTTTCTCTTGTATTTAAGCATTTTTCCTCCATTTGGAAGCTCATTTGCATTGACATCATGCAAAGAGACCCAGAAATGAAGGCAGCCTCCAGATTTGAGGTGCCAGCCTGGAATCGGCTCTTTCCACCAATCCTCAGCAACGCTGAACTTTTCAACCTGAAAATTGATCGACAGCTCGGCTCGCAAATGCCTCCTTCATACAGAAGACAGGTTAAAATCACTAGTGTTTTTTAGGCTCATAGAATGTGCTGGGGAAAAGCGTTTTAAATAATATCAAGGACAAAGCTGGGGATGCGAAAATAGCCTTTCCCTTTCTTCCCACCTTGAGATTTAATTCCTTGTACTAAAAATCTGAGGAGGCTAAAACCCTGAAAGGTCAAGTCAGACCTTGAGACTTGAAAATTCCTGCAATGGAAAGGACTTAAAAGCAGGCCATCTCCTAGAAGACTACAAGTGGTTAAGGCATGCTTTCTACATTGGGTTTTTTTTTAGCTGGGCATAGAAACATTGAGTAAAGCACATATACATTTTGCGTGTCACTTTTGAAGGGCACATATGTGTAGAAATCAATTTTTTCCCTTTAAACTCCCACATTGTAAAAAAAAGGTGGTGCCCTGCTGTAGTCTCACCTACCTAGAACAAAATTCTCTCATGCCTAAGACTGTCTTTATAGTGTGTGATTACGCTAGAAGCAGCCGCATTATTGAATCAATATAATGCTGGAACAATGGTGTCCATGGTAAAGAGGTAAAGTAATGCGAGTAGAGGAATGATTATGCTAATGTCACTGTTAAAGATTTCAGCATGCTCAATTCAGGCTTGATGTCTGAGAAGGCTACGCTTATGGTTGGCGCATTTAGGAAATGTGCTATGCCTCCTCTCTAGCCAATTTCCACTTCCCGTTTTTCCTCTTTGCTCATTTCTTTCTTAACTCCGATCAAAATCTTTCTCTCACACACTTGCGAAAATTGCTTCAATGATGCCTTGGTCTTTGTCATCATATCCAATTGAATGCTCTTCCCCAGAGTGACACACCAAGGAAAGAAAGAGGGACCATGGGAGCCAGATGTAGGAGCGTGGGGGATTTACAGCCTGAGCTATCATAACAACGCTGTCTCTCTAACTGGATTTGTATCAAGTACAGAAATGACTGTGATAGGAACATTGCCACTCAAGAAAATGTTCTTTTGAGAAACTGTGCTGTAGAGTATTGGGTCCCTCAAACAAGGCAATGGGTTCCTGAACCTGGAACAAGTAGCGCACACAAATTGAAAATTGTCTCATGCTGTCTTTGACCTAGTGTGCAAAGTGACAATGATGATCTTGCTTCACATCTTTGCTATTCTTGAGGACCTGACAGATCTTTGATCTTGGTGCTCTCTGTCCTCCTGGCTCTTAACCAGTGAGTACATGAGGATAGATGGGTCAGAAATAGAGTCATTGGTCTTTTATGCATGGGCTGGATCTCCCTGCTTGGACCTGGGTTTGTTGCACATTAAAGTAACCCAGGTTGGGGGAAACTGTATGCATTGGCTTGAATGATCAGGGATGAAAAGTGCTAATCGAACCATGAATACAGAAAAAAAGTCTCCCAAGCTCAAATCCAGTCCCACCCTTTTAAATGTTGCTCTGTAATTGGCTTATCGTGAGAGAAGATTTCCTGCCCCCCAAATCCAACTGCCACATAAAAAAGCATTTTAAGAAAAACAACAACAACGGAGCAATCTGAAAGAAGGGGGAGGGGAGAGATCCAAGCCTCAGTTTTAAAAAGTCTTTCTTTTTCTCAGAAAGAGCTCCAAGGTAGCAGGAAGCACTTGAATCCCTGCCTCTTTACACATTGCTTCGTGATTGGCTGTGAGAGAAGCCAATCTTCTGTGTTTCCCCCTAATGCAGTGTGCACGCTCTGTGACTCCAGAATGAGCCAGGATCAATTCGGGCCTAAAGAGGAATGGGAAAAGCCGGGTTCATTTTGTGTCGAAACAGCGTTGAGCAGTGTTGAGCTGAAAAATTTGATCCTGGCTGAAACAGGAAATAAAGGAGGTTAAAGTGACCATGCATAAATCACCATTCTTGGTGATGCCCCCAGATCTGAATGCTGTGCTATTTGCATCCAAATTCTACATCCACAACCAATGAAGATGTTTACCGTTTAATCTCAGTGAGGCAGAGCCTCAGAGTTTATCTAGCTCACAGAAGCTGTTTTAGGATGTTGAAACAGACTTGCCTCACTTCTGTTTTCCCCCATTCACAATGAAAGGGGTGGGAAACCCTGGATTGAATTCTATGGCTTAACTTTACCATCCCAGTGGAGCGGTAGGAAAATAGAAACTCTAGTTTAGATTCTCAGGTGGAAAGGAGCTACCTATTTTTGCAGAAAGGAAAGCTTCTGCATCCTGGATGATGGGAAAGATAGATGCTTATCCTGGAGTTAGGGAAATACTCATATTTCCATAAAAATGCAGAGCAGAAAGAACACCGAACCTTTGTTTCTATGGGAATATATAATAGGATTGAGTATTTGTACACTTTGAGTTTTCCATCATTCTCCAAAATCACATTAGTTTACAACTCGAGAATCTCAGCTTCATTTTAAAAATATGTGTGTGTGTGAAGTGCCGTCAAGTCGAAGCTGACTTATGGTGACCCCTTATGGGGTTTTCAAGGCAAGAGACTAACAGAGGTGGGTTGCCAGTGCCTTCCTCTGTATAGCAACCCTGGACTTCCTTAGTGGTCTCCCATCCAAATATTAACCAGGGCTGACCCTGCTTAGCTTCTGAGATCTGACGAGATCAGGCTAGCCTGGGCCATCCAGGTCAGGGCTTTAAAAGTATATAAGCTTCTAAACCTCATGTCTAAATTGTAGTGGAAAGTATTAGTGATGTTTAAGGATCTGTTATGGTCAGTCCTTATATTCTTGATAAAATGGGGCACAGGAGAGATTCTGTCACCACTAGAAAAATTAAAAAGGGAATTTTTTTTTTTTAAAAGAGAAGTCTCCTGTGCCCAAGAGTTTCCTCTGGCAAGTTTTCCTACAGAAAGTAGCAATTTGGGTCATAACTCATATTCATGCCGACAGCTAATTTGCAGTCTAATGAAATTCAGAACTGAAAAGATAATAAACCCTAAAAACATGGATGGTAAATGGAAATGCTGTCAGGCCCTTGGTTTTAACAGCAGAGCAATTGGGCACCACTGCTGAAATAACAAAGCTAATTTTAATTTGATGATTTGAGCCTGGATGAGCTCATTTATCTTCTGTAAACAGAGTCCTTCTATAGAGCTAATATCTAAACAGAAAGCCAGCCATTTAAGGTTATATTATGTTTGTGTGTTTCTCGTGGGCACTTGGTGCACCATGTTTAAGTGAAAGCTGTTCTAATTATATAAGAATGCACAGACCATGTTTTGCCAATCTAGAAAATCCAAGCCAAGCTCCCTGCTTAATTTAATTCAGGTGTCTAAGGCTAGCACATACTGAAGTGGGGAGAGACAATGCTGAATAAACATTAGCAATGACAGTCTAATATGGAGGCATGAGGTGCTCAGAAGAACTGTCTAGTGCTTAGTGTTTGTGTTAAGCGTAACCCTCCTATGCATCAAGCTGTCAGGTTTTAGCCCTCAGAATCTGGTCTTGGGGCTCCTTCTTAGGGCCTCAGTGCAGCTGACTTGAGATGTCAGCATATTTGAGGGCTTTCTCTAACACTTACGTTTATTCCTGCTTGTAGTAACTGCTGCATATGTGAATAAGAGATGGGAAGCAATAACCTGGCACTAACAGCTCAACTATATTTTACATTTAGCACATTACCTTTGTTACTTTTTACTTTGTTACACACCAGGACAATGGTTAGCACATTACCTTTGTTACTTTTTACAGGACAATGATTCAGCTCAAACCCAACCCCTTTCTGACTATATATTACTCTTCCTACACACTTGACACTGAGAGACACTGTCCTTCAGTGTTACTCCTCTGAAGATGCCTGCCACAGCTGCTGGCGAAACGTCAGGAAAGAAAAATACCAAGACCACGGTTACACAGCCCGGATAACCTACAAGAACTAATTTAGCACATTGTTAATTTTCATGTTGTTTTCGATACCATAGCTTTAGACAGCCAAGGTTCAGGAGCAGGTGAGCAGAAAGTGACCCTGCCTCCAGATGTATGCATGTATAGCCAGACAGGGAGCTCCTATCTATATACTACTTCATGCATCTATGCATAAAATGTCTCTGCAGATATCTAATCCTGCAGATGTTTGAATGTATTTCCTGTGCATAGGTCCTGGGGTAGAGCCAGCCTTCACAATACCACTCTGCTCTGCACATGTACAAAATCCACAGATCTGAATGGGCACGGTTTGAGAGCAGAGCAACTGGCAACCTGGGTGGGAGCCACTTTCTATTCCAAAATTGCAACATATGAGGTGGGTATAAAGCCAAGGACCCAAGGGGTTGTGAGATGTTTTGCTGTGACATGTGTCCTGCTTGAGGCTAAGGTTCATTCCAGCAAAGGCTGAGTGTGAAATAAATAACATCAAGTGATGCTCTAACATTTTCTCCTCCTAGTCTTACCGTAGAAATTAGGAGGACTGAAGACCATTGCTCACCAGCCTCTCCCTTCACATAACCTGGAGCTTGTTGTCAGGGTGGGAAACTAGCACCCACCAATATGTCTGGCACAGACACTTCTGCTGAGCTTGGTACCCTTTCCATGGGGTGGCTGTGGTGGGGGCAGATTGTGTGGCACAAAGGCACTCTCTGCCTTTTCTGGAGAAGGGCAGGCATGGCAGGTGCAGGCTGGCTGGCCAAAGCCAGGAGCGATATCAAGCACCTGTTGATGCCCCCCACACTGTGTGGCTCCTGGCGTACAAGAAGCCCTGGAGCCTGAGTCTTAAAGAAGTGCCCCCCCTTTAACCTCCCCCTTCCTACCCCACAGGAGAAGGCATTCTGCAGGCTTCATGCTGCAGGCTCCTGGGATGAGCAGGAAGGGGACTGCTTGCCTGCACCATACCTCTTAAACTGGCAGGCTCCTGCTGGCAGTCACTCTGTTGGCAAGCGCTCCGCAATCATTCTCTTGGCTCGCTCTCCTTGCCTATTCCTTTGATCATTTCATGACAAGAGGGAAAAGTCACCTCTGGTGGGTTGCTCAAAGCTGCAGGTCTGCAGCAGCCCAGTGCAGTAAATTGCCACCAATCCCAGATATTATTTTATTCCCACATTTCTACCCCCCACTTTCTCCTGCTCCTTCCACTTCCCTTCTCCAGCCACCCACCACCTCCCTTGGCATCCCCCCCAAACACATCCTCTTTAAGCATGACCTGGGCAGCAAAGACAACAACAGCCTCCTGCCAGCACTGGCTCCCCTAAATGCCTGCTTCACAATTCAAGGGTTAGGTAATATTTGCATTCCCCCCCCCCTCATGCTGCCAAAGAGACAGGCCAGAATGCAAGGCAGGAAAAAATACTCCAAACTCAGTACAGAGGTTTGAGCTTTGTAAAACTCCAAATCCTAACCCTCCCTCCCCTTCTTTTCCTTTTAATACTGCCTGGTTCCTGAATTGTTTGAGCCCACAATTCTGAGGTGTTCTAGCTGCAACTGACAACAGGAGAAAGAGAGAGAGAGAGAGAGAGAGATCAGAATTGGACAATGAGAAGAGCAAAGAGAAATTAATATGCAATTTGAAGATCCATGTTTAATGAAGGAGACAGAAGCAGCCGTTGTTTTATTGTCCTGTTCTTTTCTTTTGGCTCTGACAGGCAGCATGAAAGGCAATCTCCACCTCCACCCCCATGACTACAGTGATGTAATTCTCCCCCCCCCCCCGTCTCCTCCAAGTTTTTCAGAGTTTGGCCATCAGCTGGAAAAGTTAATACATTTATGACGGAGGTTCACAGGAAATAAAAATCTTCTCTGTTCTTCAAAAGAAGCTAAACATTAAAACAAAAAGAAGCTTTTTCTCTTTTCACACTTGTCTGTGTGCCTTGTTTGTTTTCCTGTTCACTCAGCTTGTAAATGTTTGAGCCGTGTGACACTCCACTCAGCCTCCTTTGGCAGTGTGAAAAGAACTGCTTTGGTGTATCAAAGAGAACAGGAAACATTTACAGAAGAAACTCAATTCAGAGAAATCAAAGAAATATTATGTGTTAAGGGAGAGCAAGAGGATGAAGGGGAGGCTTTTCTTTACATTTCAATCAATGTAAGTGGCCCTCTAAATTATTTAATTCACTTGTACCCCACCTTTCTACCCAGAGGGGACCCAAAGTGGTTTACATCCTCACAACAACCCTGTGCAGTATAGATCACAATGGCCATGTTAGTCTGTCTGCAGCAGTAGAAAAGAGCAAGAGTCCAGTAGCACCTTAAAGATTAACAAAAGTTCTGGCAGGGTAAGAGCTTTCGTGAGTCACAGCTATCTTCTTCAGATAACTGTGAAGTATGTTAGGCTAAGAGGGTGTGGTTGGCCCAGGGTCACCCATCAAGCTTCCCTGGCAGAGTGGGACACAAACCTCCCAGATTGTAACCTTACACTACAAACACTATACCACACTAGCTGCTAGAGCAATTTGGGGGGGGGGGGAAGAAGTGGGAAAGGGGAGGGAGGGAGAAGAGAAATGAACTCAGAGAGAAATCCATCATTAAAGCCCCCACGTCTCCCCTCAATACAACAAGTGAATGTCCTGGACTTCTGTGAGGAGTAGATGAAGAGATGTGTTAAGTGCCATTAAGTCGCTTCCAACTCATGGAGACCCTATGAATTAATGTCCTCCAAAATGTCCTGTCATTAACAGCCTTGCTCAGGTCTTGCAAACTGAGGGTCATGGCTTCTTTAATTGAGTCAATCGATCTCTTGTTGGGTCTTCCTCTTTTCCTGCTGCCTTCAATTTTTCCTAACATGAATTTTCTAGAAACTCCTGTCTTCTCATAATGTGACCAAAGTATGATAGCCTCAGTTTAGTCATTTTAGGTTCTAAGGAGAATTCTGTCTTGATTTGATCTAGAACTCATTGATTTGTCTTTTTGGCAGTCTGACGTATCGGTAACCCTCTCCTCCAACACCACATTTCAAAGGAATCTACTTTCTTCCTCTCAGTTTTTTTTCATTGTCCAACTTTCACACCCATACGTAGTAATGGGGAATACAAAGGCATGCATTTACTTGATCTGGTTGCCGGCGACACATCCTTATGCTTAAGAATCTTTTCTAGCTCCTTCATACCTGTCCATCCCAGTCTCAATCTCCATCTGACTTCTTGGTTGTCGTCTCCCTTTTGGTTGATATGGCGCCAAGGAATAGAGAGTCTTGAACAATTTCAGTTTCTTCATTGTCAACCTTAAAGTTGTGTAATTCCCCATTAGTCATTACCTTCGTCTTCCTGATGTTCCACTGTAATCCTGCTTTGGCACTTAATCGTCATTAAGTGCATTAATCGTCATCAGTAGTTGTTTCAAGTCTTTACTATTGTCTGCCAGTAATGTAGTGTCATCTGCATATCTCAAATTGTTAATGTTTCTTCCACCAATTGTCACTCCACCTTTATCTAAATCTAATCCAGCTGACTTCTTGGTTGCAGTTTCCCATTTGGTTGATGATGGAGCCAAGGAATAGACAGTCTTGAACAATTTCAGTTTCTTCATTGTCATCCTTTAAATTGTGCAATTCCCCAGTAGTCATTACCTTCTTCTTCTTGATATTCCACTGTAATCCTGTTTTTGCACTTCCTGCGTTAACCTTAATCAGTAGTTTTTTCAAGTCTTTACTATTGTCTGCCAGTAATATGGTGTCATCTGCATATCTTAAATTGGTAATGTTCCTTCCACCAATTTTCACTCCACCGTCATCTAAATCTAATTCAGCTTCCCTTATGATATGTTCTGCATATGGATTGAAGGGTCAGGGAGATAAAATACCTTTGTCTGACACCTTTGCAAATTAGAAACCATTATTTTTCTCCATATTCTGTCCTATCAATAGCCTCTTGTCCAGAGTACGGGTTGTGCATCAAAACCATCAGATGCTGTAGCACATCAAATTAGTTTTAAAAACAGCTGTAGCTTTTTATGATCCACACAATCAAAAGCTTTGGAATCTATGTAACACAAGCTGATTTTGTTTTGAAATTCTCTCATATGTCCCAATAACCAATGTAAATTTTCAAAATAATATTTAGTGCTTCTTCCTTTTCTAAATCCAGCTTGAACACCACACATTTGTTGTTCCATATGTGGCAACAGTCTTTGTTGCAAGATTTTGAGCATCTCTTTACCTGAGTGATAAATCAATGTGATGGTCCAATAGTTGCTGCAGTCTTTGATATCTCTTTTTTTGGAATTGGAATGTAAATTGACCTTTTTCAGTCCACAGGACATTGTTTTGTTTCCATGTTTGTTATTGTTTTCCATATTCTTGTTGATATTTTGATGGACTTCATTTCTGTGGCCTGGAATAACTCTATTGATATCCCATCTACTCCTGGTGATTTGTTTCTTCCAATTGCTCTCAGTGCAGATTTCACTTTACTTTCTAAAACTGTAGGTTCTTCTTCAAAAGATTCTTCTTGAAAGGAATCAGTCATCCTTTAATCTCTGTTGTAAAGTTCTTCAATGTATTGTTCCCATGTTTTCTTTATTTTGTCCTGTTCAGTTAATATATTTCCATGTTGATTTTTCAGCATACCTAACTATGCTATAAATTTCTCTTTAATTTCTTGGATCTTTTGGAACTTTTCCTTTAATTTCTTGGATTTTCTTCCTTTTTTGTTGTTCTGCTTCTTTACACTGGTTATTATAATAGTTCTCTTTATCTCTATGTGCAACTTGTGGGAATGCTGTATTTAGAATTTTGATTCGGTTTCTGTTACTTTTGCCTCTTATCCATTTTTAGCAATGTTAAGAGTGTCCTTAGTCATCCTGGGTGACCTCTCTTTGAGGATCTTGGCAGGCAATGTCCCTGCTGCTGGGTCTGTGGTTGCAAGCCAGGAGGAGATGTAGGAAAGCTATGGGGAAGCCATCCCCAACACAGTGGTGCCGGGGTGAATGAGGGTGGAGGTGAGGTGGCCAAAGGGTATGGGACAGGGTTGTAGGCCGTGCATTGCACAGACTACCCTGTTCACTGATGTGTTGTTCTGTGTTGCTCTCCATGCACCATCACCCTAACCTGCTCCACCAGTGTCATTTATTTATTTAAATCATTTATTAGCTGCCTTTCTTCCTTGTAAAACACAAGGTGGCTTACAGTAGAAATAAAACAATTACAGTAGAAATAAAATTACTACAAAAACACAATAAAAACAATATAAATAAAGCAACAATGACAAAAAATCCTTTACAAGTCACTATTTAACAATTTAGTAATTGCTGAGCTGAGCTAGGCTACCAGTGCCTGGTCCCCAGCCTGTGAGGCTTTCCCTTAGGGGACTGACCAGTGGTGTTGCTGTTGGGCCAGCATATGGCCAATTCTGCCAAGGCAGCTCTCAGTATTGCTTTGTCAATCAATCAGGGAATCAAATTTTGCATTTTGTTGTGTTGTGGCTGTCACTCTCATTCTATTTCTCTGCCATAATCTACAGGCTCAGAACAAGATGTAACACCTTCAAGCAAACAAAATTATTAATTAATTCATTTTATTAATGCATATACATGTAAATACATCTACACCCTGAATAAAGTCTTTCATTCTTAAACATTTCCACTCTGTTTTAACGGCTGCAATGCTTTTGCTATTTCTACATTTTTTTTTTCAGATTCTATTGTCCCTCTGTCTTCTTCTCTTAACTTTAACTTTCTTGCACTTACTCTGAAATGTCTCTGTAAACTTGTTCCTCTGTATCTGTTTTCTTCCTTCAATAGATGCTTTCCCCTGAAATCGTTTTGGATACTAATCTTTGGCCTAAATCTACTGTACCCTTTCTATTCCCTGCCTGCATCTCTTTTTCCTTCCAGGTTGCTACCATTCCAAATGACACCTAATATGTATCTTCTGTTATTGTATTCAACCACATTTTAATTCGTCCTAGTTTTTCCTGTTTGACTGTCCTTCTCTTTGCATTTCCTTGCCGTTTTCCTCTAATGTCTTCTGTTTAATTTTAGTTTGTGAGGCTACAATCAAGGCATTTTTTAATTTTTTACAGTAATTGTAATCTGCATTTTCTTCTTTTTAACAAAAAAAAAAAAAAAAAACACAACCAGCAGCACCATCTATTAAGTAAAATATGCTAAGGCAAACATGATGATACACCCACCCCTCTCTAGCTACCAATAGTCAGATTCAAAACACATGAGACTGGAAATTCCCAGTAATTTTTAAGGAGCAATTTCTGCCATTCTGTGTTCTGATTCAAATTGGGCCAGGGTGGGGAATGGAAAGGTGATTCAGCAGTTTCACAAATCGAAACCACTATGTCACTAGGTCATTATTAGCCCTATTAAAATATACCAAATATGGGTGTCAATCTTTTTACCCAATAATATTGTTTGTAGAAAGAGATTAGATTCGGAAAACAAGCTGGTCCCTTCCTTGCATGACATATTAAGCTGCCCTTCTAATTTCACATTTAAAAAGATGATCTTACACTGCTTCCAAAAGATGTGTGAGGGTATTCTATTTGGCAGTTTTTGCCCTTGAGCCTAAACCATTGAATAAAGTGTGTTTTCTCCTGACTCAGATATCCAGTTAAAATTTGGAGTAAGGTAAGGACTTATAAAATGACTTTATAATATATGAAGGCGCAAAGCTTGAGTCGGAAGGAATGTTGTCAGCTGGTATTATTTTAAACTTATATTGGCTTGGTTTTTGCTTTTTTTTCCCTTGGCTATTTTTCCTCTCTCTGCCACTTTAGCTGAGCGGTGAACTGCCATCATTAGCTGAAATTCTTACTACATGTTTGCAGCATCTCACACAACATATGTCCAATCTAATCTGCATATATCAGACATGGGCCTCTGAGGGCAAGGACTGGAGTTCACAACACAGGCCTCAGAATGTGCTCTCTTGTTCTCTAAATACTGTTCACATCATTCTTAAAGCATATATATATTGCCTCGTGACATTTAAAGGACATGCAAACCATACATAAAAGCTGCAAAAGTCATCTTGGGTTGAACAGCCAAAAACCTTGAAAATGTGAATAAACAATGAGTTAAAAGCTTTCTGAGAGTTTTGTATGAGGATAAGTAAATGTAAGTCAACCTTTTGAACTACTCTAATTTCAGCAACAATTCTTTTTTTGTCTTAAGGAGAAGTGTTCACATTGGCTATGGCTACTCTGACCATAATTTGGTGTAATGTACAGGAGGGGATGGATGATGGGATTCAGAAGAACCCAGGAGACCTTTGAATGATGAATTAATCCCTTAGGTTGGAAATGACAAAAGAGAAAAGGAGGAGATGCTTTGATAAATAGAATAAATATTGTCATTTGGAAAGAAAAATGAGCTCATCATTACAGTGAAATAACATTGCAATGTTTCAAGAGGCTGAACAGTTTGGGGGAGATATAATGGCAAAGGTATTTGACTGAAGACACTAAATCATACAAACTGATGGAATGAACGATCTGCTTTATGGAAAAATGTATCTGGTACTGCTTAGGTGACTTAAGAGAAATAGCAAGTCATCCATAATACAGGGTTCCGCAATGAGAAAGAGAAATGCTGCAATAGATAGTAGGTTTCCAAATACAAAGAGTGGTAACTTTGAAACAGATGGGAAAAGAAAAGGCCAAGGATCTGGGAAGACTAAGCAGGACATTGTGTTTTCTGCTTATGGGGCAGAATACCTAAAACTCATTCCAAAACAGATGGAGAGAGAGCAAGGGAGATTTATACCTTATTTTAAAAGTAACCCAGCAGCTGAAGTAGAAATATATAGAAAAGGCTGTTGGGAAGTATTTAACAAATCATTTCAGATTAGGATTTCTATGTCTCAGACATAAAAGTGGTGTGAACGCCAAGGGTAAAACCTGTGATCCAATGCAGAGCTGTGCTGAAGTCCATTTAAATAAATGGGTTTGATCATATCTCATTCTGTGTTAGCCTAGCCCTGTTCACATGTTGCAGTTATTCCACATAAATCCTCCATATATGTAAATGTATCTGTTTGTAAGAAAGAGCCATTGAGTGCTCACTTTACAAATTAAATGGGGGACCAGCACCTGGGTAAATGTGGGGTTTAAGCCACATATTAAGCTGTACATGTATGATGGTTCCCCAACTTTCCAGAGCTATAAAATGTATGTAGATGTATTCTGACTCAGACTAGGAACCTGAGGAACTGAAAAACCCTTTGTTAGTATATGTCTGAATATGGTTCAGGACTGGAGAAGCTGATATGAATTCTCAACACAAACTTTTATTTTACTTTTATGGGCTTTTATGGGTCAAGTCAGAATGTCAGGGGGGTTTCAGGTTTAAAACTGGGAGGTGAAAAAGCAACAGGAAAGAGGGCAACTTCTTATAACTACATACAATAGATAGTTTATCACAGAATCGTAGCTGTTTTGTTCTACTGACAGGTGTTTGTAACTGTTGAGAGAGATCACGTGACTTAGTTAAACAGACATGAGATTATGTGACACAAAATTTCTAGTCTGTGGAGGCAAAAACATACACACAGGTTCAAATTTTCTTTCTTTTAACACTTGATAGGAATCACCCCCTTTTCTTTGGAGATATTTTCCTCAGGGAACGACTACCAGTTTTCCTTCCCTATCTCAGGATCCTCCCACACTCAACTACCACTCTCAGTAAGCCAACAGTGGAATTCTTGTTTGAACCCTCTGTCAATCAGGTTTCTCAGACTGGTAGAACGCATCAGCGCTTAGCTGTCCAACACAACATGTTTTGAATGTAGCAGGAGAATCAAGAGTATATGACACACAGATTGTGTGTGCATTCACTATAAATTGTGAACAGGCTACTGTGGCATGTGAGTACAATTTATCAAGCATTGCTCATTCATTATGCAGGATCAGAGGAGCATGATCAATACACAGGCAGGATAATGCTGCTGCACTGGTCTTGTTTGTGGGCTTCTTAGAGGCACCTGGTTGGCCACTGTGTGAACAGACTGCTGGACTTGATGGACCTTGGTCTGATCCAGCATGACTTTTCTTATGTTTTCATGTTCTTATTATCCAAAGGTTTTTTTCCAGATGGACTTGTAGAGAACCAACACAGATTGTATTCTGGTGCAGCCTAATTTTCATGGGATCTCTTGTGCACTTGTTGCACTTTGTGCATTTAGGAATTTCTGTGCTGACTGTGTGTCAGGCTCACATTCCTGTGCAAATGCAGCATTCTCTCAGACACTGAGCTCACTCATATGAGAGGTGTTTGTGTACATTAGAGGACACATCAAACTTTGGATCAGAGACTTTGGTTTTACAATAAAATATTCATAATCATCCTACTTTTTTTGCCTTGGGGGGCTATCAAGATAATTATAGTAAAAAGCAGGCCCTCATAGAAGGTCCTTAGATAGTTTGTTGTAGTCCACTTTCTGTATTCTTTATAATATACCTTGCTTCAGATAGTCCGTTGTTCACATTGTTCTATAATTCTGTAATCTTATGGCATTGTTCATTGGTTGTCTTATGCTGTTTGATTGCACTGTTTCATATCCTTTAATCTGCCTTGAGTCCCAGCAAGAAAGGTGGACTATAAATGAATGAATGAATGAATGAATGAATGAATGGTTTGGGGTAGCTAATTGTAGTGCTTCTGCTTGTTTTGGCGAGTTACAAAAAATCTGGTGTTTCTATTACACTGTGAATGTAGTTTTTTCTGTCAAAGCTTAGAAAGTAAAAACCAAAGCTAATATGTCTTAAGCTCAGAACCACTGGGGAGGGGAACTTTGGGGAGAAAAGTTCAGGGGCTCTGGTCACCCAAAGAGCACACAGAACTGGCCAAGTCATTTTCTTTCACATGATGTTTGGGCTTTGTCTGGCTGGTGGGAGGGGGCAGCCAAGAGAGAATTTTTGCCTGAGGGTCCCTGGAGACTCTCCACAGCCCTGAATGATCAATACAGTGTTTTTTTACATTATCAACCATCTTTTAAATGTTTTCTTCCTTCAACCCAGAGCTTGGCAAAAGTTCACCTGACACATTTTGCCTCATTATTACATCACTTTTTGGAGACGTAACAGAATATATTATGTCTACTGTAGGAAAACTTCAGCATTAACATTCTTCCAAGAAGTTTGACAGAGATTGCTATCATTTCAATTACACAGAATGAAAAATATAGCATAAGGTGAATAAGAAATTACTCAACTAATGATAGTTTGCACATTTTTTAGTTTAGCAGATTTTTCCTTAGGCAATGTCAGGGGTGTTCCATCACCAGCTTAACTGGCAGCAACTGGCCTTCGGTGTCGAGGGCTAAAGCCAGGATTTCTGTATAAAGATCTCCATGTGCTAATTACCTACTTACTATCACCTCCACGTACGAGTCCCATGGCACAGAGTGGTAAGCTGCAGTACTGCAGTCCAAGCTCTGCTCACAACCTGAATTCGATCCCAACGGAAGTTGGTTTCAGGTAGCCGGCTCAAGGTTGACTCAGCCTTCCATCCTTCCGAGGTCGGTCAAATGAGTACCCAGCTTGCTGGGGGTAAAGGGAAGATGACTGGGGAAAGCACTGGCAAACCACCCCGCAAACGAAGTCTGCCTAGTAAATGTTGGGATGTGACGTCACCCCATGGGTCAGGAATGACCCGGTGCTTTGCACAGGGGACCTTTACCTTTACCTTTTTATCACCTCCACCTTTGTCGCAGTGGAAATGGACTTATTTCCATATCATTCCCTTATTCTTTGGTTTAGGCAAACAGATCATCCACTGCAGTTTGTAATCTGGAACAGGACTTCCTCTGTCCTTAACTTTCTATTGTGCTTCAGCCAATGCTTTCCAGCTAAACCTTTCTACTCCATGCCTGCACTCATTTTCCCATGCAGCTTGATACCACTGGAATATTCTTCCAACTGAGAACTGATTATCATCCTCTATTGCTATATTCGAGTGATTCCTTAAGGTGTGGTTTTGATCCTCCCTTACTTGTTGCTTCTTCACTTTCTTCCCTTACGTGACTCATCTTTGTTTTTAAGCCTGTCCATTAAATCTCTTTCATTTCTTAATTTTATACTATTCAGTGCTTGAAGGAACTTTATAAAAATAGATTTTTGATGGCAGATAATTATCTGACACCAATGTTACCCCATTATTATTATTTTAATTTCCTGGATTCTAGGAATATCTTTTCAATCTTATCACAACAACTAATTAATTAAATGATAAAAATGTTCCCCAAATTTGTTTTACTTTAAAGAAGATTTTTTAAGCTGCTCAGTTCCATTAAGCTCCACTGAACTGTTGAACAGTTCAGAAAATGATTTTAAAATAAAGTAGTTAGAAGATGATTTAATAAACAAAATGCAGATTCACATTCTGTTATAGACCTGCCATGTAATCACATTCCATAGAAGAGGCTTTATTGCTGACCCAGTGCTTATGGGGAGCAGTGCAGAGTCAATTGAAAATGCATATTAGATGTAATTGGATGCTGCTCATACATTCAACAGTGGATGGTGTTGAAATTGATATAAGCCTTTCCCCTTCTCCATGCAGATAGATTCTAGTGTGGACGGGAGCTTCCAAGTAACATGCTCAATTTTATAGGATCTGGTCTGCATGATTTTGCTTACAGTTTTTTTTCTTTGGGGGATGGGAAATACAACAAACTGATTTTCTGGGTGATCAGGCACTGTCGCGGAGTGGCTGGTTCATACTGGAGGCTATCTGTATGGTGAAGTGAAGGAACTCAAGTTGCTCCTCTTTCTGCTGTTTTAATATCCTGGATCAATGTATGAACTGGGTCTGAATGCAAAAATTTGCTTGAATCTGTGCAAGTCAATAGGTGAGGAAAACCCATATATGAACCAGTCTTGAGCAGTTTGGGCTATTCCACCTTCAAAATGTATGGCTTTCTTTTAATTGTAGCAAAATATTGAACCGCAAATTACCCAAGACATGCAGTCCCTATGCAGTTAGTGTTGTCAACTCGGAGTTGGGAAATTCCTGGAGATTTGGGGGTAAAGCCTATGAAGAATGGAGTTTGGGGAGGTGAGGTACCTCAGCAAGGATAGGATGCCATAGAGTCCACCCTTTAAATCTGCCAGTTTCTCCAGGGGAACTGTATCTTGGAGATGAGTTGTAAGTCGTAGACAATTCTGGTCCACACCAAGAGGTTGGCAACCCCATATGCAGTGTTACTCTGAATCCATTTATTTCAATGGTCTTAGACTGTAGTAAATCTGCATAGGATATTACTGTAAATGTTGTAAACATATAAACTTTAATAGAATAAACATAGATGTTTTGGGCCTCAATGCAGTTTGCAGTGCATGCTTTCCAGCTTTTACTGTTCAGAAGTATAAAGTAATGTGCAGATTTTTCACTATAAACATTGAGTGTCAACAGGAAGGTTTGCAATACCTCAGTGGATGATAAATGTGCAGGAATATGCATCTTAAAAATGTGTCTGTATGTCAACACCTCAGTTTGTGTGAATGAGTATATATGCTACCATGTCAGCCTTACAATTAGTAAAAAGCAATCACATTCTTTCCAACATTTTCTGATTGCTAATTAATGTAGAGCCTGTAATGTTTAAATAGTAGAGCCTTTAATGTAGCATCGCCTTGATTGAGGTCAGCTATTTGTGCATGTGTGTGTGTGCTAAGTGCCATCAAATCACTTCTGACTCATGGTGACTCTATGAATTAATGTCCTCCAAAATGTCCTATTGTTGCCAGCCTTGCTCAGATCTTGCAGGCTTGATTAAGTCAACCCATTTCATGTTGGGTCTTCCTTTTTTCCCACTGACTTCAACTTTTCCTAGCATTATTGTCTCTTTGAGTAATTCTTGTCTTCTCATAATGTGATTAAAGTACAACAGCTTCAGTTGAGTCATTTTAGCTTCTAGGGAGAGAAACTAATTCTTCCTAACTTCTCTAAGGAGAGTTCACACTTCATTTGATGTACAACCCACTGATATGTCTTTTTGGCTGTTCATGGTATCCATAAAATGCTCCTCCAGCACCACATTTAAAAGGAATCAACTTTCTTCCTTTCAGCTTTCTTCATTGTTCAACTTTCACACCCATACATAGTCATAGGGAATATTATGTCATGAATTAATTCAATCTTGGTTGCCAGCGAAACACCCTTACACTTAAGAATCTCTTCTAGCTCCTTCACATCTGCTCTCCCAGTCTCTTTCTGATTTCTTGGTTGCACTCTCTTTTGGTTGATGATGGAGACAAGTTACAGAATTGTGAACAATTTCAATGTCTTCATTGTCAACCTTAAAGTTGTGTAATTCCCCATTGGTCATTATTTTTGTCTTCTTGATGTTCAGCTTTAATCCTGCTTTGGCACTTTCTGCTTTAACGTTCAGCAGTAGTCATAAGAACACAAGAAAGGCCATGCTGGATCAGACCAAGGTCCATCAAGTCCAGCAGTCTGTCCACACAGTGGTCAACCAGGTGCCTCTAGGAAGCCCACAAACAAGACCACTGCAGCAGCATTATCCTGCCTGTGTTCCACAGCACCTAACGTATTAGGCATGTTCCTCTGATCCTGGAGAGAATAGGTATGCATCACGACTAGTATCCATTTTGACTCGTAGCCATGGATAGTGCTATCCTCCATGAACATGTCCACTCTCCTCTTAAAGCCTTCCAAATTGGCAGCCATTACCACAACCTGGGGTAGGGAGCTCCACAATTTAACCATGCCTTGTGTGAAGAAATACTTCTTTTTATCTGTTTTCGATCTCTCACCCTCCAGCTTCAGCAGATGACCCCACATTCTAGTATTATGAGAAAGGGAGAAAAGCTGTCCCTGTCCACTCTCTCCATACCATGCATCATTTTATAGACTTCTATCAAGTCTCCCCTTAACCGCCTTCTTTCCAAGCTAAACAGCCCTAAGCGTTTTAACCGCAACTCATAGGGCAGTTGCTCCAGTCCCCTGATCATTCTAGTCGCCCTGCTCTGCACCTTCTCAATCTCTGCAATATCCTTTTTTAGGTGTGGTGACTTGGAATGCACAGTATTCCAAGTGTGGTTGCACCATTGATTTGTACAAGGGCAGTATGATAGCAGCAGTTTTATTCTCTATTCCCAATGTATATGAATGGAGAAGCTGGGCTTTAAATGGTGGGTAAGTTCACCCCACACCTCCATAGAGACAAAATGTATCACATTGTATCTCTATGAAGGCACCGGGTGAACTTTCCCACCCACCATTTAAAGCCCAGCTTCTCCATTCAGATACATTGGTAAGATCATATTAAAGAGTCTGCCAATGCATTTGAATGGAGGAGGATGGGGTGACCCATTCCAGACCCCATAACTCTGGACCCCCTGACCCAATCTTTACCAAACTTGAGGTTTCTTGCAAGGAGAGTCCCTTCTAGCTACCCTGAAAATGTGGGACCTCTCCCTGTAAAAATGCCCCTGCAGGAGCCTCAGAAAACCGGATATTCGGGAATGGCAAATTCGGCTTTGCAAATCTCCCGGATTTTGTGACTCGGTAAACCCGAACCAGAAATTTACCGAATTTGCATTTATTCGGTATTTTTCCAGTTCGGTTTTTACTGAATCAACAGCCCTACTTCTATATGCTTGACAATTCTATCTTTAATAATGATTTCCATCAATTTACCTGGAACATATTTTAAGCTAACTGGCCTGTAATTTCCTGGGTCCCCCCGGAACTTTTTAATAAATGGCTGTTACATTGGGCATTCTCCAGAGGCTGATCTAAGAGACATGTAACATATCATTGTTAAAAGTTCAGCAATTTCCCATTTGAGATCATGAAGAACTGTAGGATGAATACCATCTGGTCCTGATGACATGTTAGTTTGCAATTTGTCTAGACATTCTAGGACTTCCTGCCTTGTTACCACTATTTGCCCCAGTTCCTCATTCTCCCCTCCCCAAAACCTTTGCTCAGGAGAAGGAATCTGCCCTATATCTTCAACAGTGAAGACAGATTAGAAGAATTCATTTAGTTTCTCATCAATCGCTTTATCCTCCCTTATGGTTCCTTTACTCCCATTGTCATCCGATGGTCCAACCGCTTCCCTAGCTGGTTTCCTACCCTTATGTACTTAAATAATTTCTTATTGTTGGTCTTGATGTGTTTAGCGATATGTCCCTCAAAATCTTTTTTTGCATCTCTAATTGTTTGTCCTTGGGCATTCTTCAGTGGCTATTCCTCTTTACTTTACCATCCCCTTTCATGTCTACCCCATTCCTGTGAGGGCAATCAGAAGCAATTTTTCCTTTGTCCATTTGCATTGAGTCTGCCTGAACCGGATGCTTCTCAGCTCCTGTCGGCTTCCCTTCCAGGTTCAGTTTAAATGCTGCTCTGCCATATTGGGTTATGCATCAGCAGTCTGGTTCCATCCCAATTCAAGTGGAGTCCATCTCTTTCATATAGGGTAGAGACAATTGCATTTGGAGGCTTAGCCACAGAAATATAGACATGAGTCTGATCAGCATATTGATGACACCAAACCCTTACACACTGGCTGATCTCATTTGGAGGTGTCATATTAAAGAGCATTAGTAGGAGTGTTGATCCTTGGGGAGATCCATACAAGAGTTCCCCTACAGGTGAGTTAGCCTCCCCAAATGAAACTCTCTGCACTCTGGTTCCAGAAGGGTCTGCTGTGTGACTTGGAGACATATAAATTCATCTAATTAATTCTGAGATGACATTAATACTGAAAAGCCTAAGCAGTCAATGCTCTGGATCACAGCACTTACACAAACATTATTCCCTTCTCTGCAAGAACATTAAACATACAAAGAAACCCATTTCTTTCTTAGAGAACAATGACAGCCATTTCCTTTTGCTTCCATTCTTTCAAGCCACAGTTATTACTGGCAAGTCCTCATAACACTTTCCTCTGTCTGCTGCAGTTAAGAATTTATGAGCTATGAACTAGAGATTGTGGTGGTCAGATGAAATTTTCTCAGCTTCAAATGTAAAAAAATGCTTAAGAATTTATACAATGGTCACTGCCAGTTGACATCCACTAACTTTCATGTGTCCTTTTCTTGTGGGGCAGGTTGGATAGGTCATAGTAAGATAGTTATTTTACAGGGCATTTTTTTTCCTTCTTAGGAAT
Source organism: Euleptes europaea (assembly GCF_029931775.1). Classification (NCBI taxonomy): domain Eukaryota; kingdom Metazoa; phylum Chordata; class Lepidosauria; order Squamata; family Sphaerodactylidae; genus Euleptes; species Euleptes europaea. The sequence goes on from NC_079313.1 coordinate 59,693,058, forward strand.
TCAGAGAGAAAGACATGATATTAAATTATGTATTGCTGCTGTTCTATCCATATTTTCCATTGTTTGGTTCTATTTCTTATATTTCTGTCTTGGAAGGAATATGATTTTCTCCACTCCAAGTTAACAATGTGATGCAGTAAATATTGCAGACCACAAAATCCTGTTTTGGTTATAATTGTTTAATCATTTTGTCAAATAAAAGTCTGCTCCTGATTTTTTTTTATGAGTTCATTTAAACTCCCTCTTGGAATGCACTATTTGTGCTATTTTGAGACCTCTCTCCATATTTAGCAACATGAACATTGTGCTTTACCTATTGGGATTTTTTTACATGGTCAATGTGTGACATAGGGTTTAAAATAATAAGCTTAAGCATGCGTGTCTGCCCTGAATTATGGCATGGTTTTTATGTCAGTAGGTCTGTAATGCTATACAGGTTTTTTGGAAGTAAACATTAAAAAGATGGAACTTACTTCCATGTAAACTCGATGTGCCCTGACCTGGATGGCCCAGGCAAGCCCATCTCCTAAGATCTTGGAAACTAAGTAGGGTTGGCTCTGTTTAGTATTTGGATGGGAGAGAACCAAGGAAGTCCAGGTCACAATACAGAGGCAGCAAATGGCAAACTGCCTCTAAACACTACTTGCCTTGAAAACCCTACAGGGTTGCTTTAAGTTGGCTGTGACTTGACAGCACTTTCCACCATCATCAAACACAATGTAGTTGATCCATAGGGCCTGACCATTTAACAGCGTACTATTCCACCTGAGGTTGTTAAAGTAGTAATGCTCCTATATTAATGCACTTTCCCATTTTGCAAGGCACTTTGAGAATTTTTAAAATAGACTAAGAAATCTTTTAAACAATATAATAGCTACTAAAATGTATGCTTTTAAAAAAGCAGGATATTAAATATTTTAATTTATAAGGCTATTATAAAGCTTTCATACTTCTGATCACAATTCTAAGCTTCTTTGGGTAGAAGTGGCACCTTAATGCAAAACCAAGACCACCAATGCAATCCTTAGTAGGGTTACCCCCTTCAATATGCATTGAAATCAATGGGCTTCAAAGAGTTTAACTCTGTTTAAGACATTGCACTGTAGGTTATCTCAGTTGTTGAGGAATCTTTGCAGATGCTAGGGCTCAATATATTTGGGTCAAATACTTGTCTGATTTATTGGAATAACGTTACTTCTGTTCTTTTAGTGTAAATATTACATTGTAATATGAATCTAATGTTCTTCTTGCTTCAGCCTTTATGTGCTAGCATAAGAAGTCTTTAAATCAGTTTGTTTGACAGAAAACAACAACAAGAATCCCTCTATTATCTTGATGGCAATTAGTACTAATGGTATGGGTCTAGTTTGGAGACCCAGGATTGTATCCTGTGAGCAGTGGTTGCAAGTACTGCAGATCTTTCCCACATTTCTCCCCCCCCCCAAAAAAAATCCTTACGATCCTTGGAAAGTTTATTCTTTATGTCATAGGACCAATGTAGACAAATAGCCACACGGGCTGAAAGGATGCAGTGAAAAGAAGGAAGAGGCAAATCTGCTCCCTTCTTCAGTCAGCAGAACTGTGCTCACTGAAGAGGCAGAAAGGGTGATTTTGCTTCCTTCTACCTCCCCTGCCCTCTGACCCCCTGACTATTAGTGTGTCCTGTGATTCTGGGAATATATTTTTCTGGGCTCAGAAATGACTACTGGTAAGACTGGAATGTGGGGAAAATCCATGGTCATCAATGCCTTCTACTGATGGATCACAGCATCACCCAACCCCCTGTTCCCTTTTACTTTCTATCACACACATAACTTCTTTCAGGTGCACAAAACCCACTCAGTACTAATATCACATATGATTTACCTTGGCTGACATATCATCATGGTCTCATGAATATCTGTCTATATGCTGGGCTGTCCCAGCATGCTCAGTCTGTTGCACACACGCACACACACACTGATTGAATTTAGCCTGACACAGTCTACTTCCATTCCACCATCTTACTCAGAGATTCACATTTCTTCCATCTCCTTTCTTAGTCTTACTGCCCCCCGCTCCCCGAAGAAGGATAGCAGGCTAAGAATTTTCCTTTTCTGATTTTGCTTCATTGCTGCAGTGAAACTGCATCATCATAAAGGATTTTTTAAAAGACCTACATTGTTTTAATTTCACAGAATTCACTTTTCATTACAAAATTTATTTCAGAATTCTCCTTCTTAAGTGAAGTCTACTTAAACGCCCAATAAGGAAATCTCTTTAACTCCCCAACATAAACTGTTAGCTTAAGTTGAAATCTTTGGTTATTATTTTATGTGGGAGTACTATCTTTAAACAGCATCCCCCCCCCCACCAAGTGCATTGATTTTTCTAGATTTTTAACCTATAAACTCTTTTACTGATAGTCTGCCCATTAACTTTAATAGTGCCAAACTGAGAAATACAGGAAGGTATTAATTTACAATATTATTATACGAATTTCCTACTAAAATGTATTTGCCTTGTTGGATGTGGATAAAGACCCACAATCTCTGTCAAAAAACAGCGGCTTTACTTGACCATAATTAACTATCCCAGAAAGAGCTCAGAGACCACAGCTTTTAAAATGGAACTCCGTGGTTGGGAACATGTCATTTCAAAACTTATGCCCATGTTTTCAGGATGTCATATGCTTTACCACATCAAAACCATGTATTATACTGGACACCCCCCCCCTTCATATTTGCAGTTGTTGGTAGGCAGTTTATTGACACTTTGGTAGAGTGCCTGCTATATATGGCTGGGGATACATTTGAATTACTATGTTAAAGTTAATTCACAGTGGGTAGCCGTGTTAGTCTGTCAGTAGTAGAAAAGGGCAAGAGTCCAGAAGCACCTTAAAGACTAACAAAAATATTTTCTGGTAGGGTCTGAGCTTTCGTGAGCCACAGCTCGCGAAAGCTCAGACCCTACCAGAAAATATTTTTGTTAGTCTTTAAGGTGCTTCTGGACTCTTGCCCTTTTCTATGTTAAAGTTGTGCTTGAGGAGAAACCAGTTCTCAAGCAATGAAAACAAACACTGTGTAACAATTTCAGAATGTTATTGTTATCTTTATTTTGAATATGTATAGACTATAGAGGTTCTCCAAAGGGAGAACAGGAGGATTTAAAAGTGTTACAATGTTTTTTTTTGGGTTGGTAAAACAAGCCACTGTTGCTAAGGGGAGATTAAAAGGTCACTAAGAAGAGCTTTCAAGCTCCGAATTGGTTTTCAATTAAGAGAGATTCTTTGAGGGGCACCTAAAGTTTGGATTCCAGAGCCAATAAGAACAAGCCTGACCAAGTGTCTGCAGCTGATTGGACAGAAGCTTCTTGAGAGGGTATGTAAGGGGCAGTTGAGATAGGCAGCAGAAAAGCAGCTGGAAGACAGATCTCCAGGAAGACAAATTCTATCAATTTAGAACTTCCAAGAACTGGATAAGTGAGAGGCTGAAGGTGAGGAGAATTTGCCATCAAAGGGAAGACAGGACAGGAGAAAGAGCATAGATAGCCTTGGCAGAGGCTATAAGATCTGTACAGAGTCTGTCTGAAGGCTTGGGAAGAATGCCTCAGCAGGACTTTGATTTACAGTTGTTGATGGTTTGATTGCTATTTAAGACCTAAGTTTTTATTTCAATCCACAGTACAATAAGTAATGACTTACTATCTTACTCCCAGTGAAATCAGTGTGACCCACAGTGAACGGTTATTGCCATGTGAAATACTAACAGTGACAGCTTAAGCTGTTACACCTTTCTAAGACAATTAAAGTACGTAGGCTTTGAATAGGGTGACTCCACCAGGATGGCACTGTAAGACTACCAACTATACCAAGGCAACTGCTAGTCAAAGGCTGAGATCTCAAATGTCTAACAGCATCTGCCTGTTTGCATAAGCTCTGCACCATAAAATGGATTGTTTCCAGTCTGTGGGCCATTGTTTTGTTTTCCATATCTGTTGGCCTATTCTTGTCAAGATTTAGATAGACTCCATTTCTGTGGCTTGGAATAGCTCTATTGATATCCCATCTGCTCCTGGTGATTTGTTTCTCCCAACTGCTCTCAATGCAGCTTTCACTTCACTTTCTAAAACTGTAGGTTCTTCTTCAAAAGATTCTTCTTGGAAAGAATCTTTTATCCTTTCATCTCTTCTATATAGTTCTTCAGTGTATTGTTCCCACCTTTTCTTTATTTTGTCCTGTTCAGTTAATGTATTTCCATGCTGATCTTTCAGCATGTCTAACTGTGCTTTAAATTTCCCTTTGATTTCTTGGATCTTGTGGAATAGATCTCTCGTTCTTCCTTTTTTGTTGTTCTCTTCTATTTCTTTACACTGGTTATTATAATAGGTCTCTTTGTTTCTGCATGCGAGTCGCTGGAACGTTGCACTTAGACTTTTGATTCTATCTCTGTCACCTTCTACTTTTGCTTCTCGTCTAACTCTGGCAATTTTAAGAGTTTCCTCAGACATCCATCGAGGTTTTTCTTTTCTTTTGGCTACAGGAATAGTCTTTGCACATTCTTCCTTGATAATATCTCTAGTTTCCACCCACAGTTCTTCAGGTTTACATTCACTTGAACTCAGTAATGCAAATCTGTTCCTTACATGGTCTTTAAACTCTTCTGGAATATTGCTTAGATTGTATTTTGGTGCTATGAATGTTTTGGGGTTTTTCTTAAGCTTTATCTTGATTTTCGATATTAACAATTCATGATCTGTACCGCAGTAGGCTCCTGGTCTTGTTTTGGCCGAGAGAACAGAGCTTCTCCATCTTCTGCTTCCCATTATATAATCTATTTGATTTCTATACTGGCTGTCTGGTGATGTCCATGTATACAATCATCTATGTGGTTGCCTTGAAACATGTGTTTGCAATGAACAGATTGTTGTCTTCACAGAATTCTACGAGGCGTTCTCCTGCTTCATTCCATGCTCCTAGCCCAAATCTGCCAACAACATTTGATACTGCTTTGTTTCCTACTTTTGCGTTCCAATCACCTATGATTATCTGCATATCTTGTTTAGGTGTGTGATCAATTTCTTCCTGAACACTGGCATAAAAACTTTCAATTTCTTCCTCATCAGCATCTGTAGTTGGGGCATAAACTTGAAGAATGCTTATGTTGATAGGCTTTCCCTGAATTCTGATTGATATTGTTCGGTCAGACTTTGCATTATAGCTCCTGACTGCCTTTGCTACATCTTGCCTCACTATTAAAGCAACTCAGTTTCTTCTCTTTTTGTCATACCCTGAATAAAACACTTTGTAATTTTCTGATTGAAAATGTCCTAATCCAGTTCAATCGCATCATTAAGAACAGCGCTACTCGTACTTGTCCTCTGCTCTACCCCAGTAGCAGATTGAGTGCCATCCAACCTGGGGGTCCCATCTTCCAGCACTATATCTTTTTTCATTTTGGATTGTCTCATCATAGGGTTTTCAAGGTAAAGGTTGGTCAGAAGTGGTTTACCAGTGCCTTCTTCTGCGCAGTACTAACCAGAGTTAGCCATAGTGGCACTGCCGTTGTCTACGAAAGATCTTCCGCCAGTGTCACCTTCCACTACTGTTGCTGCCCAGTAGCTAACCTTCAGGGATTCCTCTGCCCCCATCCCCATTGGAACTGCCTGTTCTCTTCTGCGGATGTGGCCATTGATCCCTTAAGGGGGTGGATGCATGTTCGTCTGGTGTCTCAGCTGTGACCATTCCGTCTTGAGTGACTCTGCTAGGAGTTTAGTCTCTTGATAGAGTCTAGACTCCTTACGGTATTGCTCTCAGCTTCCCTGACATTCATAAACCCCCTCACCACGTTAAGGTGTGCATCCAGAAGGGGTGGCACTGCCCTATGAGGAGCGGTTAAAACGCTTAGGGCTGTTTAGCTTGGAAAGAAGACAGTTATGGAGAGACATGATAGAGGTCTATAAAATTATGCAGGGTATGGAGATTGTGGTCAAGGAGAAACTTTATCCCTTCCTCATAATACTAGAATGTAGGGTCATCTGCTGAAGCTGAAGGGTGAGAGATTCAAAATAGATAAAAAGAAGTATTTCTTCACACAACGCATAGTTAAATTGTGGAACTCCCTGCCTCAGGATGTGGTGATGGCTGCCAACTTGGAAGGCTTTAAGAGGGGAGTGGACATGTTCATGGAGGATAGTGCTATCCATGGCTATGAGTCAAAATGGATACTAGTCGTGATGCATACCTATTCTCTCCAGGATCAGTGGAGCATGTCTATTATATTAGGTTCTGTGGAACACAGGCAGGATAATGCTGCTGCAGTCATCTTGTTTGTGGGCTTCCTAGAGGCACCTGGTTGGCCACTGTGTCAACAAACTGCTGGATTTGATGAACCTTGGTCTGATCCAGCATGGCTTTTGTTGTGTTCTTATGCTGTGAATATTAGCAATATTGTACATCTCCCCAGAGAACTGTAATTTGGCTTCATCTTCCCTTCAATTACTCCACACATACTCATGACAGAGTACCACATGGAAATTTAACCACCTCCTCCTCTTAACAAACATACATTAAATAAGAGGGAGTTTAGATGAAGCTGATGCTTGATTTATAATATAGCTGGGCATTATGAGCTGACCAAAAACATACCTAGGTTAATGCCACCATCATTAAACCTGTTCAGTTTTCTAGTAGGGAGGATATTTGTTCAGTTAAGATTAATACTTGCCTCTGTGTGTGTGTGTGTGTGTGTGTGAAGTGCCATCAAGTCGCAGCCGACTTATGGCGACCCCTTTTGGGGGTTTTCATGGCAAGAGACTAACAGAGGTGGTTTGCCAGTGGCTTCTTCTGCATAGCAACCCTGGTATTCCTTGGTGGTCCCCCATCCAAATACTAACCAGGGCTGACCCTGCTTAGCTTCTGAAATCTGACGAGATCAGAATACTTGCCTACATCAGGTATAATATGGTGATAAAGTGACTGCATCAGTCTACATAAAGAAGTAAGCCAAGCTGAGATAGCGACCACTTTACTAATTCTGTTTGGCCACTCAAGAGTGATGTGTATTCCACTCATCACAGATATGAACTCTGCTGTTGTTTACATACTCATATATGAAGGAGTTGTTTTACTATTGCCAGGAAATATTGATTTTCTTTCTGCTCGCATTTTTCAAACATGTAAACTAAACAGAGGTTGAAATGAGTTCAGAGGTTATTATCTCCAAATAACACATCTTGTAAACATACCACAAAATAAAACATAACTGAACCAAATACAGACAAATTTCTTTCCGTATTTTGCTATGGACACAGCAATTGTTTTTCAGTTATATTGGACTTTTAATATGTAAGGCATATGCCAGTCTTCACCTCGTTTGCTAAACAACATAAAGCTTTTTATTACTCCAACATAAAGGACAATTTAAGGATAAAAAAGAATGCCTTGTGAGCTGCATGACAACACTGGTTAAGCAAGGAGGTCTTGGGCTCCAATCCTCATCTCACCCTGATCCTGAGCCCCTCGACTTTGCAATGCATATATGAAACTGTTGCAGCCCTTCCTGTATATGAATTGCCTTCCATTCTGCAAGGGAACACCATATCAACAATTTACTTGAGCATATAATCTATAATGTAATTCCCTACCCCTCTTTTTTACCCACTTTCTGGATTCTGGGTTGTTTTAAAAAAACTTAGAGAAACATGTTTTGTCACTCTTAGAAAAGGTTTTCCAGCCCTAGGACATGTATTTTCTTCCCTGTTTTTATTGTACCCTTCCCATCACATTCATTTTTGCAGCTTAGACTTGTGATCTAGCACTGGCAATAGAGCTGCCAATACTAAGGGCAGATACAGCAAACAGAATTGCTTTGTCATTTGATTTCACATTGAGGGAGCTGAGCATAAATCGCAGACACTGGTTGAAATCTAAACTAAATCTGGAACTTCCAGATTAGGTTAACCTCCTGTTCCTTCTTCAGACCACAGCTGCTCAATATCTGTAGAAAAATAAATAAAACAAAACACTGCTTTTGTTCACCAGTAAATCCTTAAAAAACTTTTTAAAGCCACAAACATGTGGATCTACTCTTCTTACCTGGGATCAAAATACAAGTCTCCAAGAAGGAAGGCATTCTTGTGTTATGATTTATATTTAATATACATTTGTTTCATAAAGAAAAGTATGCTCTCAAAAACAAGATAAACCTTTTACATTTTGGAAGGAAAAAAGTTGATGCAAAGATTAGGGATCTACATTCAGTTGCAACCGAGCTGAAAATATACCTGAAAAATACCAAATTGGTGGTTAAAAAAAAATTGGTAACCCAAATATATTTGGGGATTTTCTGTGATAACAAAAAAAAAAAAAATAGTCACGAAAAATTCTGAAAATTTTCAGGATTAACTGGAAATATGTGGGCTCCCAGGAGTGTTTTTTTTTCTTTCTCTTTTCTCTTTTTCCTTTGTTTCTGTGTCTCCTGGGGGTTTGTATTGGCTTGCCAGGCTGCTTTTGTCAATTTCAAGTCTGTTTGTCAGTTTCAAGAGGTTGTTTTTGTTGTTGTTGTTGTTTTGCTGGAGGTGCTTTGTATAGGGTTTGCAGTTTTTTTCAGTATTGTGTTTTCAATCCCCCCCCCTCCCCCGGCGCTTGGATTTATTCTGCAGTCTGTGATTCTCTGGATTCACATTAGTCTCATTGAGCTTGCACTGCCAGAGTGGCACTGAGTTCTGCTGGGCATCTCTACATTGTCATTTATTCCGTTGGGTTTGCAACCCCCCCCAACTTGAATTTGCTCTTCTATCTGTGATTCTCCACTCTGACATTACTTCTGTTGGGAGTATCCTGCCGAAGTGGCACTGAGGTTCTGCTGGGCTTATGCAGATTGCAGTTTGCTCAGTTGGGCTTGCAGAAGTCCCCTCTCCACCTGGAGTTTCCACTGAGGATATTCTCTGTTTTGATTTTGTTTCTGTTCAGCTTGGTACACTGTCTTGTGGTTCTACTGGGATTACTGGGTTTTGCAATGGTTCTGTTGGGCTTGTTGTGTTGGTTCTTCCATGGGAGACATTTGACCAGTGATTGCTCCTTGCAGGCATGGCTTTTGCCCTGGAAGCAGCTTGAAGGGTTTTTCCCTTTCCGTAGGAAATAATGGAGTATGGCTAGGGTCACCCTGTTCAGGGGCCCCTAGAATTGGACCCCTTGGTCCAATCTACTTGAAATTTTGGGGTATTTAAGGGAAATGCACCAGCTGTTCTGCTGCCATTTTGGTCCCTGCATCTTTAAAAACAATTTCCCCAGCCACCGAGAAAGTTTCCCCATGGAGAATAATGGACCCGAAAAAGTTGGATACCCGAAAAAATATTAATCTGAATACCATACCCATAATTCATATCCGGGAATATTGGAAATGCCAATATTTTTCCATTCTCATATACCCAAATCCAAAAAAACCCTTTCTTTTTTTGCACACCCCTATTAAAGATCCTGTGAAGCTTCTGAAGCCATGTTTTATACATACTTTATAGTTTTGTTTGCATCAGATCAACCTTGAATAGCTGGGATTCCACTAGCATTTGGACAACTGCCAGAAACACATTCAGAGAGGCCCATCATAACTTTGTGCAGTGATGTCCAAAGCATAGTTCATTAGAACTTATGTAATCATATTGTTGTGCAAAGAAGGCTCTGGTAGCAGAGGGTGAAAATCATGGGGCTCTATGAAATTTCTTTTCCATGCATCCTCAGAAATATTAAAACATGTTTATGAATTGATCCTGACAAAGACCAGAATTGAATCTCAAAATAGCCACTACCATGCACACACAGGACAAAATAATATACACAGACTTACTTTTGTCATGCCACCTCAACATCTCCCACTACCAAAAAGAGAATCCACAATTCAATTTTGTCTGAGTCTTCAGCAGTAAGAAATGTCATAAAACCAAAAAGCAAAGCTCAAGGTGTTATTTATAGATCTCTGCCAAGTATATGCCATTCTTTGGATCCTGGCCAAGGGGTACCAGTTTTATGACATGCAAAGTCTCATTAAATATGGACAGGGAGAGTTTGGTGTACTCACCTCTGTTGTTCATCTCCTAACCAAATAGATACAGTGCATCTGGAAGAAGGGCATATTGTCATAATATCAGTTCCTAACCAGCATTATTCAAACAGATGTATCTCTTCTCTTTTGTTAGGGGCTATTGAGAAACAGAATCTGTGATACAAAAAACAAAACAAAATGCAGATTCAGCAAAGTCATTCAGCTTTCAGGCATGCTAGCCATAAAAGAAATATTTTGTGTATCAGGCAATGTATTACAAAATCTTAGTCTTCATCATTGCTTTTGATTTTGCTGGCTGCATATTAAGCATCTCTCTCCAACCACCTGGTTGCGTGAATGAATGAAAACCTCAGCTTGTTCTGTAAGTGATTGTTAACATGTGCATTATAAGAGGGAAGAATTCCAGGAATGCTACAGGAGGTCCTTGACCTTACCAGACGTTTCCAATAAAAAGGGACAGAATGTTGTGAGGTACTCATTACTCTGAATGCATGTGAAATAGATTGCAACTAAATTAGATAGTGCTAGGTCCATTTTACTGTAACATAACAGAAATGTAGAATTCCACAAAAACAGAGAGTATAAGTAATGCATCTGTTTCTTTGCTCAGGAGTTACATCTGTTCCAGAAATCTTTATATCAACAATGAAACAAGTTATTTCTACTTGGGTAACTCAATTCTGTAAAAAAGATGAATAACAAATATGATGTTTCTACATACATTGCATCATTTCTGCATTCTGATTGATGATCTTACTTGCTGAAAACATTTAAGTAACTGTGAAACAAAGTAGAAAACATCTTGTAATGACTGGGTGTGTGTCCTGAACAAGGAAGAGGATTAGTTTGGCATAACTATCTTTGCTAGTGAATGAATGAGTGAATGAATTAATTCTAATTAATTTTTTATTTGTGGTCAAAGAGCAATAAATATATACTATATTTGATAACTAAACATTATCATATGAAATAGAATATAAAAATCCTATCAAATTAAAACAGATTACAGCATGGTAATTTTTAGAATATGTGCTGCTGAAGTGAGCACAGATTACAGCATGGTAATTTAACTATAATCTCTTTCCTATAAACAAAACAGCCATCAGGTTCATCCACTTTTAAACTTCAGTAATCCAAGCTCGACTTTACCTACATCTTTGATTTTTATCCTACTTTGTGCTTTAATTGCTGTGACACAAAATTTCAAAAGGAATTCAAGTTCATTCCCAGTTCATAGGAGAGTCCAATGTAAAGTTCATAAACCAAAAAGAGTCAAACCCGACTTCCATGAAGAAAAACTCCTATGAAACCCAACTTTCCCACGATGGCCGTGCTTCAGACCGACCGTCTCTCCGGGGAGAATGCAAGGAAGGCTCCAATAATAAATCAAAAGACGACACTTCTAGATAAGTGGTCGTTTCGCCTGATTGGCTTCTTCAGTTGTACTTAATATCCATAAATTCTTCAGTTATACTTAATGTCCATAAATCATATTTTTTCACGGGGCATGTAGCCTCTAAGGATACATTAAAAGATGCATTTGTTATGAAATTACATTATTAGTGAAACTTAATAAATGTACACATTTACATATAACAATCCTTCAAAAAAATATTTTCTTACCCCATAATATTGTTGACCTGATATGGTTCAAGACCCAAGGTTCCTTATTCCTACTGAGAGGTTATGCAACTGATACTAGCTAAAGGGAAATGTATTAGGAGATATAGATAGGAGTCAGCTGTGGCTAATGAACGTATCTTCCTTACTTAAAGGAAACTTACCAAATCAAATTCATGATTAAGTCCTGCAGGATACATTGTTTTAAAAAGAAAGATCAGTTTCTTTTCTTGCCTGTGCAAAATTGTTGTAACATCTTGTTGGTAATATGAACGAGGTTTGAACTTCCAGAGGGCAAAGAATAACATGTCATTTTCTGAATGTCCTTTGTCCAGATAGTGTTGCGTGAGGGGAGCGTCTAAGACCTTAGAGCGCAAGCGCGCTTTATGCTCACCAATCCTAAGTTTTAACTGTCTAGTACAGGAACCTATGTAAAGAAGAGAGCATGGACATAAAATTGCGTACACGGTGTTCCGTGATGAGCAGTTGCTGAAATGCTTCAGCTGGTATTTGAAATTGAATGCGGAGGAGCTAACCTCCTTTATCGGCAGACTCAGTGGGCACACCGAACACCTGCCACATTTATGATGTCCGATGATGGTCGGTCCGGGCTTGGGAACTAGATGATCAGTTTTAACTAAAACATTCTTAAAGGACTGAGTTTTCCTTAAACCAAATAAGGGAGGTGACTGGCATCCAGGTACGTTCTGTAGGATGTGCCAGTGTCGGTTTATTATTTTTTTGATATCATATGTTAAGTGATTGTGTTCCAAAGAGCCAAAAATCCTAGGGGCAGTATCCCTTCTTCTGCCTTCACTGAAGAGAAGAGAGCTTCGGTTCATTCGTTCAGTCTTGTTTCGAGCTTTTTCAATGTCCACTTCCGCGTATCCCCTGGCCAGTAGCTTCTTAGTCAAGGCTGAAGCTGCTTGATTATAATCGTGATTATACGTAGAATTGCGTTTCAGTCTCAATAGCTGACTATACGGTAAGTTCAATTTCAGATGAAGTGGGTGAAATGAATGAAAATGCAATCCCGCTCCCAGATCCGTGGGTTTACAGAAAGGTTTTACTGCCAAAGTGTTCTGCTGGGTCCTAAAGACCGTCACGTCAAGGAAAGGAATGGATTGCTCATTACAGGAGCCTGTAAATTGGAGATGTTCATCCAGAGAGTTGATCCAGGTATGAAACAAAGTAAAAGCATCTGCTGAATTCAAAATGAAAAATAAATCATCAATAAATCTGAAATATGATCTTACATGAGTCTTAAAGGGATCACTGTTATACAAAAATTGCTCCTCAAAATAAATCATGTACAAATTTGCAATTGAGGGGGCGCATGCTGCACCCATTGCGACCCCTGGGGTTTGAATGAAAAACTGATCCCTGTACCTAAAGAAATTGTTATCAAATAAAATATCAATCAGACTTAATAAAAAATGTGTAGGCGGAGATGGATTATCCCGAAGGTTTAGTCTCTCTTCAAGGAACCTTCGGGATAATCCATCTCCGCCTACACATTTTTTATTAAGTCTGATTGATATTTTATTTGATAACAATTTCTTTAGGTACAGGGATCAGTTTTTCATTCAAACCCAAGGGGTCGCAATGGGTGCAGCATGCGCCCCCTCAATTGCAAATTTGTACATGATTTATTTTGAGGAGCAATTTTTGTATAACAGTGATCCCTTTAAGACTCATGTAAGATCATATTTCAGATTTATTGATGATTTATTTTTCATTTTGAATTCAGCAGATGCTTTTACTTTGTTTCATACCTGGATCAACTCTCTGGATGAACATCTCCAATTTACAGGCTCCTGTAATGAGCAATCCATTCCTTTCCTTGACGTGACGGTCTTTAGGACCCAGCAGAACACTTTGGCAGTAAAACCTTTCTGTAAACCCACGGATCTGGGAGCGGGATTGCATTTTCATTCATTTCACCCACTTCATCTGAAATTGAACTTACCGTATAGTCAGCTATTGAGACTGAAACGCAATTCTACGTATAATCACGATTATAATCAAGCAGCTTCAGCCTTGACTAAGAAGCTACTGGCCAGGGGATACGCGGAAGTGGACATTGAAAAAGCTCGAAACAAGACTGAACGAATGAACCGAAGCTCTCTTCTCTTCAGTGAAGGCAGAAGAAGGGATACTGCCCCTAGGATTTTTGGCTCTTTGGAACACAATCACTTAACATATGATATCAAAAAAATAATAAACCGACACTGGCACATCCTACAGAACGTACCTGGATGCCAGTCACCTCCCTTATTTGGTTTAAGGAAAACTCAGTCCTTTAAGAATGTTTTAGTTAAAACTGATCATCTAGTTCCCAAGCCCGGACCGACCATCATCGGACATCATAAATGTGGCAGGTGTTCGGTGTGCCCACTGAGTCTGCCGATAAAGGAGGTTAGCTCCTCCGCATTCAATTTCAAATACCAGCTGAAGCATTTCAGCAACTGCTCATCACGGAACACCGTGTACGCAATTTTATGTCCATGCTCTCTTCTTTACATAGGTTCCTGTACTAGACAGTTAAAACTTAGGATTGGTGAGCATAAAGCGCGCTTGCGCTCTAAGGTCTTAGACGCTCCCCTCACGCAACACTATCTGGACAAAGGACATTCAGAAAATGACATGTTATTCTTTGCCCTCTGGAAGTTCAAACCTCGTTCATATTACCAACAAGATGTTACAACAATTTTGCACAGGCAAGAAAAGAAACTGATCTTTCTTTTTAAAACAATGTATCCTGCAGGACTTAATCATGAATTTGATTTGGTAAGTTTCCTTTAAGTAAGGAAGATATGTTCATTAGCCACAGCTGACTTCTATCTATATCTCCTAATACATTTCCCTTTAGCTAGTATCAGTTGCATAACCTCTCAGTAGGAATAAGGAACCTTGGGTCTTGAACCATATCAGGTCAACAATATTATGGGGTAAGAAAATATTTTTTTGAAGGATTGTTATATGTAAATGTGTACATTTATTAAGTTTCACTAATAATGTAATTTCATAACAAATGCATCTTTTAATGTATCCTTAGAGGCTACATGCCCCGTGAAAAAATATGATTTATGGACATTAAGTATAACTGAAGAATTTATGGATATTAAGTACAACTGAAGAAGCCAATCAGGCGAAACGACCACTTATCTAGAAGTGTCGTCTTTTGATTTATTATTGGAGCCTTCCTTGCATTCTCCCCGGAGAGACGGTCGGTCTGAAGCACGGCCATCGTGGGAAAGTTGGGTTTCATAGGAGTTTTTCTTCATGGAAGTCGGGTTTGACTCTTTTTGGTTTATGAACTTTACATTGGACTCTCCTATGAACTGGGAATGAACTTGAATTCCTTTTGAAATATTGCTTTGGTGTATTTGGTTTGATGTTTACTATTTTTTTGGTTATTATATGAACATGAACAAATGTTTTTGTACCATACATTTTTCTAGTTGTATTTATTGTGATTGAGCCACGTGCTGTTGTTCTTATCTACTCAGTTCTTGTCAGCATAGGTCTTGTGTTTTTTCTAGAGTGACACAAAATTTAGCAACCTGTTTGTGATCAAAGGGTTTTCATCTGCCAGTAATTTTTTGAGTCTACATTTATTAGAACGATTAGAAAAAATATCTAATAATGGAGATATAATAACGAATCAGAGCTGATTATACATAGGACATAGAAAGAAAATGTGCTCCCTAGTCTCAACTTTTCCAAGTCCGCATGGACATCCTTGCCCCAAGCAGAATCTTATTGTATTTACCTTCAATAACAGTGGACAGTAGTACTTCACATCTAGCTAGAGTAAAATTTTTACATAGTTTGTTTACATTTAGCTCCATGAGATATGAAAGCAGCACCAATATGTATCTGTTCTTTGTAGAGGACAGCAAGCTGGGTGACCTTGCTATATCATACTGCTGTTCAATATCCTCTACCTTTTGTCTTACTAATTGTTTTATGTGATCTTTACCCAATTTCAATAGGTCTTGTGGGCATAGGCCCAATCTCTCTAAATCATATCGGACTGCTATCTCCCATTTAGATTTATAATGGTCTTGTTCAAGCAATGGTAAAAAACCTTGCTGGTATCGCTTTATTTTAAACCATTGATAGCAAGACATCAGCCAAATCCTCACCCTCACTCTAATCATGCCCATCTCCAAGCCATAAAGACAGAGATGCAGGAAGGAACCAGTAGGATAGCACGCAAAAACTTAGATTGTACTTTCTCTAGTTGTCTAAACCTGTGGGTGATGACTCTACATAAGTTACATATACAAGCAGAGAGAGCGTGTATCTTGGAATTAGGGCTGTTGGGAAAAAATGGGAAAATTCGAGTTCTGGTTTATTAGCCTCCCCCTGTCACGGTCTCTGACATAATTATGGTATTTTGTGTACATGTGCAGAATTAATTCCATGTAGATCTTGAACACAACATACAAACTGAACCACAAACTGCAGAGGTTTGTGTAATGAAAAGCCTGGCAACAGCTTGCAAAATGCAAATGTCCTTAGAACAGGCTGACTGAATTCTCTCAAGGTCTGAATTCTTTCAAGAGCTAACTAACTTACCCTGGTCTTGTCCTTGAAGGGAGAAGAACAGAGTCATTCTTCACTATCTGCCAGAAAGGTGTATCTGAAATTACCCTTCCTGATTCAGCTGCCAGCTGTCAGCTGCTCATATCTCAAGAGCAGAAAAGTCCTGCTATCCTCAAACCTTGAGAAGGTCTACTCAAAGCCCTCAAGGCTATAAGTGCAGTAAGCTTCTTGCTTTCTATAACCTTGCTGAAGGCTATGTTTCCTACTGACCAGATGGTTACATGTTACAATGTGAGCAATAATTGTGTTTTATGATTTATATAGTTATATATTGTATTGTAGATTTCTAAATAGTCTCATTTAATGCGTATTGTACTGAAGATGAGAATGGTATGAAAATTGAGTATATGGAGTGATCATGGAGCTCAGAAATGATTGTTTATACTTTAAGCAAAATAGACAAAGGAAAGGAAGCCCATATTTGGTCATGGGGAGAAGCTAATAACCTGAACAGCTGCAACTGTACATTATTGCACTGCTCATGTTATCTGAAAGTGGGGAGGAAGATATCCCTCCTGATGGTAAAATCAACACTCTTAATGAGTCTGAAACAGTATAAATACAGCCACAGAAAGCCCAGAGAATCAGAACCTTCCAAAGGCTCTCAAGAAAAGGCTGACTGGTATGTATGGCTTAAATACATTACTCTAGACCAGGGGTCTGCAAACTGCGGCTCCCGAACTGCATGCGGCTCTTTGGCCTGTTGAGTGCAGCTCTCCGAACTTGGTTCGGAGCCCCTGCTCTCGCGCCCGCTCACACAGGCAGCCGGGCTGTGGAGCCGGCGCGCCTGAGAGAGAGAGAGAGCGCAAGAGAGCAGGTGAGCGGGCACACTGTCTCTCCCCCCCCCGCCGTGGAGAATGGCCAGGTCCCCCTTTCCCTTGCCCTCAATGGTTGGGAGGCTAAAGCCTCCCCTCCCCTCTAGCCGCGTGATTGCTGGGGGGGCGGCTCAGAGGTTCCTGCCCCCCCGCCCACCTATCAGCTGTTGGGGGGGGCTTCCTTTGGTAGACTTGGCCTCCTGCTGAGTCCCATTGGGAGGCCATGTCTACCCACTGGCTTTCCTGGCGGTAGACCTGGACTCCGAGGAGGGGAAAAAGTCCCCCTTCAGAGGCCAGGTCTACCAATTGGCTTCTATGGGCCTCCGGAGGCCAGGTCTACTGCCAAGAAAGCCAATGGGTAGACCTGGCCTCCCAATGGGACTCAACCGGAGGCCAGGTCTACCAATAGGCTTTTATGGCGGTAGACCAGGCCTCCAGACGAGGACTCCAGACGGGGAGGGGGAAATGGCAGGGACTTACAATTTAATTTTTATCAATAAATAAGATCGCTATTAAGTATGATATCAAGTTTTATTCAGTGTACCTATAGTTTAATTAAGACTTAAAACTTTAATTAAAGTTTATTAAATTAATCAACAGTGTACCTACCTATATAGTTTAAGTTTAAGAAATTTGACTCTCAAAAGAAATCTCAATCGTTGTACTGTTGATATTTGGCTCTTTTGACTAATGAGTTTGCCGACCCCTGCTCTAGACTTTATATGAATTAGATACTTTGAACTGAATCAGAATAATTTGACTGTTATATTTTAGAAGTTGGATTTTGAAACTGAATAGTATGTAAGATTTTCTTGCTTTACTTCATACATTGTAAATTCATACATTGTACTTTGACAAGAGTTTTTATAGAAGTGTTAAAGACTCAATAATCTGCATTTACACATATTTTACTAGAAGTATATCAATAAAAAGACTTGCTTTTTAAAAGTAGGTAAAGTTGTTGAGTCCTGCTTACTCAATGACTGGCTGAATAAGATAACTTCACTTCTCAGTAAGTGATACATTCTAAAAGCCTGTCATCTGAACAGCACGACCCCCCTCCCCAGGGAAAACCAGAATGCCAAATTTCCTATACCGGTAAAGGTAAGAATTTAGCTTTAAATTTGGGATTCCTGAAAAATTCAGCCATTTAAACCCATTTCATGGCTTTTTGTGGCTCCTGGGGGGCTTGTTGTGCAGGTGGAGATCCCAGATTTTCAGGGTAGCTAGAAGGGACTCTCCTTGCAAGAACCCCCAAGTTTGGTAAAGATTGGGTCAGGGGGTCCGGACTTATGGGGTTTGGATGGGGTCACCCCCTTCCTCCTCCATTGAAATCCATTGGCAAAGTGGCTGTGTTCAGATGCTTTAGTGTGATCTTTGCAATGTATCTCAATGGAGAAGCCGGGCTTTAAATGGTGGGAAAGTTCACCCCGTGCCTCCATAGAGATACAGTGTATCCATTCCAACTCCTATCTTGTGTAGGAAGCTTTGATTCTCAAGAGCTCATTCTCCCGAAAAGCTTACTGTGTTACTAATGGGTGACACCCAGTGCTGTGCAACACAGTCTGTCATGGTCCCCAGCACACACACACCAAATAGTTTCAAATCTCACAGGGGCAAGTCCAAAGGTAATACAAAAGCCAAGTCCAAAGGTTCAAGCCAAGGTCCAGACAGAGCAAACAGTTCACAGCAAGGTCAGGAGTAGATAGATGTGCTGCTTCCACACAGCTTCGCTCTTCCCAGCTGCTTATCAACAACACACCATTCGGGCACCTGCCAGCCACCTCAGACCTGCTCCTGTGAACACTCATCCCCACTGTCAGTCCTGGGTTGGTACCTAGCTGCTAGTCGAGCACGTCGTCTCCAAACCTGTAAGGTCCTCTGTGTTCACCTCCTCCACCGTTCCTGAGGCTCTGGTGATGAGGGGGATGAGCAGACAGGCAGCTGGCTTTGTGCAGCTGGCTCGGAGCTGGAGGGATGAGGAGTTGCTGTGCTGGCCCCTGGCTGTGGGTTTGGGTCTGGCCCCGTGGGGGCTGCTTCTTCCTGTGCCACCTCAGCTGCTGGCTGTGTATAGAAGCCAGGGCTGCTGGCTAACTGTTCATCAGAGGAGTCATCGGTGTCTCCTGGACCCAGCTGGGCCATGACACAGTCTCTGTGTGTGAAGTGAGGAACCATTGGGGAGTTGCCCCCATGTGACTTATGCAAGTGTCAATGGATGCTTTGGGCCTCAAACAACTTAGTTAAAATGACAAAAAGTGGCTGAGTGCCCTGATGTAACTTTTCAAAGTTACATCAGTAACTTAGTAAATACGCATCTTCACATAAGTGAGATTTGCTCTTTACTTCATTCTGTCATCTTTTACGGTTTGTGAAAATGCCTTTGAAAAACAGACACAATGATCCTGCCTTTGAGGACAAAATCATAAGTGCATTCCTCGAACAGTATCCTTTGCTACAGAAAGAAGGCATTAGTGAGGCAACATAGATAATTGTAAATAAATAAAACAAATAAATTTCCAAGTTGCAGAGGTTTTTGCAGAGAACAATAAATGACTTTCATACAATTATGATTGAAAGACTGGACCTAGGACACTTAGGGCAAGGGGAAGTAGGGATCTGGGTGGTTCTAATAGGAGGTTTTGGTTCCAGGCACATTTTATGCATACTTGTGCTGGGGCACCCCACTTTAGAGCAGTTGGCACAAGAACTGGATTTTGGAGCAGGAAACAGCATGTGTCCACTTGGAGGCCAGAGTCCCCTTAATGTAGGGATATATGGCATGTGGTGGTCCAAACCTTATTTTGGGATACAGATGATGTGCAGCCATTCTAGTTCCTTATTCAAATCTTCTTTGTAATACAGGCATCTTGGATGCAACCCAAATAGAAGCTCGTGGTGCCAGAATCAGTGTTTGGACTGGGCACCACCGCATGTCTTCTTGCAGGGAATGGAGCTTGGCCCCAGTGTGTGCATGTGCAGTTGTGTTGGGGACACCCCAATTTGAAGCAATTAGCACAAGGACTAGGCTTTGGACCAGGAAACAGCACATGTCCCCTTGAAGGTCAGAGTTCCATAAATATAGAGGTATATGATATGGAGAGATTCAAACTTTCTTTTGGGCTCCAGAGGGTGTGCAGCCTTATTCAAATCTTTGTAATACAGGCTCCATAGAGGCAACCCAAGTAGAAGCTCATGGTGCCAGTAACAGTGTTTGGAACAAGCACCACTGCATGTCTTCTTACAGGGAACAGTCTCCAGAGTGTGAGGATGTGTGATTTAAGGTGGTCCAAAGATTGTTTTGAGGTGCTGCTTCCCCACTCTTTGCATGTGCATTTGTCCTTGGGGGCACCCCACTTTGGAGCAGTTGGCACAAGAACTGGGCTTTGGATCAGGAAACAGCACAGGTCCCCTTGGAGGGCAGCATCCCCTGAATGGGAGGTGGTATGATTTCTATTGGTCCAAATCTTATTTTGGGGTTCAGAGCTTTTAAATAATCCTCAATATTTGTGATTGGATTCACAAATAAGGAACAAGGAAATGCCTACAAGGAACTGGGAACCAACTTGAACCTTGTCTTGTGGATAGGGATATTTTCTGCCTTTCCCCTTCCACAGCAGCTCCCTGAGAAGTACAAGAAATGATGCTTGGGATTCCAGGAACTTCAGGGACAAAATGACACATGGCACGGTGTGCAGTGAACAAGTGGAAATAAGCAAAATTGCCCCCACCTTGTTCTTCTGTAAGTGGAAATTGTTGTGTTATACCCCCAGCACCAGCTTTTCAAAGTTCTTAGGGCACTGCTGAGGAGGCAGGAGGTAGGAAAAGTCCACATCTACAAGTAGCATACACATTGTTCATATGGTACAACCCAGAGGATTTTTTTTTCCTTTCAGATTTCAAGCCACGATTGAGGAGCAAATATAAAGAACCGGTCATGAGCACTGTGGGCAATCCGATACAATGAATGTCCACTGAGCTATTTGTGCGGAGGAGGGGGGAATGAAGTCATGTTTCCGTCAGTCTTTTAAATGTATGATAAAACCAAGTTCAAAATTGTTTTTACTGTGGACTGGCAGAAATTGGAAGGTATTTTTCATTTATAAAATTCATTTTTTTTCTGTTTATGGAATCATAATTTAAAGCAGGGATCCCCAATGTCTTCTTACAGCCCTTTGGGCTGGGGAGGGCGGGGTAAAGTGCAATAAAATAATAAATAAACGTAGTGCCACGGGTATGATGGCGCCGGCCAACACCTTTTGTGGTGCCCATCAAGCGTTTATAGAAAGTGGGTGGGGCCAGGTGGGGCTTTTGCCCAGCAAGACTTCTCATTGACTGTTGGAGACTGGTTGGCTGTTCAGATTTTTAAAAGCATTGCTTTAGCAGCAGCTGCTACCACAGCACACAAATCTTCACTGTGCAACTGAAAAAAAAGCTTATGGCTGCTATTTGCTGCCTGCCTCTGCCTCCTGCGGCAGCCATTTTTTGGCTATGCCCACCACTCTGTCAAAATTCCAAAGGCGCCTGCAGGCTCAAAAAGGTTGGGAGACCCCTGATTTAAAGTGTTCAAACATATTGGTAATAAATACATTCAAATACTTACAATTATAATATTATAGACAAAGAACAATACATTAAGAAGGACTATGAAACCTGTAAATCAGCGCTCTTTTGCATGTGACTTTGCAGCAGCCAAGAAATAGTATGCTAACAACATGTGTTCCCCGGCAGCAGAGGTTACAAAATTGCAACCACAAATGACATTTTCAAAACTTACTGGATTTTTTTGGGTATAATTCTTTGAATGACCATTAAGCAAAATAATCACATGCAATAACTACAAAACTATTGTAAAATGCTTTGTCTAAGGCACTAGGCGTCTCATAATTGTTTTATTGAAGTGATGTGATGAAACCACATCTGACATAATGGTCCTATCCTCAAGTTCCTCTTGCTGTCCAGGAGTAAGACTGCTTTTCCTGCGCTGGCAGAACTCAGAAGAACTGAGATGGGGGTATAGGGGACAAGCACCACTGACCACAGAGTGTTAGCTAATGTTGCTCCTGGAATGTGGAGAAACTGTGTCCTGGCCTTCTTTATACAATATATCCCACAATACAAGTGTCCCATACAAAAGACAGATGAAATAATCATGGTTTTGGGTGCAGATGAGAGATCACCGTAAACTGTGAATACTATGCAGATCAAAAGTTTTAAATAATAATGAACCTGATAGGTCAATGCTCTAGCTTTTAAAAAAAAAACCTGCAAAGAAATTTCTCCAGTTTTAGGACTTTCCTTTTCCCATGTTCATACCTATTTCATGAGTACTTTTCACAGGTCCTTTAGAGTTGTCTAACTATAGCGCATGTCAACAGTAAAGCTGTTTTTCACTTTCATGGGTGTGTAGTTTGCTCTGAGAAACTGCCAACATATTTATGCACAGTTCAGCCATGTCTCTGCACAACTAATCTGGCCCCAGCAGGTGGTTCATTACCCATATACCACCTATATACACCTTAATTGACAATCTGAACTTTTCAAACTGATAGCTGTGGAATTTAGCACAGCAAGAGACCTAGCAAACTTTGCCATTGGCTCACTGGCCACAAACAAATGCTGTGTGATCGCTTTGTAACTTGCATTACTAGCAGCCACTTGCATGTCTGATGCGTTACAAACAGACTATGAAATTTGGGATTTATTTCATGTATATCATTGGTCCCTGTCATATAGGTATAGGACAAGCTGGGACAACTTGTCATCTACCTAGATAGACACAATTCTCCTGCTATGTATTTATAGCCTGTCCAGTGCACAAAGCATTCTGAAGTATGCAGTGAAATCAGAAGGAACCACTGATAGACAAGGACATTAAGGTCACTGGGAAAAGTTCTGGTGGACTGATATAGTCTTGGGGGGGGGGGGGTGCTGCCATCCCCTGCCAGGCTGCTAAATTAAGCCAGGTCCTACTTGAATGAGACAGAGGGATGATCAGGTCCCATTTCCACTCACCCGAACCTGACAAGATCTTATTCCCAAATATGAAGGATGAGGCAGATGGGAACAGCCAGTTGATTCTTGACTACAGATGAGGTATTTATTGAGCTTGCACAAAGCAACTCTCTACCCTTTCCCATTCACACACTCATTCACTCTGGCACCAACAAGCTCACAAAGGTTGGCTTGCTGCAGTGTTTGTACAGGAGAGCCAATGTGATGACAAAGAATCTGCCCTTTATCACTGAGAGTCAGTGTGGTATAGAGGTTAGGAGCAGTGGACTCTAATCTGGAGAACCGGGTTTGATTCCCCACTCCTCTACATGAGTGGTGGACACTAATCTGGTGAACCAGGTTGGTTTCCCCACTCCTACGCATGATGCCTGCTGAGTGACCTTGGGCTAGTCTCCAAACTCTCTCAGCCCCACCTACCTCACAAGGTGTCTGTTATGGGGAGGGGAAGGGAAGGTAATTGTAAGCCACTTTGAGACTCCTTAAAGAGAAAAGTAGAGCATAAAAATGAACTTCTTTCTCCTCAGTCTGTTAAAAACATTCAAGATCCAACTTCTCCTTTCTTGGGGGTGGAGCTGAACCAGTTTTTGCCAGAGATCAGAATGAAGAAGAAAAAGAAGAGTAGGTTTTTATATGCCGACTTTCTCTACCACTTAAGGAAGAATCAAACTGGCTTACAATCACCTTCCCTTCCCCTTCCCACAACAGACATCCTGTGAGGTAGGTGGGACTGAGAGAGCTCTAAGCGAGCTGTGACTAGCCCAAGGTCACCCAGCTGGCTTCATGTGTAGGAGTGGGGAAACCAATCTGGTTCACCAGATTAATGTCCGCCACTCATGTGGAGGAGTGGGGAATCAAACCTGGCTTTCCAGATCAGAGTCCACCACTCCAAACCACCACTCTTAACCACTACACCATGCTGGCTCTCAAGGTTCTAACCTCCTTTCTTGGGGATTGCTGCCTGCTTGCCACTGCCCCTGAAACCCAATGATATTTCTTCTTGCAACTTTCCTCTTTTCTTAAGGACATTGGCTTCCCATATATCTTTTGAAATAATGGGCCCAGCCTGGGAAGCTTCTGCTGTCTTTTCACTGAGTTTTCTGGCACTTGAGGCAAGAAACTATTTAGAGATATGGACAAGAGCAAAAAATTGCACAAATCAGAGTGTTTTTTTTCTTTGATATACAGAAGAAGAACTTTCTGGGGTCTTCTTCTGCAGCCTGCAATTCACCCAGCCAGCCAGCCACACCCATACATTCATCTCTAGCCATACATTATGCTGCTCAAAAGTAAAGGAAGACAATAAATGCAGACATATCACAAAGGCTAGGCCAGACATTAAAATCATGGGTGTGTACTTGATGCATGGAGCTTTTGGATCTCAGGGAGCATGTTTGTTCCACTGAGGTTGCAGATGCCAACTTGGAGAAGCTGAGGCAGAAAGAGAGGTTTAGGGATGAGACCTTCAGGGACTTACCAGAACAGTCTCACTCCTGTACTGACAGGTCTTCCACTGTTGTGGAGAGTGAGAATCTCAAAATTGAAAGGCATCAGTTTGAAGAGGAGGGATTTGATCCCTTAGAAAGGGCCCCTTCTAAGGAATATAGAGAAAGGGGTCTGTATCAGGTGTTTTGACCTCATGGTGATTTGTCTGCATGGTGCAAAGTTGCAGACATCACACACTGTGTAGATAGGTTGATAGATAGTATTAGGAAGGAGACAGCAGTCGTGGTGCCTGTTGGCACCAATGACATTGGGAAATATAGTCCTAGAGGGAAAATGTAGGTTACTAGGCAGAAAGTTAAAGGCCAGGACCTCAAAGGTAGCATTCTCAGAATTTGCAACTGGTTCCACACACATGGCCAACTGGACAAGCACAGATCAGGGGTCTCGATGCATGAATGAGAAAGTGATGCTTGGAGGAAGGGTTTAGACTTGTTAGGCACTGGGAAACTTGTCCAGGTTTATTCCATGTGGGTGTGAATAAAATGACTCCATGTAAACTAATTCCTAAACTAAATCACAAAATAAAATATTGTGAGGTTTCCTGTCTTTTCAACTTTTAGAGCGCATAGTACTTTACAAGCACAACATGAAAACATAAATTAATTGTGACTCCTGCTATTAGGGTTTCCAGCTCTGGGTTGGGAAATTCATGGAGATATGGGGATGGAGGGAAGTGTATGGGTAGGGGAGGGACCTCAGCAAGGTATAATGCCATACATTCCCTCCAAAGCAGCCATTTTCTCCTGGGGAAGCAACCTCTGTCATCTGGAGATCAGTTGTAATTTCAGATCTCCAGGCCTCATCGAGAGGCTGGCAACCCTACACACCATTATCATATTAGCAATTATTTCAGTTCTGCTTTAAACTGGGGCAAATGTGGTACTACAGCCATCCACATTCTCTGCAAAGAATTTGCTTTTCCTGAAACTGTAGCTGGCTATACACATCAAAGTTCAGAGAAAAAAGAAGACAACCAGTTACTTTTTAAAAATGGTTGTTTCGTGTAATAACCTTATTTACAGCTTTAAAATTTTATTTTGGTCCGCAGATCATATTTATATATCTTGAACTATCTCTGTGTTATAAAATTATGTGAAATTCAGACAGCCAAGTAAACATATACCTCTATTACGTCTCTTTCAAAGAGTACTGAAACAAGAAAAATCTTATGTGTGCCCTAGAATCAAATTAGGAACATATTTTCCCTTGACCAAATTAGGAACATATTTTCCCTTGAAAATTCCCTTGAGCGGATTTTCTTGCTTTTGGTCCTTTAAAGCTATACTGTGTGGTTGGCAGAAACTACTTTCCTGCAATAAACTTGGAGAAGTCATACATATTAGCTTGTTAGTGAGGCTTGACCTGTGTTGTACCATCCCTCTGATGCCTTTTCAGAGAAGGGGAAACATTAGCTGTTCCCTTAATAAATGGTGAACAGTATAATAGGCAAGAGCAGCATCCTAGACCAGATACTGAAAATATTCTTTCCAGCATAGAAATCCTATAAAGTCAGTAGTGCCTGTCCTAGAATGGGGATACCGCTGTGGCACTGCGTCTGACCTGTTAGCATCTAAAATGGGAGGAGGATTTGGCCCTGAAAATCCACTTTTAAACAACAAACTGTGTATTTCCATGACTTCTCCCCACCATGACTCACTGTGTGATAAGAGTTTAACCAATGCAGTGATGGGGACGGAAAGCAGGAGTGAGGAGGGTTTAGCGATCTCCACTTGCAGGCCCCCGTCCCTCACTCCCATTTTAGACATGAACAAATCCCCCCCACCAAAAGGCACCCCCCCCCATATAGTTTGGCCCTAAAATCCTTGTTCAGCTTTGTAGTGATTATGTCTTTCTTCACATGTGCTCTGTCACAGAAGCGACAGATACTGGCTCACACACGTGTGCTCTCTGAAACAATAAGTGGCAAATAACACATGCAAATGAACAATTAGATATTAGACACCAATATGGACATTTATTAGCATTTCCAAGGTATTCCTTTTTTTTTTTTTTTTTTTAGAGGTGTTTAGTTCACATATTAAGGCCTGGTCTATCCAGACATCAGAATTAGTTGTTAAAAGCCAAATTGAAGTCACTTCAAACTGCAAGTGGAGATGCCAGTTCTGAGTATTCAACATGTATGTGGGGGATTTCCTATAGCTAGAGAGCACACCCCCCAGCTCAGTTTGGAATTGGGTCCACTAATCTAAACTATTTTAACAAAGGAATTCCCCCCCCCCCTGAACTTTAAGAATTTCCAAAGCACTTCCTGATGCTGTGGCTGCTCCTACTGCAGTTACTGGTGTTGCAAGGTAAATCACACCAGAACAAGCATGGCGGCCTGGCATTTCAGCTGACATCATCAGAAGCCCAACGGGGAGCAATTAGGGTTGCCACCTTCAAGTGGGACCTGGAGTTCCCCTGGAATTACAGCTCATCTCCAGACTACAGAGATCACTTCCTCTGGAGAAAATGGATGCTGAGCAGGATGGACTCTGTGGCATTGTACTCCATTGAGATCCCTGTCCTCCCCGAGCTCCATCCCCAAATCCTTAGGGGTTTTCCAACTGGGATCTGGCCATCCTACTCCCCATACCCCACCGGTGGTCAGGAGAGATTTGGCAACTCAAGGAACAATCAAGCTGTGTATATTTACTGTGGACTAGTTATAAGGCGGGAATGTTTTTTTACAAAATTCACTTTTTTACATATAGCAATTGATTAATCTTATTCTTTTTCTCTCTTCTAAAAGACGGATTCTTCTTTCATTTCTCTTTGTAGAACAATCAATGCACCTTTTGTAACTTCAGCTCTTGCAGTCGTTTTGTTACACACCATAGGGTGGTACTCTAGCAGGAGGATAGGAAGGTTTGGAAAAACATTGCCTGCCTCTGAGCATCTAGAGAGCGAAATTCTGAAATTTTGCAGAACATCTCTTCCTGTCCCTTCCTCTCTTCAAATTTCTCTTTGATCAAAACAGAATTGATTGGAAACTGACTCCACATTCCTAAAAAGAGAGAAAGAAATGGATTGCTAGGAGAAATTGAGTAAAGAAGAATTAATAGAATTTCTCTTAACAGTTCTACTGTGGACCCACCCATTGTCAAAAAGAGAGAGAAAAGAGGGCGGGAAAAGATTTTTTTAAAAAGCCCTGTCACGTTTATTCATATGAGGTTAATTGCACTTTATTTTTTGGAATCCCAATACATACCATGTAGGCTGTCAGAATACTCAGTGGAAGACTATTGGTGCTTTCCTGAGCCTGTGGAAGAGAACAGAAATATTTGAAGTTGAACAAAAAATCTTATGCAAATATTGAGTCAGGAGAAAGCATGTGAATTAGTGTTGACAACAGCTTAGAGAATTCTTTATTTTGACACATTTAGCTGTATTCTGATCTTTCATACTCACAGCTGCATGTGTCCCGTAGAGTCCTGGGGCTCTTTTATTAAGCGCAACAGGTGGGTATGAATCCCCCAGCTGTGAATGCAAAAGAAACCAGAACAGCTGCCACAGGCCAGGAGCCAAAGTACTTTTTTTTTTCTTGGCAAGAATTCTTACTGAGGTAATCTATTTTATCTCTCCACGTAGGACAAAAACAAGCTGAAGTAACGAGAGAAGTTGGGATTGTACAAGGAGAAGTGCTTGCATTCAGCCAACTCTTTACATATCTTTTAGCACAAATGCAGCGTTCTCTTTATTGTGTCCTCTGTTCACAGGAGATATAATCTGCATGTAGATTTGCTCATTTAAAAAGGTGCAGGGGGTTGTAAGTGGTCCTTAGATAGATCAAGGCATGATCAAATTACCCCAGATCAACAATTGCCAAATGTAGACTTTTTATTAAAGTGTTGGGTATGATAGTTTTTAGAACATTAATCCCTACAACATGGAAGGACTGCTATTTTACACATAGGGAAATGATGTAAGAGAACAATGATTACATCCGGTCCAAAATGTATCAGGAGGATTTACAGATGTGCCAGTTTTTTCTTTGTGTGTGTTTCATGACAGTTCTTTAATATAACAATTATGTATCAGTCATCAGACAAAAATAATTAATGAAACCTATAAAAATCCCCAAGATGTTTCTGTTAAATCATGAATAAACCATGTAGCAACAACAACAAAACAGTTTTCTATTACCTCACCATTAAGGTTTTCTGTCTACCATAAATTTCCGAGCTACATTTCCTGGGTAGCTAGGCAGTTATTTGAAGCTGGCCTCATTAAATTTATTTCCAAAAATATAAAAGAAAGCTGAAGCAGATGCATGCCCATTTAGGCATCATCATAATATCTTCTGCTTGAAAGTTGGGATCAAAGAATAGCCTTTTTAAAGAGCAAAACTTTAATAGTTAGTGTGCACTTTTTTCAAAAGGAACACATTTATGTTTTTAATGGAACTTGAGGGAATTGATTTATTTTTATTGGAACTGAGAGAATGAATACTTGCAATGAAGGAAAATAATTTGTCTCCCCCATCAAATTAAAGACGACTGGATTTAACTCTTTAAATTGATCACATGCTTTAAAGGTTTTTTTATTATTATTCCAGTAAAAGTATTGATTGGGAGAAAGTTGAGCATTCTTTCTTCATTTTACAATGCATGTTATGCTGTCAAGTGCTATTTTAATATGGAGTAAGTAAAAAACGGGCAAATATTCCAGTTGACATATCTGCTGTTAAGATATTTTTCTGGCTTTTGGGTAAGAAATAAGTAAAGCCTCAACTGAGGCACAATTATTAAGTCTTCCTTTAGTTGTTTAGCGTAGCCAAAATACTCTCTCATAGCTTTGGCATCTTTTTTATTTTCTTGTGCTGCAGAGACCTGCTTCTTCCTTTAAAAGGAGGGCAAATCTCAAGGCATGAGTCTTAGACCTTTGTTGATATAGCTTATATTTGCAAACATCAATGGAAATGCTTCTTTTTCATGACATCAATATGGCAAGCCACTTTTTCAGTTGCCAGTACCTCAGTTGCAAGGGGGGTTAGAGTGTCACAGTAAAAAACTACTCTGACACAGTGGACTGTGTTCATAAACTTCACATAAATTTTCAGTTTGTAGTGTGCCAGTGTGCAGGTTTTAGAATGCAGAAATAGACTGTCTTTTTGTAATGAAAATCTGAGAAAGTGATCTATCAGTGCTGCCTCACCTTCTGACAAGACTCCTCCCCCATCCTAAAGAAATGAGTAGCCAAGCCCAGAAAATCTGAATTATACCTTGTATCCATAATACAATGTGGCTCAGAATCCATTTTGTTGTAGACATTGTGATACCTTCTGACCAGCCTCAAGCCATGGCACCAAGTAGCTACTACTCAAACTCATTGAAGCCATCTTGCAAAATGTTCACAGTCCCAGTGGTATCCCCTGAAGTATCCCTTGTAGACCACATAGTATCCTGAGTCCCAGATTTCCTTGGAATTTCCTGGAACACAGTGGCCAGTGCTGGTCCTAGAGATAATCTCCATGGTATAGAAGGGTTTTGGGTCATAATTGAAATATTTCTGTTGATAACTGTCAATTGGTTAGCTTGCTTTTGAAACAGAACTAATAGTACATCAGCAATTTTTTCTTTGCCTTCAAGTTGCAGCCAACATATGGTGACCCTATAGTTTTTTCAAGGCAAGAGATGTTCAGAGGTGGTTTGTCATTGCCTGCCTTTGTGTAACAGTCCTGGACTTCCTTGGTGGTCCAAATACTAACCAAGGCCAACCCTGTTCACCTTCCAAGATCACACGTCAAGCTAGCAACAAATACTTGTTCTTAAACCCAAATTTACTAAGGTAACATGATAAACGGACAGGTATGGGGAATTGGTAGCAGCTGGAGTGTGCTTAACCCCTTGTCCATATAACTTGAAATGAAGAAACAGGTTATCAAAGATGGGTTTGACTAACTTTTATTAATCACTCATCTGTACCATCTATTAAAATACATGTGTTTAATAGATGTCCACTCCTTCTTGTGTAGATTACCATTTAAAGGCACATTCTGAATGGTGCCCACATAGTAACAATCTCACACTGGCTCAGATCTTGGCCAAACTATTAACAATGCACCTTGCCTTTCATTTGCCTGAACATAATTTTGTCCGTCTCCTCACCCTTCATCCTCTGATGTGGACTAGAACTGGACTTCCTTAATCCACCAATTTTACCCTGTCAGTATCTCCCTGACATTAGTCTTGCTGTAGTATGCCTACTTGTAGTCCTTGAATCTTCATGGAGGGAAAATTCATTTTTAATAATCTTGGAGGGCATTTGCAGGGACAATTGGTGTGTGAGGAAGTATGAAGCATCTCCCCTTCCCACTGATTCCTCTCTACCAATGTTTGCTAAGGATCTTGTCCTCAATCCCCAGATGGATTTACTTCTGCTCACAGAGCCTGGTTGTAGAAAAATAAGCAAACAATGGTTTGGCATATATTTGCAGTGGAAAACCAGCAGCTCAAGCACCATTCTCCCTCAGAACAATTCTCAGCTAAAACACATTATCACCTGTAAATTTCACCACAAATTATTTTGACAGTGTTTGAAGGCGTCACTAGGGTTGCCAACCTCCAGGTACTAGTTGAAGAAAATTGCAGCACCAAGGCTCTCTGACTAAACACAATATATTTATATCAGTGGTTCCCAACCTTTTTTTGAACAGGGACCACTAGGATTTTTTTGTTCGGTGCAGGGACCCCAAGGTTCAAAATAAAACTTCAGAGAATTTGAAAATAAACTTTAATCATAACTATTAGTTAAATATTAAACTTATAATAATATTTGAATATATTTTTATAATAGAGAACTTTTAATTGAAAATATTAATTTATTATGGGGTTATAACTTTGTTTCGCGGACCTTAATTTAGTTCTCACGGACCCCTGGGGGTCCACGGACCCCCAGTTGGGAACCAGTGATTTATATGAACAACAATAAAACATGAGCAATGAAAAACAAAGATACAGACTGAGGTAAGTACTTAACTTGCTTGTAAAGTTTCCAAAATAGTTTCAAGAACATCAAATTAATCCATATAAATCTCCTGCTATTACAACTGATCTCCAGCCGATACAGATCAGTTGACCTGGAGAAAATGGCTGCTTGGGCAATTGGACTCTATGGCACTGAAGTCCCTCCCCACCCCAAACCCTGCCCTTCTCAGGCTCTGCCTCAAAAAATCTCCAGGTATTTCCCAATCCGGAGATGGCAACCCTAGATGTCACCCATACGTGAGCTGATCACCCAGCCAGTCTGGTTCATGCCAAACAGTCATACATGTAGTTTGCACTGCGTTTTTGCAAAACAGCTCACATGCAAAGACACTGAAAAATAACACCAATCGGCAGCCATCAGTGTCACTAGGGGCGAAAACTCACGGTCGCTTTAGCCTCCTTTATTCCCTGTTTCAGCCAGGATTCAGCCAGGATCAAACGCATGCGTTTCGCTGAACGTGCGTTTGATCCTGGCTGAAACGGAATAAAGGAGGCTAAAGCATTTTCACCCTAGAAACTACTAAGATGAATCCTGAAGGGTAAGATTTAATTTAAAACAGCAAGTATTTATGGCTGCTGATATTCTGAATGCCTTATCAAGGTGTTGGGTACTTCTTTATCTGATTATTATTTGTGACTGATTTAATGGCCTATTTAAAAAATTGCCTGCTGAGCCAAGGAGCACTTGTGCAGCACCGACGGGGTGTGTGGGGATAATATAACTCAACTAGGCAGTGTGAGAATGTGCATGTGCAAAAAAGCCACTTGCGCTGTACTGCATAGTTGTTAAGTATTAAGGAACAGTCAACCCAGTTATTGAAAAAGCACCTTCTTGTTCATGACTGGGGAACAGGATGTGAGCCAAAAGTGCAGGTATTTGAGCATCCTTATTCACACCATGTAGCTCTTCCAGAATTCTTACACAGAATTCTTCCTAAGGCAGTTCTAATACACCTGAATATTCAACTTGGTAATGAGATTCAGAAACACTTAAAAAAAAAAATAAAGGACTGGACTCCAAGAAGAGGAATTTGTATAAATAAAACAAAGAGCTTCTTCCCAGAACACAAGTGAGTTACAGCTTCCTACCTCTCCCTATTTGTGATTTAACCATTGATGGATGCTCATGGGATAGGTTGCAGGTACGGTTGCCAGCTCCGGATTGGGAAATACCTGGCGATTTAGGGGGTGGATCCTGAGGAAGGGGGGGTTGAGGAGGGGGGGACCTCAGCATGGTGTCATGCCATAGAGTCCACCTAGCAAAGCAGCCATTTTCTCCAGGTGAACTGATCTCTATCGGCTGGAGATAAGTTCTAATCCTAGGAGATCTCCAGCCACCACCTGGAGGTTGGCAACCTAAGTTGCACGCAATATCATAGTCCCCAGCACAGAGTGCCACTGAAGGTGAGGGAGGTGGCACTTTTAGCAGCGAGCATCAGGGGGCAAAGACAGATTTTCTGAGGCCATGACTGCACCACTAAGCATGTGTGCTGCTACTGACTAGTTTGTTGAATATGGTGTGACCTTAGGTGATTTCAGTTTCTTGAGTAGGATCTGCATGGTCCTGGAAACTCTGTTACTGCCTTGAGAGCCAGCATGGTGTAGTGGGTAAGAGCAGTGGTTTGGAGCAGTGAACTCCGATCTGGAGAACCGGGTTTGATTCCCCACTCCTCCACGTGAGCAGCGGAGGCTAATCTGGTGAACTGGATTTGTTTCCCCACTCCTACACATAAAGCGAGCTGGGTGACCTTGGGCCGGTCACACTCTCTCAGACCCACCCACCTCACAGAGTGCCTGTTGTGGGGAGGGGGAGGGAAGGTGATTGTAAGCCGGTTTGAGTCTTCCTTAAGTGGTGGAGAAAGTCGGCATATAAAAACCAACTCTCCTCCTCCTCCTCCTCTTCCTCCTCCTCCTTCCCTAGAGTTGCCAGCTTCCCACTATGGTGGGAAGCCTCCTGCCAATTGCTGCTATTACTTGCCACTGCTCCAAGCAGCAGTGGGAGAAAACAAAAATGCTGCCAGCCTCTGTGTACCACATCTTTTCTAGCAATTCCTAGCACTACGCATTGGGGATTAACGCATGGGCAGAATGTTCTTGGTTTGCTCCTCCCTTATCTCACAATATTTTAATCTGAGACTGGATAGTCAAACATATGACGCTAGTCCATCCCACTATAAGTCCGAAGCAAGTAGCTGCTGGAGGCTCCCCGTGTGTTTGAGCCACCCATATAATGTGGGATAGTAGTGGAGGAACCGCCGTGTCATTGCTCAAGGATTGGCTGAGGGGTTATCCAGTCAAAGGCCGATTCTCCCCCTTTTTTTTTCTTGGGACACTAGCGCTCCGGTATACCATCACGACGGTGTGAAGCACCCACCCTACAGGGCTGGTCGGGGGGAGAGGGTCGGGGCGTCTGTCTGGCCTGGAGAGGGTCGGGGCTTGAGGCGCCTCTTCAGCCTCAGACCAGTCCGAGGGAGAGTCTGAGCTTTCCTCTCCCTCGGAGGCTACCCTGGTGGCTCTATGCTTAACCAGCCTGGGTCACAGCCTACTTCCTACCTGGCTACAGCTCTCCTCTGGCCTTTTATACTCTTCAGGCCAGAGAAGCTCTGCCTCTTCCACCCTCTGCCCTCCCCCCGGAAGTCCATAAAAGGAGCTCTCCTTCCCCGTCACGTCACTTCTCTTCCTAGACAGCAGCGCGGCTCGCACCTGCCCCGCCCTTGCTCACCCGCAGGTCAGCTGTTTGTTGGGGCTGGGACCTTGAACGAAATGAGGTTAGTAGCGGGCTAGTCATGTGATTACACGCACACCGGCGTTCTGGTAATGTAGCGAAATAAAAAAAGTAGTGGTTTAGCACTGAAAAGATAGCTAGAAAACAGGGCTTGCTTAACCCGTTTTTTGGGTGCTTAATTTGCTCCTAAGGTGGGTCCGATGCGCAGCCCTTGGATTGTCATGCATTTAGACCATGGGAATTTGCTACTTTTAAGGCACAAAGGTGAGACAAATTGGACATGCGTTAAACCCCATTGTCACTTGCTGGTTGTAGCTGGAACTGACATAGTGATACCACCGTCACCTCCATGTCCTAGGATAACTAGCTCTGGATTGGGAAATACCTGAGGAAGACAGGGTTTAGAGAAGGGAGGGATTTCAGTACCATAGAGTCCAATTGTCAAAGCAGCCATTTTCCCCAGGTGAACTGATCTCTATCGGCTGGAGATCAGTTGTAATAGCAGGAGATCTCCAACCTGGAAGTGGGCAATCCTAATCCTTCTTGCTTCAGCAACACTTAGTATGAAGGGCCTGGATTTAATCTGTGACCTCCCATGCCCACAAACTGGAGCAATTGTCAAATTACAGGATTTCAGGATGATATTCTGGGTTGCCTAAATGCCTTATCAAGGTGTTTTGGGTACTTCCTTATCTGGCTAATTATTTCCAGACCCAAACTATTTTTAGGAGTCTCTTGCTCTCTGGATTTGGTTTATTCATTATTTAACAAAGCCCTGGCATCTTTGCTTCAAATACAGGAAATATAGCAAGTTAAATCAGCGTGCCCAGATCTGGTGCACGCAGGCTAAATGGAAGCATGAAAAACTGAGGAGAGAAAAGCTCTTTCAACTGAAGTCTGCACAAACATATCAAAGACCTCCCTGCATGGTGAATTATCCTCACATACTCCCTGCAGCATGGAGGGTTTTGCAAAGGCCCAAAATTACAGCATTTGAATGCAAAGCCCTGGAACTCCAGGTCAGATTTAGAGCGGTCGCAGTTAAAGAGATAGACTTTGAGTTGTATATAAATGAGTCTCAATGCTAAAATTTTGCATTGCTCTCTGCCTTCTGGCAACCTCCAGTACAAACCCTGCCGTGCCTGACAGTTTCCTTTCTTTGCCTGGTAGGCCAGCTTAACTTTGCCCATTATAACCATTATGAAAACATTAACATTTAAAGGTTGAAGCAAGAGAACTCCAGCCTACTTTTATCTGCATACGGTAGCTGAAGTGTAAAACATTTGAGTATTCTCATACCCACTGTTTCCCTTCAGAAAACTGCTTTTGAAACCTCAGACTACCTTTCTTTGTAGGTCACTCCATTTCAGTTTATCCCAATTTGTTGCCAGCAGTTAATAACCATCAGGTCAGACTAGGAGTACAGAATGTAAAGTCCCAGAGGGCATAGCTTCAAGGTTACTAGGAATCCATTCCTAATACTTGAGAAGCAACCTTGGCCAATGTGATATAGGATTGCCAGCTCCGGGTAGGGAAATACCTGGAGATTTTGGGGGTGGAGCCTGATGAGGGCAGGGTCTGGAGAGGGGAGGGAATTCAATGTCATTGCGTCCAACTGCCAGGTGAACTGATCTCTGTTGCCTGGAGATCAGTTGTAATAGCAGGTTGTTTCTCCAGGTGATATCAGTTGTTTCTCCAGGTGAACTGATCTCTGTTGCCTGGAGATCAGTTGTAATAGCAGGAGATCTCCAGCCACCAATTTGGCAACCGTAAATGTGAACCTGCCCACAAGCCTCTCTCCATGAGCGAGCACTGAAAAGGTGAGATTTGTAAACATTCAGGACAGAGCTTTTTCAACGGCAGTTCTCAGGCTTTGAAATGCCTTGTTCCAGAATGCCTGACTTTCTCTGCCTCTGTTGACTTTGGGGCTGTTAAAAAAAAATCAGTAAAATTCGGATTCGGCAAAATTTAGCCCGTTTTTATTTGGGAAATGCCGAGGTCCGAACTCTCCCGCTTCGGGTCTGGGCAATTCGGCATGATTTCCCCTGATTCGGCAGTTTTTAGTTCGGATGGAACCGAACTCAAAAAAGGCGGGGAAACGGGGAGCCGAATTCAGCAAGTTCGGGGTGTTCGGTGAATAAATTTGGCAAGTTCGGGGTTCGGCGCAGCAGCATAACAGTTAGTAAGCAGCATTCTCCCGTAGCCAATCGGTGGCCAAGCTGGGTCTTCTTCTGGCCAATCAGTCGCGATTGAGTGCATGAGCCCAGCTGCTGTGTGGTCCGGGGAGAGAAAGAGAGAGTATCTGTTTGTGTGTGAGAGAGATCCCCCTTGGGGGGGTGCGTGTGCACATTCGAGCCATTCCATGGCTGCAGGGGGCGCATTTTTGGGGGTAGAGCCCCCAAATTTTCAGCATAGCTTCAGAGGACCCTTCTTGCAAGAACCCCCAAGTTTTGTAAAGATTGGATCAGGGGGGCTGAAATATGGGGCCGGGAAGGGGTCCCCCCACCCTTAATGTGCATCTCTGACAATGGGGGTTTGCAATTAGCAGAGCTTGCCTGCCACGCCCAAAGCTCCCAGCCCCGACAAACAGCTGAGCTGTGGGAAGCAAGGGTGGGGCAGGTGCAAAGAAGATGGAACAGAAGACATCCACAGTAAGACCCATTTTGGGGCTTTTCTCTGTGCACTGTAAATTAAACAACACTGTTTTCTATAAAGCAAGGAGTTCTGGTGGTGAGTCCTGGTTAACTGCTAATCCCCCTGCTTCCACGTCATTTTCTCCAGGTGATCTGATCTCTACCGGCTGGAGATCAGTTGTATTAGCAGGAGATCTCCTGCTACTACCTGGCAGTTGTCAACCCAACTGATCAGGCTGTCAGAATAGTTACAAAAACAGCCATATGGCAATGCAATCAAGTATATCTCTGCTGTAGTTTAGTATCACAGAGAAGGAAATACTATTTGAACCATATTAATCAATTCAATACTAGTCAAATCAAGAGCTTATCGTTAAGTTTATTCTGTCTGTGTTTCCCTTTGTGAGTGTAAAATGATATGTAATTGATATGTAATTTTGGTTTCCAAATTGCTAGCAAACCATCTTTTGAGTACTACAGAAGTGTCTTGTATGTAAGGCACACTTTAACCCCAAGTGATCTTTTGCAAAGAAATAGATTGAATTTGGATTGAATTACCAATTAAATTATTCTAACTTTTTATAAATCAGCACTTCACAAACTGTTGATTATAGGATGCAGACCTACAAAGTAAGTGCATAATTTTGAGACACTGCTGGAATTTGCATTCATTACCACTGCAGGGTTAATCAAGAACCTCACAATTATAACCACTTCAACTGACTGTTTCATTAACAACAGCTTTAGAGCATAGGGCAGATAATAGAATTATTATAACTTCTACTCATTGTGAATGGCACTTTAGAAAACAAGGTGCAGGCAGGGATGGGACCCTGATACAAGATGTTTATGATTGCAGTTAAGAAAATTCTCAAAATATGTTGTTTTGAGATAGTATAAAGGCTTTATTATGAATTAGATATCTTTTTGTGTTATTCTATTACCTGCCCTAGGAGTTGTGACCTATAATCCCATTACTGGAGCAAGAAAAGAGTTAATTCCCTCATACCAGTGCTGATACTCACCCTTAACCTATAGATTTTTACAAGTGGGAACTCGCAAAGACTTGCGGGGGGGGGGCTCATTTCCCGCTCCCTCACTATTTCCTCTTTCCCTTCCCTGGCAGCCCCCACAGCTTTCCCCCCTTTCCTGCTTCCATCTCTCCTTCCCACCCAACAGCAAATTTACATTTATCTGCTCCCTGTCTTCAGCTCCCCCCCCCGCACAGCCTCGAGGAAAACTATGGCTAGAGTTGCCACCTTCCAGATTGTGGCTGGATATCTCCAACTAGGTGATAGAGATCAGTTCACCAGGAGAAAATGGTTGCTTTCAAAGATGGACCTTATGGCATTATACCCCATTGAAGTCCCTCCCCTCCACAAACCCCACCCTCCTCAGGCTCCATCCCCAAAATCTCCAGGTGTTTCACAATCTGGAGCTGGCAACCCTATGGCCCAGTTGTAAGGTGCTGGCGGCTGGGCCAGGCCCATTTGCATGGCAAGGAACCCTCAAGCAGTTTCCCCTGCATCCCACTCCCCAAATTATTTCTTTTTCCCTCCTACTGGCAACCCCCATATCCTTTCTCCTTTCCCTGCCTCATTCTCTCCTTTTTAGCCATCCACCAAGCCCCTTTTATCTGCCTCCCATCTTCAGCTATTTTTATTATTTTTCTTCTTCACTTGTGCTCCATTTTTCTCCGCAGTGGAGACCGAAATGCCTGACATCATTTCCCTCTTCTCCTTTTTATCCTCACAACCACCCTGTGAGGTAGTATGTGATTGGCTCTACATCACCTAGTGTGCTTCCATGACAGAGTGGTAATTTAAACTGGGGCTCCAAGACCCTGTGTGAAGCTATAACCACTCAAACATACTGGCTTTCATGTGGTGGCTACTGTTGAACAATAGCAAGCACCCATGCTTAGGTGAGTCGTATAAGTCTGATAATAGCAGGTGGCCTGGTGCTTGCTGGACAATGAGCCATTCACCAAGCCCGCAAAGCGTGTTGGTTGAGGGCCACTGTTTTTAAACATACTATGTTATAATAACAAGTAGCCAGAATGAGATAATATAGTTTTCTTTATATTTGAAGAAATTATTTGAGTATAAACTTTTTATGGTATTAAACGTTACAAGATGATAGGTTAGCTAAGAATGTGAACCCTATCCAGTGGGGCAGCAAATTATTACTGGAAGATGATTTTGAAAACCTATAAATATGGGAAACTGAACTGATCGGGAGCATCCTGACTAGGAACCTGCTAACTTTCATATACTATTTTAATGAGCTCAAGTAATCATTTTCCTTTAATGATCTATGTAAAATCATTAGATGGTATTTTGATAGTCTTTTATGTTGGTTGATGTTAAAAGTGTAAATAAATACGTTTAATAAAAAAATCAGATGGAGGCAAGATTTGCTAGTATTATTTGTGTACTGTACAAACAAACTAAAAATGTTGAGCTGTACCTCATGCCAGGAGATTAAGGATCTGATATAGGAAATCTAACTAGACACTTAGGACTTCTTAAGTGGATGGACCAGAATGATCCAAAACACCATGTAAATTGTTGTGCACATTTTGTGAATTACTGTTAGCTTTAAATCATTTAATTAAAAAAACCCTAAACCACTTAATATAGGAGGGAAAGACATCAATGCCATGTTATAGTTAAGATTTTATACGCATAACAGCCGTATGTGCAACTGTGTATAATTCATTGGTTTTACTTCTCAGGAGTGAAAATAATTTGCTTTGGTCTTTTTACATGTAGACTTGCACCCCTTGTGTTTTGCTTTGTGATATAAAACAGCACTAGTTGGCAGTGTCAAAGCAAAAACTAAGCAGGAAAAAATGCATTTAATCATTTTTTCACCTCAAAACTCTACATAAGTGGTATTTGACTGGCCTGTACATAAAGACACACTCAGACTTACTAATAAGATATAAGAATAGTGAGAAAATTTTCTTCATGAAGACTCTAAACTGTTGTCTCTAAACTGTTTACTCTTTAAACTGTTGATTAAATATAAAAGAAATTCTGAATGTTCCTTTCGCTGGTAAACAACAGCATCACAGAAAAATTAAGACCCCAAACAGTGCGATCCTTCAATTGCTTTAGTGGATTTAGAAAGGTGTAATTCTACTTAGGATTTCATTTAAAATATATTTTAAATTTCAGATTCACAATAATACAGATTCACAATAATACACTTGAGGGATGTGTGAGACCTTCACTGTTAACCTGCAGTCTCAAAGTATGCTAAAAACATTCTACTCTAAGGCCATTTATGCATGGGAGGTTTTGTCCTGGATTTGCTGCTCTCTTGATGCACATTTTCCCCATCCAAATTCTTAAAACTCTGCATGGGGACTTATTTTTGAGTTTTGAGAATTCGGATAGGAAAAGTGTGCATTGAGAGAGCGGCAAATCCAAGGCAAAACCTCCCATGCATAAATGGCCTATATTTAAAAACCCACAATGTTGTGAATATAGCTTTTCCTGTGATTTATTGATTTGTTTAGACATCTAGTTCCTCATCTTTCTACTAAAAGAATGCCCAAGGGAGTATACCATGAAAGTAAATAAAACTATACAAATTAAAATAAATATACAATAAATATAGTGAGAGCATGGCAATGGTAAACATTGGTAGGTATACA
The DNA here is from genome assembly GCF_029931775.1 of Euleptes europaea. Classification (NCBI taxonomy): domain Eukaryota; kingdom Metazoa; phylum Chordata; class Lepidosauria; order Squamata; family Sphaerodactylidae; genus Euleptes; species Euleptes europaea. The sequence goes on from NC_079313.1 coordinate 59,733,673, forward strand.
GTAAGAGCTCAACAAAAGAATTTATAGTCTTTTGTTGGACATTCCATTAAAAACACAGCGAAACATAAAAGAATACAACAGGCATTAAAATATTTTAACTTAAAGATGTCTTAAAGCTCTGTGCAAAATCAACTAATTCCAAAGACCCACCAGAAAAAAAAATTGGGGAAGTTCTGTCAGATGGCTAACAGAGAAAGTAACCAATGTATTTCTGTAAGGAAGGAGTTGAACAACCTGGGACCACAGCTGAGAAAGCCCCATCACCGTTGCCCGCCAACTTCACCTCTGACAATGCAAGCACTCAGAGCAAGGCTTCACCGGCTGATCTCAAGAGCTAGACAGGTTGGCATGATGAATGTGAGAGGTGAAGTGAGAAACTTTTAAATACACATCAGTACAAAATCCTCATGCAAAAGTCGGAGATTTATCACAATAAGATATATATTTCATGAAAGTGACCTTGAATGATACATTTACCTGAATGATATTTGAGATTTATGATAATATTTGTGCCAGACAGCATTCGTTTAACTTTCATTCACTGATGTGGTATTCACAGCCTCAGGAATATTTCTTTATGGTCCCTCAGTTCCTAGGTTGCTTATTTCTTTTTCTTTCTTTTTTCCCTGCTGTTTTTCAGATGGTTTGAACATGACTTCTCAGTGTGGTTTACTGATATTAAATTGTTTCCACCAATAAAACAATGGGTTCTTTATGTAAGGCACTCCAGGATAAAATTGTCTCCATCTCACCTACCCCCTGTGAAATCCTGTGACTCTTGAAATGGTGATGGTGACAGTTGTTGGGATCTCAGTGGTAGAAGTTGGCTACTAGAAGAGTATTTCCTCTGATTTTCCTTATAGTCTCCCCATGGCATTTGTATACAACAGATTCCCTGCCCCTTGTCATCATCTTTTGGGGCAGTATGGGGGGGGGGAGGAGGAAAAAGGATTTTGTGTTTATGGTTCACAGGATCCAACACTGTGTTATTGTGTAGGGAATATTTCATATTCCTGGTTAGATCTGTTGTGGTAGAAAGATGTGGGATCCCTTTATTAAGACTCAGGAAGGCCCTGATCTCACAGAAGATATTCTGTCTATGAGTATAGAACTATAAACATCTTGGGGCCAAATTACAAGTGATGGCAGCCATGAGTCCATTCTGTGGCTGCCGCCATTTTAGAAGCATTTGTAGTTCTTTAAAAATTGCCATGAGGCCCTGATCCAGATCTGGTGCACAGTTGGCCGGCCCCAGGAGCTCTTGTTCCCCCCTGCACCTTTTAAAGTGCCAAAATAGCCATGGAGGGGCTGTTTCTGTACCTGAAAAGGGGGGGGGAATAAGAGCTCCTGGGGCAGCTGTGGTATGTGCTCAATCTGGACTGGGGCCTCACAGCTATTGTTAAAGAAATACAAATGCTTTTAAAATGGTATTGGTGGCCCACAGGATGGAGCTGTTGCTGCTATCACTTGTAGTTCAGCTCTCAGGTTGCCATCTAAGAAGAGATGAGTTTCCTTTATGGAGTCAAATAGGAGGGAAGAGGATGGCCATTTGCCCACCTTCCAGGAACAGGTAAGATATATAGCTATTTGGGTATATTGGGGGGGTCATAAAAAGTTTAAGACATAGAATCATAGAATTGGGAGGTACCACCAGGGTAATCTAGTCCAACCCCTTGCACAATGCAGGAAATTACAAACTACCTCCCCCCAACCCACTCCCTCATGACCCATACTTCATGCCCAGAACATGGCCAAGGCCTTTGTTTGCCTAATATGTTTTATGCTCCTTTCTTAGTCTGTAATATCTTGTAGTATAATACCCTATAGTGTTGTGCTGTAGTGAATAAAGATTATACTTCGATAGATAAAGATCTTTTCCTTTTAAAGATCTCAGACTGTGTCCAAGAATCTCAGCTCGGGTGCCTGATGGCACACTCCACAAATAGCTCAGAAATTCCTAACTGGGCTATAGACAGTTAGGTGGCCAAGGGAAGGATGTGTGTGGGCAGTACACACATATACCCAAACACACACAGCCCCTATCCGTGCCTCAGTTTAAGGGGAGAAAAGGAAAGGGCACACCTTGAGTGGTTGCAAACTCTCTCATATGCTCACAAATTACCCTCTGTCTCTTGGGCAAAGACAGCAAGAAGGAAGGGAAGGAGGAGAACAACTCATTTACAAAATCAAGGTGCTGAAACAGAACACATCAGTGTTGTACCTTGTAGAGAGAGGTATTTGCTGCCAATGAAGACATCACTTTTTGAAATGCATGTTTTCAACATCTTGTGGTGCCAGTACAGTTCCTTGCTCTTTCCTCTTCTGACTTTATTAGCTTTCTATAACATCAGTGAAAAATGAATATGAAAATGTATATAATTTTCTGTAAACAAAGAAACCCCAATCAACTCTATGGTATAACAGCTAGTTGCTCGATGTCTATTTGTAACCATTCACCAAGACCAAATGTTGGGATTGTGCTGGTGAAAGGATGAAGAGGGTCAGACTGTCCTAGTCTGATCCCATTAAGTTATCTGAAACAACATTGATTGGGTTTCAGGTAACAAGAAGAGAGGTAAGAAAACACATTGTTCCAAAAAAGCACTTAGGTCATGAGAGAAGGAGTAGGTTTACTTCATCTCAAAGGCACACACCCCTTTGCTTTCACCCATAGATTTATATTGGGAAGGGGAATAGCATGGTTTGGGACACCACTGAGTTGTGAGGTAAAAACATGTCCCTCCCATGACACCAGTTGTCCTGGCCTTCAACTATGAAACTCTGCTAGGCATGCATTGCCAGACTATACACAGGCATACCGTTCCTGTACATGAATTCCAGAGAGAGGGGTTCTCTGCTTCACTAAAATGGGAAATTTATTAGCAGAGAATTAATTAAATTAACATATTAGGCTTCTGCAAAGTATGTAGTTAGAAGAGGAAATGTTAATCTTTCAGTGCTTTGCAAACCTGGAAATAGTATTTCTAAGCAAAATCCCCAGGACTCTTGTGGCTTTGCATTCTGTCAATAGACTGTCCTAATTAGGGTTGCCAACCTCCAGGTACTAGCTGGAAATCTCCTGCTATTACAACTGATCTCCAGCCAATAGAGATCAGTTCACCTGGAGAAAATAGCTGCTGTGGCAATTGGACTAAATGGTTTTGAAGTTGCTCCCTTCCCCAAACCCTGCCCTCCTCAGGCTCCCCCCAATAAAATGCCCGGTGGTGACAAAGAGGGACCTGACAACCCTACCCAAGACACATAGATCAATGAAGATAAAGGGGGTCCTGGCCCCATCCTTCTACCAAAAGTTCAGTGTTGTAAATAAGGAGGAATTGTTTGATAGGAACATTCTTAACAACTTCTATGCTTTTGGAAATGTCCTTAAAATCATAATTTGCATATGCTTATTTTTGTAACTGTCATTGTCAAGGAAGAAATAGTTGGAAGGTGGCCAAAATAATTTGCTTTTTTAAAAGTAAAGTAAGGTATCAAATGATACATTTCTGGAGATCCTATCAGATCTTTTTTTTAAAGTCCCAGATGTGCAAGATCTATTCGTTCTGACTAAGAAAAGGAGTTAAGTTTGACCTTTATTGAACAAATTATCACACACATTTTTCAACCTTAACATTCAAGGCGATCCCATATCTGTGGAAAGGGCATGATGGACTCCTACAAAGCCAACCAATCCAACAGGAATAGTAACATAGCTGGCACACAGGCCATTTCTCTCTCTTATCCTTGAGACAGGGACTGAATCTTGGTGAATTAAAAACAGCTTTTAGAAGTCACACACATTGCAGTTTCCTCTCATGCTGAGAAAGCAAAAATAAATAGCTCCTTTTCAAAAAGTCATTGCCAGAGAAGGTGGAGTAGGGAATCTTCATATCCTTGTCGGATTTCAGTCTGTAGCTTTTTCAGTTTTCCAGGAAGAGTAACCTTATAATTTCTTTGAAGTATTACTGCAGAATCTTTCCTAAAAGAAAAATTAAAGAAGATCATTGGTCAAAGACATCAAGGAAGGGAGAATAAAATAATGAAGATGTACAGATGGAAATTTACTAATGAACTAGCCTGAAATTTGTCCACTTTGAAATATCAGAAATCTGACCAATATGGTGAAATCAGGGAACCATCAGAAGCTTTCTACTCTAATGGTTATTTTGGGCAGGCATTTATCTTTGCCCCTGGCTGGAATGGGCCTTATGGATCCAAGAACCACACAAGGCATTTTTTTTCATGTATGTAGTATTCTAAGCATTATGTTAGTATAGAATAACCATTATGTTGTTCTAAAATATGCAAAAAATAACCAATCTAGACCTTATTTTACTCAAGTCCTAGTTGTCTTATAATTATTATGGTAGAAAATATCCCTTCCAAGGTTCATATTAGAATAAAGAGCCAGGATAGTATGGCTACTTTAGTTCAAAAGAAGTGATCTATGGGTAAAAATCCCACCTATGCCTGTGCTAGGCCAGGTCGTCTCGGGTTACTGCCGGCTACTGGTCTTGAGAGCAGGCTGTTAGTAGTTCAGGAATGCAGGAATCCGGGGGGGGGGGGAGGTCCCACCAGGAGCTGGAAACCAAGATAAAGTCGGCGTGCAGAGGCAAAGTCAAAAGTCCGGTCCACAGGGTCAGAAGTCCGTTTATCAATGTCTAGTAACATCAGCAACAAAAGTCAGAGATCCTTTTGCAACAATTGCTTTCGCAATGTCTGTCTGTTCCAAGCATGGTTTTAAGCTGTTTCTCTTTGCCTTAGTTCTCATCCTCAGCCAACTCACAGTCTTGGAGCCATCTTCTTGGTGCCTGTAGGTGCGCACTTCTCCTTTTACTTTGCAACTCCATTCTCCCTTTTTGCCTGTGCTGTTGAGTGGCTTCAGGTGAGCTGGGTGGGTCCTGCTTCTGTGGCGTTACAGCTGCATCTGGTTGTGCTGAAGGAGGTGATTCTGTGTTTACTTCCAATTCCTCAACAGGGCTGGTGTTTACTCCTACCTGTTGTCCTTCACCCTGCCCTGCATTCTCAGCTGCCTGAGATAAAATGCCCGTTATTTCTCCCTGCTCTGGCTCTTCTCTTCCTCTGATGATGCTTTGCCTGTTGACAGTGCCCCAAATCAGCAACTATTGTTAATTTAGGGTACTAAGGTAGAAGTGTTAGCAGTGTTGATTCTGCTTGTTTCTATGGCTGAAGGATTATTGAAGCACACAGTGACTGAGTGAAAGGGAGCAAAGGCTTTTGCTGAGATCTTCCTCTTGAAAGCACCTGGGAAATACATGTCTCATTTTAGATACCCTGACTTGAAATGAAAAGGATGAATTCATCCACACCTTTGACTTTGCAAGGCCAGAGGATCGTAGGGTGACAAAAAGATACAGATGTGGGGTACATGGGGCAACATAGGCTTGCAGTTGTAATTGTTTTTGTAAAAAAAACTAGGCAGTTTTTTCTCCTTGTATTGTATGGTTTATTGTATGTATTATACTGGTCTTCATTGTATTGTTTTATAACTCTGTAATCCACCTTGGCCTCTTTCCCCTTCCCCCCATTTCCCCCTTCCTTGTTTTCCCCTTTCCTTCTGTTCTCTTTCTATTCTCATTGGATTTGTTGGATCTCCCCTTTCCCTTCTGATCTCCCCTTTATTAGTATCCCTTGGTCCAACATCACTAGGGTTGTGCATATTGATATACTCGAACCGAAAATAAACCCGAAATTAGCCATTTTGGCAATATTCGGGTTTTGGGTAGACCAAATACCGAAACCTGGGAATCTGCCCAAAGCCGAATAGGCGATTCCCAAAAAAGCCGAATAGATATTTGTCTTTTTAGGGTTTCAGCTATTTGCCTTTGATCAGATGCACAGCTCTGTGCTTTCTCCCATTTTTTTTATCTTTGACTGGTTTTGTTAGGGCCCCATAGTTGGGGCTCTTTTGAGGTAGGAGTCGTGTAATTGGAGCGAGCTCGGTCAGACCAAACTAGTTTGGAAGGGTCATTTTAAAAGACGCAGCTCACCCAGGCCTGTCCGGAGGGATATACTCTCCAACTAAAAAACGGCCACGTCTATAGCTACATATTGGGCTTTTGAAGAAGACTCCTCACCTGCGCCGATGAGCAATCTCCTTCACAAGAGCTGCCTTGGTCATGACTTCAGCTGGCTCTGATATCCCCCCCCCCAAAAAAAAACCTGCTCTCAAACTGAAGGTCGCTCCAAGTAGAGGCTTCTTTTCCCAGCACCGTGACCATCTCTTGAAATCAGATTTTTTTATTACTATAATAAACGACTGGTCACAGGGTGTCATTTGCCACCAAAAGAAATGTTTTCCTTGCCTTTTTTTTTTTTTTTTGCATTTAAGCCATTTTCCTCAGTTTGGAAGCTAATTTGCATGGACATCATGCTGTGTGCCCCAGATATGAAGGGAGCCCCCAGACTTTGAGGCGCCAGCCTGCCAATTGGCTCTTTATGCCAGTCCTCAGCGACGCTGAACTTCTGAACCTGAAAACCGATGGACAGCTTGGCTCGCAGATGCCTGGAGAATTGGGGTGACCTTTTTGTGGGCCCATAAAATTGGATCCCCTGTCCCAACATCCACCAGACTTCGATGTCCATCTAAGAGAGTCCCTTGCAGCTATGCTGCAAATTTGGTGACTCTACCTTTAAAAATGCCCCCACAGAAGCTTCAAAAAAATCCCAATAGACTATAATGGACCCAATTTGGGGGCGGGTAAACCCAGAAATAAAAGCCAAAATACCCCTTTACCGGTATGGTATTTGGCTTATTCTGGGTTTACTGGAAAAAAATCGGGTCCAATAAACCTGAACCCGAAATTTACAAAAAAATTTTTTTCCCAACTCTAAACATCACCATATAGTTGAAAACTCCCCTTATATCTGTGAGGAATATTGGTTTTAATTATATATGAGATGGGAGTGTTGTTTAGGGCATCATAAGTATTACATTGGAATTTATTATTTTAATTATAATGTTTTAATGGGTCAGGAATGATCTGGTGCTTGCACAGGGGACCTTTACCTTTAATCTCATATTTTACTATTTATTGATTGTTGGTTGTTGTTAAGCCACCCTGAGCCTGGCCTTGCAGGGAAAGGGAAAGGTAAAAACAAACAAATCTGTAAACATGCAGTTCTAAGAGAGCTATACCATGTGAAAATTCTTAATGTGTACCTCAGGGTAGAGACTGTGAACAAATATAGCTGGATCATCCAAAAAGGTTTAACACTAGTACCCTAATAATAGCTTTAGGGTCAGCCCTAAACAAACAACAGCTAAAGAGTTGAATATCTTTGGTACAGTCTCCCTGTTTATTCTGTTTTGAAATGCTACCTTTTTATTGCATTTGCTGCTCGTTTCACAACTTTGATTCACTATTTTCATGCCTGATTTAACTCTGTCATATAAGATGATACATTTATGTACTAGGATCTATAAATCTGTATTTATTCAAGCCAGATATAAACAAATAAAACACATTTGTTTCCTCTAAGCTTATAAAATAGTTTGGGAATAATTGAAAGGTAACAGACAAATATGAACTGTGCACTAACACTTGGATGCACTGATTGTATAATTAGTTATTGTTAGTGCTGTCAACAACAACATCAACTATATTAATAACAATCACAACATTGTTGATGCAGGACAGTTTTACCAGCTTGAGAGCCAGTGTAGTATTGTGGTTAAGAACAGTGGTTTGGAGAAGTGGACTCTAATCTGGTGAACTGGGTTGGCTTCCCCACTCCTACACGTGAAGCCAGCTGGGTGACCTTGGGCTAGTCACTGTTCTTTTAGAGCTCTTTCAGCCCCACCTACCTCACAGGGTGTCTGTTATGGGGAGGGGAAGGTGATTGTAAGTCAGTTTGATTCTTCCTTAAGTGGTAGAGAAAGTCGGCATATAATAAACCCTTCTTTTTCTTTACAAGTGAACTTCTTGCACTATTCGTTTCAGGTGTTGTGGATAATTGAGTAGATCACCCAGTACAGGTACCCCCATAGCTTAGTGTCCCACCCAAGCCTGGTGTCCTAGGCAGTTGTCACCTGCTCCTAAAGCTAGCCAGGCCAACACAGTTTGTCACTTCCTGAACTGAACGCAGCATACTAGCCACATATGAAAGCCTGCCTTCAAAAATGTGCTGCCCATGTGACATTCCAGGGCCTCTGCTGTTTGTGAGGTCAAAGCTCTACAGAACAATAGTACAGAAACAGAGGGTTGTCAAGCACCTTTCAGGGAGAACTCATGGCTGGTAGACTGTATTGAACTTGATAGGTTGTAAACCAAGCAGACCTGCCTTAATATAATAAAATGTCATCTCTATTTTTAAAAGTATTATAATTAAAAGAACTTCCTTACCCTGAATATCATGGTGTCACTTTCTTAAATGTGACAGAAAATGGTTACATAACAGTATTTGATTGATGTGTCCTGGAGCCAAGCTCATTCTTTCAAAGAGCAAGGAGATAAAACCTAAAATGTAAGTAAGCAGTACTCACATACTGTAGCTTGAGAAATCTAAATTATGGACAGATGGTGACAGGTAAAAGATATCACAGGGCTTTGAACTCCGCAGAGACTAGTAGACCTGTCTTGCTAAGATTTTGCAGTGCAGGCCTAGTCAGTCACTGTGAGGCACCTGCTAACACTGAAATGTACAAAAGGATACTGGGGGGTGGGGAGGAGAGAGAACAGCCCTGATGGTCTAGAATATTATAGCACTGAAGAGGCAGAGAAGGAGAAACAGCAATGACCCATGTACAGGATATCATTAAATATCTAAGTATTGTTTTAAATGTCACCACACACAAAAAAGCCTTTACTGTCCCTGAGAATCGAGCTTCTCCAGACACAGTGTACAGCAGAACTACTCAAATGCCTTGGCGAGTTTTATCATCTTGCTAAAGAATGCAAAGTGTCAAGTGCAAGCAGTCTTGAAGAGTAAGGATATTGATGGATTACCTCCACCCCATCATATACCACCAGTCAAAAATGATGAATGGCTCTTTGTCTAGTAATCAAGCAAAGGGGCCAAGGCAAGGTTTTCATTTTCTCATGAGTATCCAATTATGAAGGCTGTCGGGTAGACTAACATTGTTAACAATTAGGAAATGCATTTCTACTTATTTATTTCAAATAATGTTAATGTAAGCATCAAAGTTGTTGCCTATATATCATTGAAAGGGGTCATCCAAACTTTCTTTCAAAGATGTTTCTTTTGTTTTCTCCCAAGCAACCAATAAACAACCCATCCTATTAATGGCAATGTAGAGTTATATGTCAAATATGCCCTTAGGTGTTAAACAGAAAGTCAGGAGTCAAGATGTAGGATTCCATAATGGAAAGGGCAAATTTTATTTATACAAAATGTCACATCCAGTGAGCAGATCCTACTCTTCTGAGATGATGACAGACATGAAGTAGTGCATCAGCAAGAGTGGACATTAACTTACATATTCGTGACAAGTTTCTACTCTTCAAGCAAATGTGGAAAGGATGACTCCTCTCTCTCTTGTTTTGTCTCTCTCTCTCACATACAGTCACTCACTCATTTTCTCTACTGATTCATCCAACAAGCTCAGAATTTATTCTACTTTATAGTTAGGCAAACTGAACGAGAATCAGATCCCTATATGCCTATGCATACTCCCACAACTGACTTTTTCTGTTAAAAAATGAGAATCTAAAACACACTTCTCCTTCGCGCACCCACCCTCAGAGACTAATGGATCCAGTGGGTTTTGAAAAGTCCCTGAGGGGTTTTTGAAGATTAAGTGGGGACACTGTTGAAGCCTTTGTTAAGATATGGGCTGAGGAAGGCTCTTGAAAGGGTCAATCCATGGCGCCTTCTCCCTCCTTCTAGAAGATCCCCAACCCCTTGGTATACAAAGGAGATGAGAGACTGAAAAAGGCTGCGAGATGACAGTAGCATTGTTTGTAGAAAACTTGTGCTAAGCCAGAGCAAGCTGTAGAGTTCTTGTGAATTAGTGGTGAAGTAGTGGTGATCGTGGCAAAGAAAACCTCCTTCTTTGCTGCCATTGCATAGATTAGATCTTGTCCAGTTAAATAGATTAGGGTTGTTTATGATCTGTTTACACTTAGATCTGAGTCATTGGAGGAGGAGATTTTGATTGCTGTAATGTGAGGTTCTTTGCTGATAGAAAACTCTCTCATTAATTCAAACTTGAATGGCAAATTGATACAGATTAATTGTCAGGGGTGTTGGAAATACCTTCTTGTTTGCCTGGAAGTCTTTGATTTCCTGATTAAAGTAGTTGTTAAGGTGTGAAAGATTCCATGTGCAAGAATGATCCTTCCTCTCCTAACTGCTTAAATCCTATGGCTTCAATAAGATAGGGGCACAATTCTTTTTGGGAAGTAAATGTGGCCTTTGATACAGTGGATCTCTTTATCTTATTACATTGATTGGAAAAGAAGATAGGGTTTACAGGCATGCCAGTCTGATAGTTTCAGTCTTTTCTGCCTGAGAGATTTTTCCATCAGAGATATAGAATGAGTTGTGTGGTGCCGATTGTGGTGCACCTTGAGGTTCCATCCTGTCCAGACTATACCGAGATGATGCTGTCTGATAGATTTGATGTTGTAGAGAAGATTGATCTTGCTGTATTATCTGGTATACAAATGTCTTTGTCCAAACAAGTAAAAAATTCATGGGGTAATGATAGACCCTCATTTGCTCTCTGAGAACAGGTTATTTATTGCCTGTGTCCCACAAGCACCTCATGACTTCAGTCCCACATATCTGAGATACCACCTCCTAGACCTATGGACATGTTTAGTTCTCCCCAATAATTTATTTTATACATTCCTTCTCATTGGATAATGTGGTGAACCTCAGTGAGAGATTCACCTTTCTCTGTAGCTGCACCACAATAATAGAATAGCCTTCTTTTTGTAAAAAATAATCCATCAAATTCCATTTTTGTTGGCTGTTAAAAGGTGTGCAAGGTCTGGTTATTTCAGCAGGCCTTTTTTGATACTTACAAGGACCCTGCTGTTGATGATCATCTGGACTATTGTTATGCATCCAAGTGCCCGTGTGAGTGTCAAGCACTGTAAATTATGTGATTGGTGTGGTAATGATATTTTATAAACAGGTTAAACCCATGAAACTTGAAGGGTTCAATATGTATACATAAATAAAAGTCACAATTACTTTAACTCTGAAATTTGATTGATATTGTAACATAGTTGTTAAGTGTTCTAAACTATTGTTTGAAAGAGCAGGATAGAAATTTTACTTGTTGATTTATTTACATTATTTATAATCTGCCTTTGTAACTGAGTCTGAGGGTGGATTACACAGTGTAAATCAATCCAGTCAATGGGATGGAACATCCAATAAGCAATGTAATAGGAGCAGTCTGTGGAACACTGAAACAAAGCAGAAACAATGCATAATTATCAACATGACACATCAAACAATGCAGAAATTACATAGTAGAATAATACATACAGCAAAAAATATTTGTTCATGCACAGTAGTATAGTTAACAGTCCTTTTCCCTTTGTTAAAGAATCTTCTTGAACCATTCCATTATAATATAGCCCTATTACTAGGGTTGCCAGCTCCAGGTTGGGAAATACCTGGAGATTTTGGAAGGGGAGCCTGAGGAGGGTGGGTCTGGGAAGGGGAGGGGTTTCAATGGGGCATAATGTTATAGAATCCACCTTTCAAAGTGGCCATTTTATCCAGGTAAACTGATCTCTGTTACCTGGAGATCAGTTGTGATAGCGGGAGATCTCCAGACACCACCTGGAGGTTGGCAATCCTATCAATTACAAAATATTGTCAAAGGCTTTCTTGGTCAGAGTTCATTGGTTCTTGTAGGTTATCCGGGCTGTGTAACCGTGGTCTTGGAATTTTCTTTCCTGACGTTTCGCCAGCAACTGTGGCAGGCATCTTCAGAGTAGTAACACTGAAGGACAGTGTCTCTCAGTGTCAAGTGTGTAGGAAGATATAGTCAGAAAGGGGTTGGGTTTGAGCTGACTAGCACATTACTTTTGCAGGACAATGACTCAGCTCAAACCCAACCCCTTTCTGACTATATCTTCCTACACACTTGACACTGAGAGACACTGTCCTTCAGTGTTACTACTCTGAAGATGCCTGCCACAGTTGCTGGCGAAACGTCAGGAAAGAAAATTCCAAGACCACGGTTACACAGCCCGGATAACCTACAAGAACCTACCAATTACCTTTGTAAAAACTCCCTTATGAATTATTCATTTTTGGACATTGTGGAATATTTTCAACCAATTAATCTATCAGCAAATGGTGTAAGAGGCTGATCTGATTTGTCACTGAAATTCTTGCTTTTACTATGAAAATGTGCTTCGAAGAAGCATGGAAGTTGTTTAAGTTTTGCAAGGTGAGTAGTGGCAGTTCTGAAGAAAGCTAGGAGTTTAAGATCCTTCCAAAAACTAATAATATTTTCAGGAAAATCGTAGTTAAAATTTTATTTACATCCTAAACTGAATTACACCCTTCCATGTCCATCTTCAATAGACTTAGAAGATAATAATTCTGTTTAGGATTGTGCTGTTATGGTTTTACCTGCGAGAATGTAGTTCATTGTTTATTAATGGTTGCTACATAGTGTTTGGCAATAAGTAGGAACATCTCAGTTGCACTCCTCTGCTGAGTTCTGCTCTCTTCAAGTCAAGCAATGGAACATTGTAAGCACTGTCATATTTGGAATATATGAAACTGCCTGAAAATAAGTTACACCATTGGTCTCTCTAGCCTAATATTGCCCACTTTACCAGCAAGCAGCTCTCAACACTGGCAATGACAGTTTGCCAGCACTTCTGTCATTGGAATCTTGTAATAAAAGAAGCTTGACATTGAATTTGGGACTTTCTATGTGTTCTCCACTAGTGAGCTAAACTCCTGACTTCAAATGGAGCAGGCCATTCTCGCAAAGCTACAGTCATAAATTTCAGCCTTAATTGTTGGAGAAATTTTCTTCTCTCTTGGATCTTGCTAACAGACCAAGACAATGGAAGCTAATTCATGTGGCAAGAAATCTTTCCAGCAGCCTTATAAATCTTACACTGTAGATATATTAACCTGCAAGGAGAAGAAAACCAAGGCCTGGTGTAGCTGTAAAGAGTTTTGAGAAAACAGATTTGGACTTTGGAATGTGCAGACCTAGATGGGATTATCATATGGAACTGGAATCACCATAATAAGAAAAACTTCAAAAAAAGATGTAATTTTTATTAATAATTAAAACATTCCCCCACATAGGGTTGCCAGGTCTCTCTTCGTCACCAGCAGGAGGTTTTGCGGCGGAGCTTGAGGAGGGCAGGGTTTGAGGAGGGGAGGGACTTCAAGGCCATAGTGTCCAATTGCCAAAGTGGCCATTTTCTCCAGGGGAACTGATCTCTATTGGCTGGAGATCAGTTGTAATAGCAGGAGATCTCCAGCTATTACCTGGAGGTTGGCAACCCTAAGGCCACAACTATTTGCAATATTATCAAAAAAATAAGCTATGCCATCAGAGATCACATATTTTTATGCTTTGTTCCACCAAAAAGAATACAAGGTTTCATATTTACATACATAAAAATTGTGTAACAAATTTTGTAATTCTCTCTGGATGGGTGTGAAGTAAAGGGCAAAATTAGTCGTGATGGCATCCCCAGTTCCAACCTGGGGATACTGTCGCCATTTTAAAGCCAAAGGCAGGTAATTAAAAAAAATCCATAAGGGCCCAGATTGGGTATTCAGCATGGCAGGACAATGTCCTCATTTTCCTTTTCAAGTGCCGCGGAGGAAGGGGCTGGCTGTTCCGACACTTGCAAAGGAGTGGATGGGAAACAAGTGTGGGTGGTCCCACTGTGATGAATGAGGATCAGGAACTTGCAGCTTTTAAAAATTGCCCATGTTACGCTTTAAAAAGCTGCAATAATCATGGAATAAGGTGATAACTACACTAGAGTAGGGGCAAACATGCTGGTGTTCGGGTGCCGCCAATTTCCATCACCAGAGAGGCCACGCCAGCAGAGCTTTCCTGGAAGGGAAGGGAAAGCTTGTGCCAGCATGGGTGGGTGGGAATTCCCGGGGCCTTCCTGGGAGAGGAGCTGCAGTTAGGCAGCTTCCTCACCCATTTTGCCCCAGGAATGCCCCCTCACACTGCGGCAGTGCTATACTACCTTTTTTGGTGGTGCGGACCCATTGGAGGCAATGGGGGATGTTCTCCATTTCCTCTATTTTTTTTTTTTTAACTTTTTTCCCCCTCCATGGTGGCCAGGAAGCCTCTGAGAAGGGGTGTGGCTCTGCCGCTCCCGGCCACTGCGGATCCAACCCCCCCCCCTTCAGAAATGGGCTGCCCAAATCCTACTTAGGTATATTTAATGGGCCTTCGCCTTACTCCTAGGAGAGTATTTTTAAGATTGCATTGTTAGTGATGCTAAAATCCTAACAAGAAACATAGTAATGGGCATAGAAAAATGTGTATGCTGATGAGATTTTCAAGAAAGATATAAATCCTCCTTTTAAAGCAACAATTTAGAAGCTGTATTAGCCTGTAATAAAGTCTGGTTACAAACATAAAATCAGAACATCACCACCATTCAATACAAAGGAGAGGATATCGGCTTGGATCCTGTGAACCATCAGTGAAAAGCTCAGATGGTCCAGGACCTTTCCCATCTTCCCATCTCCTCTGGAACCATTTCCAAACCTGGGAAAGTTTATTTTTGTTCTCAAGGAACTTGCACGTACTAATAGCGGCAAGTGGCTGTAGTATGGAGGGATAAATGATGAGATTCACTTTGTTGTGTAATCTGAACTCCATTCACAGAAGAGAAATTAGAAATTTCACCCCCACTTCTCCCTCTCTACTACAGCCACCAGACTAGTGCCACTAATAGTACCCTCAAGTCCCTCGACACTGGCAATAAACTTTTGCAAGATTGGAAATGGGTTGGGGGGAGGTGGATGGGTAGGGTCCTGAAAACCTTGAATCGGAATGCTGGATCCAGCCATTATATCACTGGTACTGTTTGGTACTACTGCTGCAATAACACTAAAGAAAAAAAATGCAGTTATTTTTCCTTTGTCTGGAAAACCTTTAGTAAATTCATAGAGTGACTAGGCATAGTTTTAATAATGGCATGTCCAGAAAGGGGAAGAATAAGCATTAGAATTGATTTCATATTTATTTTCATGATATAGTACTACTAACTGCACCAGTCTTTCACTGAACGTAGCACAATAATGCAGACAGTCTATAAAATTAATGTGTCATAAATATCGAGTAGTATTTAAGTTATTGAGAGGCAGATAGAGAATTAAAGATAGACCTTTATAGTCTCTCTATATCCCCAAGCATGAAACTAGAAGAGAGAGAATGTGATTTGACTTTAGATTTATTCTTTCACAATTACCAAAAAGTACTCCCACAAGAAAGGAATGGAGGTACCTAGAAGGCATCCCACTTGATATATTTTCTTATATTCTAATAGCCACGTTGGCCAAATCTGAGGATACTTACATCTGATGACTGAAGCTGTGAATGGGCAAGACAGATCTTTCTACAAACCTGAAAAGTTCCCAAGTTTGCAGAAACATGTGAAATGTATTTAAAAAAATCAGGGAGTTAAAAACCTGAAAATGATAAACCTGTAGCCTTAAGTGACAGATTCCCTCTGTGGCTTCTGCAAGGAAACTACAGCATTCCAGGCTTCAGTTTATGTGAGTAAAAAGGCAGGGGGAGAGGGCAGGGTCCTTTCCAGGGCTACTTTTGCCTTTGAGGGAGGAGTCATTTGGGCCATGCCTGGCAAGGGTTGCCAGCTCTAGGTTGGAAACATCTTGAAAATTTTGTGGTGGAGTCTGATGAAAGCAGGTCTTGGGGAGGAGAGAGACTTCAGCAGGATATAATGCCACAGGTCCACCCTCCAAAGCAGCCATTTTCTCCAGGGGGGTAAATGTCATCTGGACTTCAGTTGTAATTCTGGGAGATTTCCTGGTCCCACCAGGAGGCTGGCGAACCTAGACCTCAAAGCAACCTTTGTGTTACTTGATACCACTCGACTTGCATGTCTTCACTATTCCTGGCTACTTGCTACTGTTCAGCAGCATATACCCTCTGAAAGCCAGTGTGGTATAGCAGTTAAAGCTTCAGAGTAAGGTCAGGGAGTCCCAGGTTTGAATCCCCATCTTGCTATGGAAGCTCACTGGGTGAATTTAGACCAGTCACATACTTTCAGCCTAACCTATCTCACAGCGTTGTGCAGAGAAAATAGGAGGATGAGAGAATAATGTAAGCTGCTTTGGTCCCCACTGTGGAAAAAGGTAGGGTATAAATGAAGTAAATAAAAACAATAAATATAGCTGAAGATGGCTGGCCGATAAAATGGTGAGTTGGTGAATGACTGAGAAGGCGAGAATGAGTCAGGGAAAGGATATGGAGTTTTCCAGGAGAGGGGAAAGAGGAAATAATGTGGGGAGGGGGGATACAAGGAAAAGTGAGGTGCCTCCCCACAAATCCTTGAGGTTTCCCTGTTACCTGATTTAGATAGTCTCTGCTTTGGTTGAGGGAATTAGCAATGGAGACTTAATCTTTGCGAGAGGTTGGATAACCAGGATATTTTACCATCATTTACAGCAATGAGCCCCTTAGGAAAATTCAATAAAGAAGTGGCTTTTGAAATAAATGGGGGATTTATCGCAAAAATAGTTGCAAACACACAAAGCAAAACACACTCCCCACCTATTCTTATTCTTATGTGAATTATGATTTACATAAGAGCTAAGAAAGTAAAAAGGTGGGACACAAGAATATTCAGGTAGAGGTAATATTTACCAGTCCAGAAGAAGGTGATGCCTGTTCAAAGCAGCACTGGAAAGGGAGGAAACAAACCAGCATTCCCGGGAAATGGAGCAAAAAGGACCTTACATGCAAGTAAGGGGTGGGTGTTCTGATCCAAAACGCGCGCGCACACACACACACACACACACACACACACACACACACACACAATGAATGGTGAAAAGGGCCAATATTAAAATGAGCCCTCAGGGGGTATGAGTTTAATTGCTTCTAATAGCTTCTCCAGTAGCTCAGACAGTGATTATGATGGGCATGATGTCATGTCAGAATGCTACAGAATGCCTATGATAGCTTGATTAATGGCCGGTGATTGAAGAAGAAGAGTTGGTTTTTATATGCCGACTTTCTCTACCACTTAAGGGAGACTCAAACCGGCTTACAATCACCTTCCCTTCCCCTCCCCACAACAGACACCCTGTGAGGTAGGTGGGGCTGAGAGAGCTCTTAATAGAACTGTAACTTGTCCAAGATCACCCAGCTGACTTCAGGTGTAAGAGTGGGGAAACAAATCCAGTTCACCAGATTAGCCTCCACTGCTCATGTGGAGGAGTGGGGAATCAAACCCGGTTCTCCAGATCAGACTCCACCATTCCAAACCACCTCTCTTAACCATTGCTGGAGTATATATTTTAAAATGTGTGAAGATGTCTGAGAAGTTTCTCAGGATGAGTGTGAGTCAGACAGGAGATGGTTGGCTTAATCTCCTCTGCATGTTAGATGAGGTTTGAGAGTGCATTAGATATGCAAAGGAGTAGCCAGACCTTTCTGAATAACCTTGTTGATGGTAATTGTTGATGGTATTAAGGGGTTTACTATGATCCAGGTGCCTGCTTGGAGTGCTTCATTTAGTACGCAAGGGAGGCTCTGCTTTACTCCCCATTGTTCTCTCAGCCTTTTCCACCTTGGGGCTTGGGAAAATGTAAAATGACCCTTTACTGCCTGTCAGCACCAAAATGCCACACAGGTCACAAAGAGGGATTCCAAGATCCCTTGGAAATGTGGCTCACCTTTGTGGGGCAGTGCCCTGCTCTTTGTGTTTGCCTTGATCCTTTATGCCTCTACGTCATGCCATGTAACTTAGGGCAGTTCAGATGCCAACATCCCTACCATGCTAGTGGGCCTGGACCAATGGCCAGCACCACACAACTGGGCTGCAGTTCTCCTAGACAGAGGCTGCTGGGGAGAGGAGAAGGAAAGCTGAAGACAGAGAGACAGTTCAGGTAGGTTGGCTTTTTGGTGGGAAGGAAAGAAGGAAGCAGGAAAAGGGGAGAGGTTATTGGGGCTTTCAGGAAAGGGAAAGAGGAAATAGTGGGGGAAGGAGAAATAAGATGCCTTCTGCAGTTCCTTGCTGGTTCACGGTTGTACATACTATTTTTTGTACTGTAGATTAAGTTGATTCATTGGCCACAATCCAACTGTCTTCTTAAATCTCTTCTTAATTTTAAAGGAAGTCACTGTCCTTTAAAGGAAAAGTTGGGGAACGTATGAAATTCCTTGTTAGACAAAAAAAAAAAAAACTATTAAACTTTAGTAATCTTTACTTATTCAATGTAGAGCAGTTACTTTATTTTATTTTGTGCATAATCAAAGTAAATCACCTTGTGGTCTGGGTACTCCAAGTGATGAAAATTTCAGAGTGTGTGTCATGAGTGAATAGCAATCAGCCTAACAGACCAGCTATTAATGTCCATGGATGCTGTACACAGTCTATTTCAAATATATTACAATGGAAACTCAGTGAGATGTTGAATACAGGGTTCTAGTGAGTGAGTGATTCAGGGTTTTGGAAGAACTAGTACATCAGACTAGCTGGACCTTGATCTGATTCAGAATAGCAGTTCTTATCTATCTCTGTGTCTGGGATATCTCTGTTTCAGGGTTTACATATGGCTGTTGTCATTTGACAGGGTAGGAGAGGGTCTATAATTATAGCAGCGTGCCTATCTTAGTAGAAAAAGAATTGGACAATTGAAGTGACGCCTTCTTCTGCTTTCCAAAACATTGTAGTGAGGACTGCACATGAGCACATCCCTGGTAACAGATGGCCACATATAGTACCAGTTCTTAACTTGCCAGGGCAGGAGTTTTGCTGGCTTAGAGGAAGCAAATGGGCTGCCACACACTCCCTCTTGGCCTGGTACAAAACTTTTGGTGATGTGACCAATTCAAGGAATTTAAGTTGATGGAGTTTTCAAAGCTAATCCAAGTCCCCCAAACTCATTGCTGTGGTTTTGGTTGTATCTCAAAGGAAATGTCATGCTTCCCCTGAACCCAATTAATCCCATTTTTCTTTTTCTTTTTAAACTATGTGTGAAGTAGCACTGCTTGAGTATTACAGAAAACCTAATTTTATGCATTAATTGATAAAGCCCAAACTATAAAGGAACATCTTAATTTGTTGTATTGCTTCACTAGGGAAGCTGCTGTGTGGGCAAAGTGCCGCACTTGAATCTTATGGAAAATATTTATTTTCTTTAAGTTTAAATTCTTAGGATACTGAGACATAGAGGAGGTGGTAAGCTCTCCTTCCCTGGAGGTTTTTAAGAAGAGGTTAGATGGCCATCTGTCAGCAATGCTGATTCTGTGACCTTAGGCAGATGATGAGAGGGAGGGCATCTTGGCCATCTTCTGGTCACTAGGGGTGTTTCCGGGGGAGGTAGTTGTGAATTTCCTGCATTGTGCAGGGGGTTGGACTTGATGGCCCTGGTGGTCCCTTCCAATGATTCTATGATTCTAGAGTTCTTATACAGGCAGCTGACCTCTGTTTTGCTAGAGGTTGATCTGAAAGCAGGAATATTTGGAGGATCACAGCTACCCTTCGTAAGCTGAAGACTTTCAATGGTGTGAGCAAGGTTTCCAGTACACCATGAACAAATTTTGTTTTGAATATTTAAACTGTCAATTATTTCAATATTGAGAAGACTATATCCAAAAACAATTCCAGTCCAGATTTCTTTTGACAATTATATCAAGAGTAGCTAGATGGTGCCAAGTTTTCGTTTTCATACGCTAATTCTCAATTGTGTTTTGCAGGCATTGGTTTGCTGACAACCATCTGTTTCAACTAAATTTCTTCCTCAAAGTCAGCCCAGAGGAAATTAAAATACTGAGATCAGATATTTGCAAAAAAAGGAAAAGAAGTGAAAAAGGATGTTGCTGAAGGTGTAAATAGCTTTTGTATTAAAGTTTCTTTAAAGTTTTACAACAAATTGAAAGATTTATGTTTCAAAAAGTATACTAGTTTAATAATTGGTATCCCATAGGTACTATACAGCTGTGGTTTTCTCAACATGTGAAAATGACATTTCCTTCAAGTTATTTCTAAGTCATTTCAAGTTTAATAAGTGGGTAGGATCCAAAATACATTGAAATCAATACTGATTTGAAATTAGTATGCACAATCCTGGAAAGTTAAACATTCAACTGTCCAGTTGATTTCTATGTGAGAATTAAATGCATGCTTTCCCCCAATCAAGATGTGCATTCCAATCTGACCATGTTCATTCAAAAGTAATCACCACCATGTTTAACATGACCTGTACCCCAGTCATGACCCTGTGACCAATTACTCAGAACTAAATTCAAGTGAATTAAAATGAGACTTGCTTCCCAGTAAGTATGCTTAAGATTTAAGCCTAAGAGTGCCCAAGAGTGTAATCCCAATTATTTAATATTAACTGGATTGGCCCAATTGTTATATTAGCAGGAAGTACTTACCATGTGATTACTGACCCAAAACATCCTATGAAGTAGCTTTCCTAAGTAATTGTGTGGGGATCCGTTGGCTTTAGGTACACATTGATGTGTTACAAATCCCACCCCATCCCCATGTTCTGTAGTTAAGAGGGACACTGTAACACTTGGCAGACTCTGCAGAAACCCAGATCCCATTTTGACACTATTAAATGGGATTGCCAACAAGTACCATCCATTTTACCTCTCATCCTCTCCAAAAATCCAAAAAAATCTCCAAGATCACATCTGGCATAAAACTGCTTGCTTTTATGTGTATAAGACTCGCTTCCATGTCTAAAATGTCTGAAGTTGGCATGTGTTGTCTCATTCTGCCTTTGTATGTGTACTGATGAGGATTTGTATGGAGTGGTTTGGGAATGTTATACAAATTACTTAGTATGTAGAGTTACTATTAAGACAAAGAGTGTTATAGTATCTACCTAAGAGACAAGGAGGAGGTATTAAGTCTGTTGAGTATACCTACTATGATGCAGTTAATTCATTTTTCTGCAGACCTAGATTCAAGGGAGGTTTTGTCCTGGTTGAAATTTGAATACCAAATATATAAAAGAGAGACTTTGGTTACTTTCACACACCCCAAATAATGCACTTTCAATCCATTTTCAGTGCACCTTAATGATAATTTGCAAATGGATTTTGCCAGTTCACACAGTAAAATCCACCAAAGTGGATTGAAAGTGCATTATTTTGGGCTGTGTGAAAGTGCCCTTTGTGTTTGCAGATTGTGTGCTGGATTCTATGCAAGGGAGCCCAATTGAAAGCCAGATAGTATTTAACAACTGAAATTTCTTTAGGCCTGGCTTTGGAAGGGAGATGGCTTTAGTTGCTCTGAATGACTATCTCTGTTTGGAGTTAAATGAGGGAAATATGTTCTTTTTAGTCTACTGGACCTCTCTGCTGCTGGTTTTGACACAGTACACCACTGCATCTTGTTGAGACACCTTGATACTAGAGTGAGTTTGAGAAGTGCAGTGCTGGACTTTTTTTTGGTATGGGTAGACACATGGTTAATTACTTGGAGCCTATGGGAGTTCCACAGCTTGTCAATGTTACTTAACTTTTATATTAGACATAAGATTGTCTGAGGCTTAGGGCTTCAGTGACATCAGTGGCATCAGCTCTATATTTCTTTACATGAGTACCAGACTGAGTGGATGTAGGTAACCTACAATGCAATCTTAATAAGAGTTACACCCTCATAAGTTCATTGAAGTCAACTGAACTCTAGCATTGCACTGCTAGTGGGCTTCATGGCTCCGAAAAGATTTGAGTCCAGGTGTCCCATATCCTAGTCAGAAGTTGTAACCACTCCACCACAATCATTTATGATCTGATGTGTGTTCTTTCATTCATAAATCTTAGTGAAACTGGGTTTGCTTAGAAAAATGAAGCTTTCCTTTTTGTACTGTGAACTAGGGCTGTTGATTCGGTTCGGCCTGAACTGAAAATCAGCCGAATTTCCCCTGATTCGGTGGTTTTTAGTTCGGGAGGAACCGAACTCAAAACTGGCGGGCAACCGGGGGGGCCGAATTCAGCGAGTTCGTGAGTTCGTGAATAAATTCAGCAAATTCGGGGCCGTCAGTAAGCAGCATAACCGTCAGTAAGCAGCATTCTCCTCCCCCGGCCAATCGGTGGCCAAGCTGGGTCTTCTTCTGGCCAATCAGTCAGGATTGAGTACTGGAGGAATCAGCTGATGTGCGGCCCGGCCAGGGAGAGAGAGAGAGAGAGAGCGAAATCCTCGTGTGTGTGTGGGGGGGTGCTTGTGCACATTCGCTCCTTTCTGTGGCTGCAGGGGGCGTATTTTTTGGGGTACAGACACAAAACTTTCACTGGAGCTTCAGGTGAAGCTTCTTAAGATACCCCCCAAGTTTTGTAAACATTGGGTCAGGGGGTCTCGAGATATGGGCTCTCCCCCTTTTCCCTCCCCCTTTTTCCATTTATGTGGCTGCAGGGGGCGCTTTTTTGGGGATATAGCCCCCAAACTTTCAGCATAGCTTCAGACAATCATTCTTAAGATACTACCCAAGTTTTGTAAAGATGGGTTCAGTGGGGGCAGAAATATCGCCTCCCCCCTTTTCTCTTTCCATGGCTGCAGGGGGCGCATTTTTGGGGTGCAGATCCCAAACTTTGAGCGGAGTTTCAGACCAGTGTTCTTAAGATACCCCCCAAGTTTTGTGAACATTGGGTCAGG
Organism: Euleptes europaea; assembly: GCF_029931775.1. Lineage (NCBI taxonomy): Eukaryota > Metazoa > Chordata > Lepidosauria > Squamata > Sphaerodactylidae > Euleptes > Euleptes europaea. The sequence continues at coordinate 59,756,490 of NC_079313.1, forward strand.
GGGTCCCGAGATATGGGCTTTCCCCTTTCCCCTTTCCTCTTTCCCCTTTTCCCTATTGGGATGAATGGATCAGCCGATCCTCTGCATCTTCTCCAGAGCAAAACATCCCGTGCCTAACTGGAATCATCTTGGATTACAAGTCCTCTTCAGCCCCTCTTGATGGAACAGAAGACAGCCACAGTAAGACCCCTTTGGGGGCTTTAATCTATAATTTTTCTCCTGTGTATGTGTGTGTGTGTGTGTGGGGAAAGCAGAGTCTGTGTGTGTGTGGGGAGGGAGCAGTTTCTGTGGGTGGGGGGGAAGCCAAAGGGGGCTTTCGTCGGTTCTGCCTGGGGTGTGTGTTCCCCCTCAAGTCTCTCGCTCCCTGGTTTGAGGAGGGAGGTTTCAGTTGTGTGTTGCAAAGGTGTTGTTTAACATGGTTGTGTTGTTTTGCAGTTGTTTTGCAGTTGCTTTGCAAATTTCTTAGCTGTTGTCGGGGCTGGGAGCTTTGTGCGTGGGCGGCAAGCTCTGCTGAGAGATGCACATTAAGGGTGGGGGGGACCCCTTTCAGGGCCCATATCTCAGCCCCCCCTGACCCAATCTTTACAAAACTTGGGGAGTCTTTCAATAAACGTCCTTTGAAGCTCTGCCGAAAGTTTGGGACCTCTAACCCCAAAAATGCCTCCCCAGAGCCACGGAAAGGCGCGATTGTGTTTTTAATGGCTTTATTCGGCCGAATTTTTTTCCGAACTTTGAATTCCCGCCGAATTGAACGGATCCGAAGTGGGGGAGTTCGGACTTCGGCATATCCCGAATCTAAACGGGCTGAATTCGGCCGAATCCAAACTATACTGAATTTTTTTTAATTCAGCAGCCCTACTGTGGACATTGATATGGTATTCTTAGAAGATGTTGGTATACTCTAAAACTCCATAGCTGTAAGGTTATCTGACTGGAAGAAACTAGTGGGGATGTTACAGCAGCATGTTTCAGAGCTCTAGAACATGCCAACCTTTTTGTTCCCTGTTTGGACCAGAGCCTGTGAATACTAAGTTCAGGTACAACCTCTATGAACAAATGTTAGTATGAATGTCATTCTCTGTGGGATGTGCATTGAGTTTTAAGGGGGCTACACCAGCAGTTTTGCACATGTAAATTGATGTCTGCAAAATGGCATGTTCCTGGGGTGAAAGGGCTTTGGAAGTTGCCTAAAGGGAGCTCTGCCCCCGGGAACACTCCAGGAACACCCCCCCTCCCAGATGCTGGTACAAACACTTGTACTGGAAAAACACCACTCGGGAGGAAGTGCCAGTGCACAAGGCTCGTGCTGCTGGGTTGCTCCCTGGAGCTGGCATAAGTTACCCTGTGGCAGCATCCATGTTGCTTTGGATGGCGCAAGTGGTGCAAGTGGCACAGATGCCAGTGCTGGGCTCTGCCCTTCCCTTCAGGATTGCACCGTTAGTGTGATAAACTATATTTGGGTCAAGCTCCCTGTCCTTAAGAGAAAAAGCAACAGAGGCTTTTCTAAGACCCGATAGCTATAAAAGGCAGAATAATGACCAACCATGTCTGGAACGTATAGTTCAAGATAACACAGCACCTTGGAATAATAAGAATAGATTGCACAGGAGGAAAATTACCCAACTGTATTTGCAAATGCAAGGTACATTATCCATCAATAATATGAACAATGCAAAATAACAAGCAGAACAGACAAATGGTCTTTCCACAACTCAGCATTTAAAAAATGTAAATCAAAAGAAATAGAACAATGACGTGCTCCTGGGTACACATTCATTTTGATGTTATCCCAGTACCTTCTTCAGATCACATCAAGAATGTATAGACCATACTGAAATATTCCAACTTGAAAGATTCTGTATCCTCATGGTAATTCATGAAGGGAGAAGAAAGACAAGGTAATAACAGCAAAGTCAAAGTAGTGCTGGATAAGAAAGGACTGCATCTTCTTAATAATCTAAAATATCAATAAAATATCATTACAAAATTCAATCTTATATTTAATAAGGAAGCATGTCCTAATATGTGGATGCTGAAATTAACAGATAGGGACCTTTATACAAAGGTAAGATTTTTCAACAAACCTGCCGGGGGAGGGGAACCTTAGGGTTGCAGAAAAATCTGAAACCTTTTAATAAATGGCAAGGGAGTTTAATCCCCCAAAATGGAGGAGTGTGGTCTGCGCTTGCACACACAACATGCCTTTGCTGGCTGGCCAGCATCCACCCTCCTCACCATGTGGGCAAGGAAGCTGCCACTGCCATTGAGATGGCAAAGTGGGAGGCTGGGTAGGCGGGCAAGCGGACTAACATCTACCTCTGCTGCAGTTCAGGCAGCAAAACCCCCAGGAGGTGGCTGGGCAGGAGAGTCACTGCCACAGTTGTGCAGGTGGAGAAGTGGCTGAGTCCTCGAGGGAACTGCTACCACCACTGTTGTTGAGGAGAGGGAAAAGACAGGGAGGGCAGCTCAGATGATGCTGCTGGAGGCAGATGGGTGAGTGAGAAGAAGCCTCCTCACCCAGCTGCCCCACCTGCAGCACCATTGCTTCCATCTCAGCCCTCAGCAGCTAAGGGGAGAGTTGGGGAGGGTGGCACAGGCAACACCATTGGAAGCAGCTGGGTGGGTGCCCAGCCACCCTCCTGCAGTCACATCACCTGAGCTGCCCTTCCCGACTCTCCCCTCAGCTGCCAAGTGCCAAGAATGAAGCGATGGCATTGCTAGCTCCGGGTGGGGAAATAACTGGAGATTTTGGGGGTGGACCCTGAGGAGGGTGAGGTTTGGAGAGGGGAGGGTCTTCAAGGCTATAGAGTCCAATTGCCAAAGCAGCCATTTTCTCCAGGTGAATAGGTGATGTCTATTAGCTGGAGATTAGTTGTAATAGCAGGAGATCCCCAGCTACTACCTGGAGGTTGGCAACCCTAGGCATGTGGCCGGGTGGCCCCAGTAGGTGGGTTTGAGGGAGGGATCAACACAGTGATGGGGCAGGAGGATTCCCCCCACCATGAGTACACCACCATTTAGAAGAAGAAAATTAACCTCAATACAATCAACAACATTTATTGTGGGTCCCACTTGTTTATTATAATAATAACCAGCTATGAAAATGTTCTGTTCCTTTAAATTAAAAGTATAGAAATAGACAGCAATACTTAGGACAAAAAATATTAGTTCTTCCCACTCTGAATGCACTGTCATACAAGAACAAGAAAATAAAACTATTGTGTATCTATTAACCACTTAATATCATTCTTGCAGTCTAAAATTCCACTGAACCCTAAAAATCAGTTTTGCACTATAGAACTCTAAGCATACTGCCATATACTACAGAAACAACTACATCAAGTAATAATCTCAGATACTGAAGACATAATGTTCATCAAACCTGAACTGAGGAAAGGGCTGATTATAACACTTTTTTCTGTCTTCACCAGCAATATGGATTGTAGTGTAAAAAGGAGAAGGAACATGGTAATACTTTATATAAGAAATAACAAGGCACTCATAGCTGCACGCCTTAGAAAACAAGCTTCAAGAAACTGACTTAAAGATAAATGTTCTAACTGCACTCAAAGCAAATGGTGACACTATGTTATTTCTCCAGTTAACCTACAAAAGTGATGATAGATCCAACTTGTCACTTACACCCCAAAGCAGGGGTCTGCAAACTGCGGCTCCCGGGCCACATGCGGCTCTTTGGCCCGTTGAGTACGGCTCTCCGAACTTGGTTCGGAGCCCCTGCTCTCGCGCCCGCTCACACCGGCAGCTGGGCTGCGGAGCCGGAGCGCCTGAGAGATAGATAGAGAGAGAGCAGGAGAGCAGGAGAGCAAGAGAGCAGGTGCGCTGTCTGTCCCCCCCCCCCACCATGGAGAATGGCCAGGTCCCCCTTTCCCTTGCCCTCAATGGTTGGGAGGCTAAAGCCTCCCCTCCCCTCTAGCCGTGCGATTGCTGGGCAGGCAGCTCGGCGGTTCCTGCTCCCTGCCCGCCTATCAGCTGTTGGGCGGGGCGGGCTTCCTTTGGTAGACCTGGCCTCCGGCTGAGTCCCATTGGGAGGCCATGTCTACCCACAAGAACAGTGCCCATATTTGTGATGACTCACAATATCTCTGGATATAACATCTGTACTTAAGGCAGCAGAATGGATCAATCTGTCCATTAGGTTAGACATTCTATGAAAACCAGTGCACAGATGATTCTGACATCCAAGAACATCTGGTATAAGATGGTAGTGCTTATGCATTATCCTTTTATGGCCCAAAGGAAGCAGCAGAGAACAGGAGGCTCCACTTACTGGGCGAAAGGCAGCAGCTGCTCCAAGATAGGGCAAGGCACTTCACTAGACGACAGCAGTAGCGCTATGCAAACCCAGCAGGAGTGCTGCAAGGCAAGGAAGGGGTTAAGAAAGCAAAGGCTCTGGGGCAAGATAAGGCTACCAAACTGGGACAGGCCTGGTGCAACTGCCCCAAGGCAGAGGCACAGCTCAAACCCCTGAGGTTAGAAGTTAAATTGTGTCACTCCATGCCCCAGGTTGTGGTGATAGCTGCCAACTTGGAAGGCTTTAAAAGGGGAGTGGACATGATCATGGAGGAGAGGGGTATTCATGGGTACTAGGTGGACTTGATTGATCTTGGTCTGATCCAGCATGGCTGTCAGCCCTTGGCCCACAGAACCAGAAATCACCACAAAGTCATATAGAGTCCAAACAGATGGCTTTTACTGATCAAATAGGCATACAGCGCAAACGAATAAAATGACAGCTATGAAAGGCTCACTAGCTGGGAGATATTATAAGGCAGGAAAGGCGGGAGATTACACGCATGAATACAGTTTCCCAGGAGCTGAATTCCCAGGCCTAGGTATGTGACCTTGGGGAGCAGACAATACAGCACAGAGACAGAGGCAATAACGAAACCGAGATAGCAGCCTGACATTCTGCTCCCCTCAAGGCCCCCTCCCAGTCCGCAAGGGGGCTGGCCTGTCCGGGTAAGCAATGTGAAAGGCGTCGACGAGGTCGGGGGCGGAGACATCCCGTGCGCGCACCCATTCGTCATAGGCAGGGGGGAAATGTTTCCAACGAATTAGATATTGCAGATTGCCATGGTGAATACGGGAGTCAAGAATCTTGGAGACTTCGAAGTGTTCTTCCCCCCCCCCACCATGATGGGTTGCGCGGGCGGTGGGTCCGGATGCCACCGTGGAGAAGCAACATGGGGTTTGAGGAGGCTTATGTGGAAAACAGGATGCACACGCCTCAAGGATTTGGGGAGAGCCAGTTCCACTGTGACAGGGTTTATGACTCGAGTAATGGGGAAAGGGCCAATGAATTTGGCGCTGAGCTTATGGCACGGTTGGGTTGAACGGAGATTTTTGGTGGAAAGGTAAATCAAAGCGCCTACTTGCAGATCACCCCCGGGGGAGCGATGTTTGTCAGCTTGCGCTTTGTATTTACGTTTGGCCCGGTCGAGGTTGCTAACGAGCCAGGGCCAAGTGGTACGGAGGGCGTGTGCCCAGGAGGCAATGTCGGGGTTCCCCTCCCCCTCTACATCATCTGGAGGAGCGATGGGACTGAAATCTTGTCCATACACAGCAAAAAACGGGCTAAAACCTGTGGATTGATGCATGGCATTATTGTAGGCATATTCTGCTAAAGGCAACAGTTCCACCCAGTTATCCTGGTGGTAGTTAACATAACAACGCAAATAACATTCAAGTACAGCATTGACACGTTCAGTTTGACCATCAGTTTGAGGATGGTATGCACTAGACAATCCCTGTTCCACCCCTACCAACTTGAGGAAAGCTTTCCAAAACTTAGAAACGAAACCACTTCCGCGGTCACAAATTATTTTACGCGGAAACGAATGTAAACGAAAGATATGCGTTACGAAGAGGCGGGCTAGTTTCTGAGCAGAGGGGATCCCTGCGCATGGAATCAAATGTATTTGCTTAGAAAACAAATCAGTAACAACCCACAACACAGTTTTACCCCCACTGAGAGGGAGATCAGTCATGAAGTCCATAGCAATCACTTCCCAAGGTCTGTTGGGTGTTTCAAGAGGTTGTAGCAGTCCCGGGGGTTTGCCCTGCGAACGTTTCGCAGCGGCACAAACGGGACAGCTGCGGATGAAGGAGTCAATGTCGGAACGCATTCCCCCCCACCAGAATTGTCTGCGCAATAAGTGAAGGGTCTTCAGAAACCCAAAGTGCCCAGCTGTTTTGGCTCCATGAGCTAAATGTAAAACGTCCTTTCGGAGAGTTTTGGGTACATACAATTTTGAGTCTTTGTACCAGGACCCCCCTTGTTCCAAAACACCAGGAGGTAGGGTATGAGCGGAACGTTCTAAAAGGCACTGGTCCCGAAGAACAGTTAAAAAGGATTCGGAAATGGGGATTTTGGAGGGAGCCCCCCTATCGGTCATGGAGGTCTGAGAAACAGTTATAGGGCTAGTGCTTACGTGCGGCGGCGCGCAGACTGCAGGCGGCTGAGCGGTCGGAGGGGTAGGAGGGGCGGGAACTCCAGTCTGTTGCGGTGGCGGCTGGGCAGCCGGTTGGACTGGCGGAGCTTGCGAGTCAGGGAAGGTGCACTGATGCTGGGATCGGGTCTGCACCGCCAGCATAGGTAGGGCCCCACGTTGCATAGGGGTGAACAGAGAGTTGGTGGGTCTTTCGAGTTTTACCGGATATTGTGGTAAACGGGAGAGGGCATCCGCGAGAACGTTCTGCTTCCCAGGGACGTGCTTCAGGGTGAAACGGAACTGAGCAAAGAATTCCGCCCACCGTTGTTGTTTCGCCGATAGCTTATGGGACCCCTTGAGGGCAGCTAGATTTTTGTGATCGGTCCAAACTTCAAAGGGTACTTTAGACCCTTCTAAGAATTGCCGCCACAAAGTCAGTGCATGATGAACTGCAGAGGCCTCTTTCTCCCAGATGGGCCAGTTTAATTGAGCGTGCGCAAATTTTTTTGAAAAGTAAGCGCAAGGGTGAAGAAGACCGTCCGGTCCTTGCTGGAGGAGAGCCCCTCCCATGGCTACATCGGAAGCATCGACTTGCACAATGAACATTTGATTTGGGTCTGGGTGCCGTAGCACCGGCTCCGAAGTGAAGAGGCGTTTGAGGGCCAGAAAGGCGGCTTGGCATTGCTCAGTCCATAGGATTTTTGCGGAGGGCAAGGCAGCCGAGCTTACTTTTCCCTTAGTTTTCAGCAGGTCCGTAATGGGTAGAGCCACTTGGGCGAAGTTAGGGATGAATCCCCGATAGAAGTTTGCAAATCCCAGAAATTGCTGTACTTGCTTACGGTTGGTGGGGGGAGTCCAATCGAGGACGGCTTGGACTTTGGCGGGGTCCATGCGGAGACCTTGGTGGGAGATGATGTATCCCAAAAACGTGAGTTTGCTTTGGTGAAATTCACACTTAGCTAGTTTAGCGAACAGTTGATGGTTACGCAGGCGTTGTAGAACTTCCCTGACCAGAGTCACATGCTCGTCCATTGTTTTCGAATAAATGAGAATGTCATCTAAGTAGACTACCACCCCACGATATAGAAGGTCATGTAGGATTTCATTGATGAGTTGCATGAAGACCCCCGGGGCCCCTTTTAATCCGAATGGCATCACAAGGAATTCATACATTCCGAAACAGCTAGAGAAGGCAGTGAGGTGTTCATCTCCTTCGCGGATACGGACTCGGTAGTAGGCTTCCACCAAGTCTAATTTAGAGAACACACGACCTTCCTGTAATTGTCCCAAAATATCCGATATTAATGGGATAGGGTAGGCGTTGGTTTGGGTAACCGCATTGAGCTTTCTGAAGTCAATGCACAGGCGAAGGTCGCCCTCTTTTTTCCGGACGAAAAACGCGGGGGCCGAGTTTGGGGCATTCGAAGGGCGAATGAACCCTCTGGCGAGGTTTTTGTCCAAAAAGTCCCGGAGGACAGTGCGCTCGGAAGCGCTCATAGGGTAAATCTTACTTTTGGTTAATGTGCAGTCCTTTACTACTTCAATCGCACAGTCCGAGGCCCGGTGGGGGGGTAAGGCATCACATTCCTTAAGGTCGAAGACATCTTCAAAGTCCCGGTATACAGCGGGTAGAGTCGGTGGTACTGGGGCAGTAGAGGTTAATGCTGGAACGGGCGGAAATGGCAGAGCAAAGTTTTGCCGATGCTGGTCGCAGGTGGAACTAGCGAAAGAGATAGTGTTTGTTTCCCAATCAATACTGGGACTATGTCCTTTAATCCAGTTAATTCCCAAGACCACTTCAAATCGGATAGGGGCTATAGTGAAGTCTATTTGTTCCCAGTGGGAACCAATTCCCATTGCCACCCCTATGGTGCGGTGATCAACTGGACCCCCCTTGAATTGGCTCCCGTCCATTTGAGCGAATTGGACGGGGGCGGGTAAAGCTTCTGAGTCGGCTCTGAGTGCAGCAAACGTGGCTTCGCTTATGAGAGTGCGACAGCAACCGGAGTCAATTAGTGCTTTGACGGGGATTTGTGGACCTCCGTTAAGTTGTTGTAAAACTGCATCCACGTAGACGGTGGAGTCCACTTCTTTGATTTTGGTAGGAGCATTCGGTTTGCTAGGAAGATCCTGAGAGGTCTGTGGAGATGCTCCATTCACCACAGACCGGAGCCGTTTTTTGACAAGTCGAGGGGAGATTCCAGGTTTAAGGCTGGAGAAATCCAAGGGTTGTCCTCATCCGAAGAGGGAAAGCTGTCCCCCAATGGGGCACTTGTAATCCGAGACCCGGCGGGGTCGTTGGAAGCGGGTAGGGAGGCTGGGTCCCCGGCATGGAGTGCAGAGGGTGTGGACCTTCCCGGAGCTGCGCTGCGGGTGGCCGCGGTGCCTCTGCGTGGTGGACGACCTCGGGCGCGGGTTGTCGTGCTGGGACGAAATAATTCCTGGCGGCGTGGGCAAACGGCTGCAAAGTGGCCCATTTCTCCGCATGTAAGACAGGCACCCCTCTGAAATCGGGCTTCACGTTCCTGGAGCGGACGTGGGGGATTTCGTGGGACTAGCAGTGGTGCCTTGGGTTGAGGCTTTTGGGTGCCCTTCTCCTTGTGCTTTTGACGGACGAGAGAAATAAAGCGGCGGCGGCTTTCCACTTCCTCGGCTAATAAGATCCAGCCTTCAAGGGTATCGGGATCGCCCCGCATGTAAGCCCAGTTCAGAATGTCAGGATGCAAGGCTTCCCTGAAATGATGGATTAGGGTGGTCTCGGGCCAACCTACAATTTTACTTGCCAGTCGCTGAAATTCATCGGCAAATTCTCGAACTGTAGCAGAGCCTTGTTTTAATTGTAAGAGTTCCGTTTTGGCTCTTTCCCCCAGGAAGGGGTCCTCAAACCTCCTTCTCAGGGCAGTCATGAAGTTGTTAAGGGAACGAATCGCACGAGAGCGGGTGTCAAACTGGAGGACCATCCAGTCAGCCGCTTTGCCTGTCAGGAGGGAAGCTACGTACCGCACCCGGCTATCTTCCGTTGGGAAAAATTGACCTTGTTCTCGCATATAACTGTCCACTTGATGCAAGAAACAAGGCAAAGTCTCAAGAGATCCGTCATACGTAGTCCTCAATTTGAGCTGCTTCCAAGGGCCGGGCGCGGGTTGACCCGGTTGCACGGGTGGTCCGGGCGGAGGAGCAACAGGAGCTCCAGGAGGCACGGGCGGAGCAGGCACATTAGGAGGTGGTTGCACGGGTGGTCCGGGCGGAGGAGCAACAGGAGCTCCAGGAGGTAAGGGTGGAGCAGGCACATTAGCGGGTGGTTGTGCGGGTACCCCTTGACCCGGTATCGGAACGGGCTGTGTCTGAGCTATCAGGGTTTGTTGCAATTGCCGGTTTTCTTGAAGCATAAGTTCCATTACTTCCTGGAGTTGATCAACACGGTCGGAGAGCTCCCGATTCTGGGCTCGTAAAAGGTGAACCTCCTCGCTTGGGCCACCAGTAAGATGAGGCTTACTGGTTCGGAAGCTCGTGGCCCATTGAGAGCTATCCCCATATAAATCCTCGTCTTCAGACTCATCTGAGTCTCGACGTCGGTCAGCCAAACGACGTGCGCGTTGGGTCGCACGCGACGGGACAAACGCCGGGGAAAAAGTTAGACCTGATAGTCCCAGTACATAGTCCTTGGGGCGCGTGTCCACGTTCGCCTGATTCCTAATCCTTGCTGCAGCCGCCCTGGCTGCTTCCGCCGCCTCTCTCTCTCTTGCGATCCTAGCCGCTTCGGCAGCTTGCTGATCCGCAAGAACTTTGGCGTTCTCAAGTCTTAAGGCAGCCTCTGCCGTAATGCGCGGTAAAAGTTCTGTCTCGAGGAGCAAGAGTATGGGATCAGGTTCCCCGCCCAGCAGAGGTTGTACTCGAACCGCCAGTGCGGACGCCTCGGCTCCAAACGTCGGGGTCAAAACTTGAGCCAAGGTGGCTACCGGGGTGTCCTTTGTACATTCCACAAGGAGAAGAGCAGTGCTAATAGCGACTCGCTTGGCCTCAGCCTGGCAGCTGGCCGCATCCGGGATCAGGGAAAAACCCTCCGGCGGGGCTCCCGCCATGGTAGAAAGAGTTTGCCGAGAAATAAGATTATCCAAAAGTCCAGTTAATATTTGTAAATCCTCAGTCGCCAATCGGGCATCGTCCAGTAATTGATCCAAGTCCTGAAGATCTAAACGAGCATCAGTATCTTCCGATGTTAACATCCAGAGACGTCCTGTAAGAGATTGCCACTGCGTCTGTACCAGTCCCCTCAAGCGGCAAACCTCTTGGGTCGTCCGGAAAAGTTCAGCGATTAGGTCTTGTAACAGAGTAGGGTCCTCTGAGAAGGGCTCCAGGGTAGTAGATCACCTGGAGAGCTGCACAGCTCCCATCCAAGTGGCAGGCGAACCCCCCTGGGCTCCAGCCTGGCTAGGAGAACGGTGAAGATGAAGGGGGGAGATAGCTGTCATAATGTCAGCCCTTGGCCCACAGAACCAGAAATCACCACAAAGTCATATAGAGTCCAAACAGATGGCTTTTACTGATCAAATAGGCATACAGCGCAAACGAATAAAATGACAGCTATGAAAGGCTCACTAGCTGGGAGATATTATAAGGCAGGAAAGGCGGGAGATTACACGCATGAATACAGTTTCCCAGGAGCTGAATTCCCAGGCCTAGGTATGTGACCTTGGGGAGCAGACAATACAGCACAGAGACAGAGGCAATAACGAAACCGAGATAGCAGCCTGACATTGGCCTTTCTTCTGTTATTATGGAAGGGGAAGACATGGGTGGGTGAAAGGAACTGCACATGTGAAGAAGCCTGTGTGGACTTTACTGCATTCAATAAAGAGGCTATTAAGGAACACCATTGTGTCTGGAGAGCCTCTGCTGCCTATAGAAGTCAGTTATGATGTCCCACTGTCCCCTGGGGCCCCCACACCTTCTAATTTAATGTCACAAATCATGATATTCCATGGACCAATGAAAGTGATTAAATGTGGATGGTGGTCTATTAGTTAAAATATTGACATTTTCACTAGGCATTTTATTTCTCATGCCATATAGATATGGCAGAGATTAGGCATCGACTCCTTTGCTTCCTCCTTGGCTCCCTGTTTTCCTCCTGTTTCTGCTGACATTGACACATTACAGCATTGACACATACAACATTTACAGAATAGGGATCACACTATGAGCAGCATCTTTGGAAGCACAGTGGAAGATGTACACACCATTCAACCATAAATATGGTAAAGCCAGTGTTGTCCTGGGGGTTTGTTCCTTCTATTGGACACAGTTTACCAGCAGTGTGGGAATCATAACATATGCCTACATTGCAGATACAAACAGCAAAGTATGTACCACTCACAGTTATAGGCTGCTTGTGACATTTCAGTGTAACATACCCTAATTAGCTCCTATGTGTAGCTTGTACATATACAAACATATAGTTCTGAACAACTCAAGGGATGACCAAATTGATACATATAGTATCAACAGATCAAGAAATGCAGAAACCACTTTTGCTAATGTATACTTATGTCAGGTAACAGCCTGACTCGGAAAGCCCTGAGTGCTTATTAAATCTATTTTTCCTATAAATTCCCAGTGGTACATTAATGCATACTGCTGGGTAATAGCTAGAACAACATGTTTCTAAGACAACTGCTTTTTGATTTACCAGCTTGCAGGACAGAAGAACAAAAGACACACACACACACACACTCCCTTTTAAAATCATTGATCTGTCAAAACAGAATGCTATCTCAGCATAGATAACATTTTTTTTGTATAGTTTACAAGACAAGTTGCTTTTTTTACTTCAGAAAACAGCAGAACTGGCAGGCTATATGGTACAGCAGTGGTTTTCAAACTTTCTACCTTCAAGGAACCTTTTAATATCAACTTGTCTTCTGTACAACCACTATGCTTCTACCATGGAATGCTTGCGTATCGAACAGGATTTTAAGGCAAGCATGAAGATAAACCAACATATTTAGGCCATAAGCCAGGCCAGTTGAAGCTCAACATTGCTCTGCTTGAGCTGGAGTTTGTGCATTGGAGAATATCTGATATGGTTAGCAAGCTGCCTTTAGGGGAAGGATTCCTCTATTTCTTATCTTCTCAGTGAGAAGCAGTTGAAATCAGGGAAAAATTTCACCCTTTCTCCTTTTGAAGTGCAGCCCACTGACCCACAGAGCTATTCATCTATGTGGGTCCTGTGACCCTCGACATAACAATTCTGGGGGTTGGGGGGGGGAAACATAAGAAAAATCTGTGTGCCGTCTGTTGGCTGTTTATAGATTGCATGGCATAGTACATATGTAAATTAAGTGCATTATACATATAATATGTAAATTGTACATAAATTGCATAACAATGAATTAAATAAGTGAACAAATCATACACATCAGTAATGACAATAGGAAAACCCAAACCATTCAAAGCAGCGTACATAAACAAAACTAAACAAAAAGCACATAATCAAGGGATATGTATCCTTTAAAAAACACACATTTAACCTGTTTCATTTGCTGACTGGAGGAATCTACGGAACAGGATGAAAGAATGTTCATCCATTCAGAGTGATGGTAGGAAGTATTCACTCATTCCAATTTGGCTTCATGGCATTCCCATGGTCAAATCTGATGGGCTACATGCCATGCACAGGAAACCTAGTCAGAGACCGAACACTGTTTCCTGCTAACGGTCTGATTTGGATTTGTGATGTCATCATCTATCCAAATTTCATTGTTAGCATCATGATCTAACAGTATTACGTAGACTACCTTAATTCCACTTGTATGGACTGGCTCAAGAAGAACTTGACAAAAAATAAATAAAGGCTGAGGAGGAAAAAAAAAGTGCTGAAGTGTGTGCAAGAAATATAAGCAAGGGTGGAGTTCTGTCCTGTGAAACTTTCTCTTTACCCTGCAACTTCAGTGCAATCCTAAAAGCTGGCTAGTATGGTATAGAAGGCCTGTGCAGTAGCAGCAGCTTCTCCATGACTCCACTTCCACCACTACAGCTTGGCAAGCCCACCCATGCTTTCCCTTTTCCCTGCCATGCCAGTGGGTCTTTGGGGGGAGGACTAGGCATGGGGACTTTCTATCCCCTGTTTGTTGGGCCACTCCTTGCATTGTGCTGTGCCATGGTGCCTATGAGGAATGGCCCAGTGAACAGGATTAGGCCCCTTGCAGAAAGCCCAACAGCTAATGCCATAGTTACAAGCAGAACTGAGCTCCTGTGGGTTTTAAATTGCCATTCCTTTCAGCTGCTGCAGGGAAAGTGAGTAGGGTATTGGGAACCTCACCCCAACTTGTCAAAAAGTATCATCTGTAGGTCAGCACTCTAATAGTAGATACTGAGAAAGACTATTATCTGTGTCAGACGAGGGAGAGGTGCTGCTGGAGTGCACAACTCTAAATGGACCACTGTTCTGACTTGATATGAGGCAATACATGATCAGGGCTCAGTTAGAAATGCTGTCATGGGACAATCTGCCAGTCAAAAGACATTTAATTATGATATATCATAATATTTTACCCATAACAATCCAAAACTTCCTTAAAATATAAACTTTCGCAGCAAGTGTTATGATATGAAGTACATGTGAAAAGAACATAGATAACCAGACTGTTAAAACCTATTGATCTGGCTCTTGTACATAGACATAATATTTCAATGTACAACATCTATATTTTGATAGTTACCATCAGAAATAAGTTGACTGGCATCATGTAGTATCCTGTTAAAGGGCTATATGGTTACTAATTATTATCACTTATATTTTTTATCATACCTTTTCTTTTATCATGGCACTTAAGATGGTGTTTATGTGGTTCCTAGAAGGTATCTTATCTAGCCACTGAGCAGAACCAGATCTGTTTAGAAGATGTCCAATCATCAAAATTCACTCATGTGGGTTTGATGAATAATTCTTTCATATGTGCTGATCCAAGCACATTTGGACACTGGGATAACTCCATGCTTCATGACAGGGTTTGTGACTGCTTTGGCCTGTAAGCAATTGTGCTCTGGTCTGTTACGGTCATCTCAGTAGTGGTCAAAGCCACACCTTCTGCATCACAGCTCTCAACTACACCTGGTGCTAGCTAGGAGTTGGCTGTCAGTATTGTATTGATGTATCAAATCAATGCTGTCTGTTGTGTATTTCAACCTAAAATTCTATTTTATACTTGCATTCTTCTTCAGATGACAGATACCTTACTTTGTGAAAGGGAACCATTGGGTCCAACCAATAGGTCTAATACTTTAGTCTATATATAATTTTATTTAAAAAAATGATGGGTGAGATTCCTAATAACATTTAGTGTCCCATTACCAGTCCACTAAGTTAATTCATTGCCGGAAGAAGTGCTTCATTAAAATATAGCAGGGGGTTATTAAAACCTAATCATATTGCCATTAAGATCCTAAAGACTTTTGCCTTAAGAGTAGTTCATATGCTTTAGGTGGACCATTTTAAAGGGCAGCTATTGTTCAAGAACACCAAAATCTCATCTATGTCAATGTTCATATGAAAGAACTAACTTCATTACCAAATCCACACAGAAAAACAAAAGCATGAAAAAGATGAATAACGATTACTAATCACTGTGAAACTGTTAATTTTAATTGAATTAACACAAACTTCAAGTCAAGGAGATAAGTCATAATCCTGTAATGCTTTAATTTTCTTTCTGGTATTATTTCTTATATCCTAACATACCATGTTACTGACTCTGCTTAATCAATTTCATGTTACATTTACAAAAGCATGTGATATGTTTCTTGTTGCTTCAGAAAAAGATGCAAAAGGATTGTAATTTCAAAGTATTATAGTAAGTACAACAGCCAAAATAAAGCAGAGCCCCAAAGTTATGGGGAAGGGAAGCAGTAGTATGTGGCTGTGGCTGTGATTGGCTGTAAAGACAGCCATGTCATCTACAAGCCCTTATGCATTTGTATCATTTTTTCATTATTTTCACATTTCAGATATTGTTATCAATATTGAACTGGAAGCACTAATTAGGAGCAGGCACTGAATAGTTCATCTATAACCCCATTGTTCAGAAGATAGTCATTTTTCCCCCTCCGCTTTCTGGGTTCTGGTTATGCTTTCATGTTGCTGTTCATTTGCATCCTTTTTCCTCTTTAGCCTGACTGCTTTTTCTGAAGCAATTGCTCTAGACTTTTCACACATGGCTTTTAAGCCTAGAATGTTCTTTTAAAAATAAATGAACTGTTACACAATCCAGCAGATGTTTCTTCCTTTTTAGATAATGGCCTCTGATATGATGAGGTGTTTTTTTAGCCCCCCCCCCCTGCACAAACGTACATTTAGTCAAAAATACAGACACCTTCTGGCTTGATCCCTTGGAAAGAACATATTTGGTTGCCATCTCCTCAAACAACAGAAAGGCCGTTTATGCTTGATAATTAGCAGCGTGTTCCAGTCGGAAGTGACCCGCATATTTTTTTATACTTCACGCTGAACTGTCATTCCAGATGCTACTGCGAAGCCAGCTCATACCTGCTTTGCATTTCTTAAGAGCCACTTTAACGTGACCTAACGTGACCACTTTATTTGCTCTGCCCTCGCATCGAAGCATTCGCTGAAGGAAGCATGCAGAATCCCAGCCACGTCTTAGCTATGCAAACGACTATTGCTAATGGCTATGCAATCAAAGGAACAAAGGAGCAGGCGATTGGGGGGGTGGAATTTGTTTGACTTTCTCCTCTTGCATCGGGACTGTGAGTAATCATTTTAAAGGTCGGATTTTTAAAAAATCAGCATTGTGCGAGGAGCAGAATCGACCCTGCATAAATGGCCTGAGTTTCACTAAATACTTTCTTTGTAGCAACATGGCAATATACCCACAAAAAGAATGATGCATTCCAGAAAGAAAAAGAAATATGTGTTTGGTACAGACTAGCTGTGGTTAATATCCTTTTTACTTAAGCTATTCAAATTTAAAATGCCTCATTTGTATTAAAACCTTTAGCACAATATTAGACATTTCCTGGGTAGACAGACATATACAATACACAAAAAGAACAGGCCAGCTGAGAACTCAGAGAGGGTTACATTCAAAACCTTTCTTTGAGAAAGAACTTGAGTAGGTTCATGATTTTGTTTTGGAAAAGATTAATTACAGCGCAGTGGAGTTAACTGCCTCCAATCACTGCAATGTTCAAAATATCTTTTTAACCTGGAAGAAGGATATGTTTGAATACTATAGTGCTTGCTGTTAAAACGCACACGCACAACACAAACAAACACACGCTCACAATCACAGGCAAATATTTCCCTAAACTTACTTTTCCAGTCAATATTTTATTTCTATATGGCAGCATAATTTTTGAAATGCACGTAGGGATGCTTGAACACCTGCTGGTTCAGCTCACTGTATGTTCACCAGTTGCAAACAAGGAGCTCATTGCCCATCAATCCGTTCACTGCCTGCAAGCAGTTTTAGCCTGTATGTTGGGTGTTTTCCAAATGTCCAAACAGTAGAAGATCGAGAAATCGACTGTGTTTCACATATGCACATTATCACAGAACCTGATGAAAGTTCTAACCCCCCCCACCCCATCTATTATTGCTTCATATAACTTGGCAACCAGTGATACAGATAAACAGTGAAAAAGCAATCAGTCAGCTAGGGGATATGAGTGAACTTTTTCAAAAAGTCTTACCCTTTGGTGATCATTTAAGTCTTTGTTACCATTGTTATTTCATGATTTAGTGCATGTGCATTTCCCCACAGCATTCTCGGAGGTGTAGCTTGTCCCTCATGGAATTCTGACATTAACGACCATTCACGATTCTTGAGAAAATTAATCTCATCTACTGTGTGAATGCAAAAACTCCCACAAGACAAAGAAATGAAACTCTACCACCACATCTGGTGGGTAGTTGCAAAACGATCTAGTAATTGTTCAAGGTTGCTTGATGGACAGGTGAACAGCTTGGGCATTCAGCACACAGGTGATCATGATAGTTGAGCAAAGTATGTTTTACTATAGAATATGTCCACTGCAAAATTTGGGGCACCTCTAGATGTGACTGCAAGCATGTCAGTGCAAGTGTCCATTGTCCAAAGGGGGGTAAAAATACAGGTGACAGGAAGCCCTGACTGGCCATCAGATAGAATTAAAAGAGGGGGGAAAGAGCATACTTCTCACATGTTACAAAAAACACCATGGGTATATAATGATGCAGTGGTGAACACCTGCTGATTTCCCAAAATATAGCTAGAAGAACCATACCTAGGTCTGGTAAAAGCCTTCTGGAAACCCTATACCATGATGCAAGAATATAAACACAACAGATCTATACTTACTTTTCTGTATATTCAGAATAACCTGAAACTGTTTTCTATTGTTGTTTTATGAAAAATGGCATAGTTAGAAGCAACGAATAATTGTATTTGATATGATTAATCACACTTTTCAAAGGGGTATTTTTTTGTTTAAAGTGTGTACTTCAGGCACTTACAAAATAAATATTCCAACTGATTTTCAAGTCCATACCATTATTGAGGAGCCTTTGGCCAAATATTTGGCTAGTTATTCCAAATCAATACGTGTTTCTTCTACTTCTCATGGGCATCTCTCCTCTCCCATTCTCTCTCATTTCATATTTTAGTTTTCTTCTAAGAGCCAACTCACATATTACAATGTTCATGTGGTCCATAAGGATCAGTTTTGTGCCTGGAGTTTCATACTGGGAACTCAGTTCCCAGGTATGTGTGCGTGTGAGGAGGGAACCATACAGATTGGGACCACAGTGCATGGGGAGAAGGGGCTTCATTCCCTCTGCACTATCTTACTGACATAGCAGCTCCCAGGGCTCTTTCAGGTTGGAAAAATGGCTTGATGGGAAGGCCTGTCCTGACCAAACAGTGACATTAGGGCAGCTCAGCTGAACACTGTTCGAGACTACATTGTGATCACTGCTACAAAATCCATTAGAGTGCTATCATATTCATTGTTCTTCATTGAACTGCCGGTTTTTGTTAATTCCTTATTGATGGCAAAGATCATGATTTTTCATTAAAGGCTAAACTATTAATGTTGACAAAAAGGAGCATATCTTTCTTAGATTTATTGCTTTATAATTCCCGTATATGATGAGTATTGGGGAGAAAAATATGTAGTTTTGAGCAGTGTATAAATTGTGTTTATACATCATTCAATATGAATGGTTCATCAAGTAAAATCAAGATTTGTTTTATGAATGTCCGGTTTCATGTGCTGTTTTGTAGAATGCAGATGAGGAAGAGAGGGGAAGAACGATCCTCAATGAGGGATATGAATGCCCTTAGGATCTGGCGTGACTTCTGTGCCAGTGTTAGTGCCACTTGCATTGGCTAAACTGGCACTAACGCCAGCACAGGGCCAGTTACACTGGTGCCAGGGAGTGGTGAGGCAGCATTCTTCCAGCACAAGGCCTTGTGCCTGTGCTAGAGGGGGTGTTCCTGGGGGGCAAGGCTGACTTTAGTGAGCTCCCTAAGCCCTCTTGCCCTGGGAAAGCCCTCTTTTGCAGGCACAAACTTGCACCTGCAAAAAAAGAGGCCCAGCCCCGTGTAACTCAATGGGGCTGTTACACAGGGAGGTTTGGGGGAAATACTGGGATTCCAAAAAAACATTTTTCCATTTTGCACTGGGCTCCAAGCTGCTCAGTAGGCAGTGCGGCTGCGTTGTTCCTGAGCCCATGGTAACTATCCCCCCCCCTTCAAAATTGCACTGTAACACTTGGATTGCAGAAGCTGTCAGATTGTGCCATGTGGTTTAGGGCTGTTGAAAAATTTTTTTGTACAGTTCGGATTCAGCAAAATTTGGCCCTTTTAAATTTGGGCCGTGCCGAAGTCCGAACAGCCCCGCTTCGGATCCCCGAAATTCAGGTGGGATCCGGAGTTTGGGGGAAAATTCAGCCCGCCCGCCCCTGAAGGCGCGTGGGGGGCCCTTTAAACAGATCTGCGCCTCCCATCAGGCCATTTTCTCCAGGTGAACTGATCTCTATCGGCTGGAGATCGGTTGTGATAGCAGGAGATCTCCAGCTAGCACCTGGAAGTTGGCAACCCTAATAATGGCACAGTGGCCATACCTCAGGAAAGAATAGTTTAAATAAATAAATTGTGGGCGCTATTCCATGATCTGCTCATGCAAGGATTGCAGACATTTTCAACATTTTCAACCCCCCCCCCCAATATCACCATTTGACCGCTAAAAGGTTTATTCCCAAGATTATGGGATTCATATGGTCTAATAGGAGCAGGAGGCTGCTATGAGGAAGGAGGCAACATCAACATGGAGTTGTGTGAACTGAGCCAATTACTAGGAGGAGAATTGCTTATTTTATAGTGGATCACCTAGTAGTTGTATTATAGGGAATGTTTTTCCCTTGCTTCCTTTGCTTTGATCTTGTTTAAATTAGAACATGGTCTTTATATATTCAACATCCTCTATTTTCTGAATAGATTTAATTTAAATAAAAATGTTCACTAGAGTTCAAGAAACGCAAAACCTGGGACACAAAACCTCTAACAGATTCTCTGCATCAACTGGTATTTATTATTCCACACCACAGAGCTTTCTGAGGTGGAGTGTTTGGTTCTGCCGCATGCAGGCCATCAAAGCAGCCTTATGGCCCAGACATTCAGGCAGCAAGTGCATTAGACACAGAGCACATTTTTAATGGCTAGCAAATCTTTGGCAGGGTTTGTCCAGTACTGTGCATAAAACTTCCTCCAACAGTCATTTGAATATTTAATGAAGATTCGTGGCCCATGTTTTCATCCTGTTTTGGATCACTCTCTGCAAATGATAGAGCAATTGAATTTTATTATCAAAAATGCCCACGAGAAGGAAATTAAAAGGTCAGGAGTACTGGCTAAAGCTGAATATTAATTAAGGATTCTGATAGGAATAACAATGGACTTTAACCAAACTGGTCAAGGAGCACATTTGCACGATAAATTAGAGGTCTGGAGGTGAATGCTTAAGTACTGAGTACGGTTGCTGATCTGTACTATTGTAATAAAGGGCAGTGTCTATAAGTAGGGTTGCCAGCTCCGGGTTAGGAAATACCTGCAGATTTTGGGCGTGGAGCCTGAGGAGGGCGGGGTTTGGAGAGGGGAGGAACTTCAATGCCATATAGTCCAATTGCCAAAGCATCCATTTTCTCCAGGTGAACTGATCTCTGTTGGCTGGAGATCAGTTGTAATCACAGGAGATCTCCAGCCACCACCTGGAGGCTGGCAATCCTAATCTATTAGGGATGTGCAATTCTGATTTGGAAATATTTGGAAGCACCAAGTAATGCTGTATTCAGAATAGTTAAGAATAATTCTGAATTTGAATGGTATAGTTCCAGATATTTGGAATAATTCCTAATATTTGGAGTCCCATTGATTCCTACTTGATCTCATGGGGAACTTGCCCCCAAATGAAGCAAATGACTATGTGGCGTTTAAGCAATTAGCCCAACAGCATTTTGCTTTATCAGCTGAGTCATACGGCAGAGCTTTTCAAAAAGTAGACCGCTCTGTGACTGTAAAGCTGGAGACGAAGGAATCACCGTTTGACTTACTCTCAGCTTGCCAACCGCCTGGAGGTTTGACAGAGCATCCTTCTAATCACATGCTGAGTGATACACAGGGAAAGCTCCAGCCATAAGATAAATGGAGGGGGTGCCTTGCTTACTGATGCACACCCTTGCAATGTTCCTTTTCAACCAGGGAAAGAAATATTTGATGTCCCAAACACGTGTTTGAGTCAAATGGGTGAAACAGAACCTTTTGCTGTTGGTTTTTGTAAAATTTCATTTGAACATGGGAAAGTTGGTACAAATGAAACATTAGCTAAGTTACCGTTGGAGATCTCAGGACCTCATAAACCGCCTTAGGTGCACTTAAGGGCCAATGTTATTTTTGGGCTTATGTTGATTTAGATGTATCAATGGGTTAATTTGTGTGATCTAACTATTGATTCCTTTCTGTATTTGGTTTTAATGTTTTGGGAACAATGTCAGTATTATTAAGGCTGCTATAAGACTTATCTACCTCATGACTGTCTTGAGAATTGTGTTTTACATTAAAGGTAAAGTTTTAGAATAGAATAATATATGATTTTAATGCCTACTCAGTATTGGTAGATTAGTTCTTGGTAGATAAAAATAAGTGTATCCCTGTATTTTTATCTCCAGAAGGGGAATGATGTCAAGGAAGTGGGCTCCCACAATTCCTCGCTTTTACAATTTCTTTGGTTCAGGCTCTTGGCCTACTATAGTTTAATACTAAACTTTGAAAGGTTGGAGTGCAAACAGACCAGCCTGCAATTTTACAACCGTGAGAACTGTTTCACTTCTGAAGGATTCACTCCTGTGGGTGGGGGGGAGATAACACCCAGCTGCAAATAGTTTACAGCCTTCGCTTTCCTCCCTAAATTGAAGGTCGTTAGTTACTACGGTAACAAAGCTGTCGAACAAGGCCTTATCTCATGGACTTATCTCCCGTTGAGGATGTCCAGGTGCATTTAGTTCTGCAGGCTCAAGACACCTTTGACATACCCTGATGCAATAGAGGGACAATGTTTGACACGTCATTAATTACTGGTTTATGGATTTCTTTGCAATCTCATTGGCTTATGTGAGCTCATGCTATTGGGATTTCAATGATAAAAGTAGGCCAGTTTTTAGCCAAAATCATGAACGCTTGGGGATGGCTGGTCCATACCCCCGCTTCATCAAAACCCATTTTGATTTGCCCTTTCAGGGAAAACTCTGTCAGACTGACTTTTGGAGCAACTTCGCATGCTGAAGCTAGATGCTGTGAACTTTGTGGAACTGGTAAAACTTATTTGAAACTTGCCTAAAGCTTTGCCAAACTTTTGAACCTAAGAACCTTAATGTGTAGTTAGCTGTGTTAAGCCTTTTGTTGTTTTCTTGCTCAACTGCTTCATGAACCTTTAGTTTCTGTAATGAGTACAAATCTTTGGAATAAATATGTAATCTATATTTTGGTTGTGTCTTTTGGCTTTATGGGTTTTAAGCTCTAAATCTGAGTGCCTTATTGTTTGTGTGACCACCTATCAAAACTTAAACCTTTTGTTAGTGTAATTCTCTCCTGTCGGGCCTTCTACTCTGCAGGAAGAGCATTGCGCCTTGATTTGGTATCAGCAGGCACAGGTTTCCCTTATCCTCTGCCTGGGGCTAAACGATTGCATAAGGGCTGGTGGCAGCTTACCCACTGAGCGCAGGAAGGCTCCTTGGCTCAGTGTTTGGTTAGAAGTAACTTTGGACCACCCTTAATAGAGGACCGCCCAGCGGAGGCTGGATGGTATTCCTCTACACAGGCTAGCTAGGCTGCTTGTTCAGGAAGGAAAGTGAAAACTTTTTCTCATATAACTTGGCCTGACTTCTTAAGAAAGGAAATTGAACCATTCCTAGGGTTGCCGGCCTCCAGGTACTGGCTGGAGATCTGCTGTTACAACTGATCTCCAGGCAATAGAGTTCAGTTCACCTGGAGATAGGGCTGTTGAAAAAAAAAATTCGGTAAAATTCGGATTCAGCAAAATTCGGCCTGTTTTTATTCAGGAAATGCCGAAGTCCAAACTCCCCCGCTTCGGGTCTGTGCAATTCGGCATGAGATCCGGAGTTCGGGGGAAAATTCGGCCGAATAAAGCCATTAAAAACACAATTGCGCCTTTCCGTGGCTCTGGGGGGGGCATTTTGGGGGGTAGAGGTCCCAAACTTTCAGCGTAGCTTGAGGGGACCCTTCTTGCAAGAACCCCTATGTTTTGTGAAGATTGGGTCAGGGAGGGCTGAGATATGGGCCCCAAAAGGAATCCCCCCTCCTTAATGTGCATCTCTGACAATGGGGGTTTGCAATTAGCAGAGCTTGCCGCCCACTCCCGAAGCTCCCAGCCCCGACAAACAGCTGAGCTGGGAGAAACAAGGGCAGGGCAGGTGTGAAGAAGTTTGCAAACCATGCAAAGTAACACGTTTGCAACCATGCAAACAATGCAAAGCAATGTTTGCAACCATGCAAAGCAACACGTGACGCCTGGTAGTTTGCAAACCATGGAAAGGGACAGAAGCATGCTAGCTATGCGTAAGGAGCAGGAGGGGTGGAATTTCCCCTTATGCATCAGACTCAGGACCAGGCAAATGCATTCTTTAAGTTGCAATTTGAAAACCAGTTTTGAGCAAGCATCAAAATAGACCTAACCGATCTTATGAATGAGGGAAAACCTGAGGACACACAACTGAAATCCCCCCTCAAACCAGGGAGAGTGAGACTCGAGGGGGCACCCCACCAGGCAGAATGGGCGAAAGCCCCCTTTGGCTTCCAACCCACCCATAGAAACTGCTCCCTCCCCACACACACAGAGACTCTGCTTCCCCCCACACACACAGAGAGAGAGAAAAATAACAGAGAAAAGCCCCAAAATGGGTCTTACTGTGGATGTCTTCTGATCCAATCTTTACAAAACTTGGGGGTTCTTGCTGCTGTTGAGTAGAAAGCAGCCAGGGTTGGGTTAGTTATGCAGGTTGTGTGGTAGCAAGTTGCTCTGTGGTTGCTGCCAGCCCATGCCCTGATGAATTCTCTCTCAAAGGCCAAAGCAGCCCTGGGCAGATGCCCTGCCCCCATCTTTTGCGGATAGAAAGCAATGCTTGCAGGCTGCTTGGCTCCCTATAGCCACTGAAGTATTCAATTCTGCTTCTATTATTTTTGGGGAGGGTTAGCCTTCCTTTTTTCTCTCTCCCCCCCCCCATTGTTTAGTTCAGATTTTTCTGGGAAATTGGTATGTTTCTCAAGTTTGTAGAAAGATCTGTCTTGTCTGTACATGGCTCCAATCTCTGAATTTAAGTATCCACAGATTTGGCCATGTTGAGAATTAACTATGTTGATTATCAGTCTTTCCTGCATTTTATTTACAAGTTTAATCATGCTAATTTCCTTTCCTTTGCTAAAGGAACATAAATAACTTGAATATTAGAGTTAAATTGTCTCAGGACGTGTGATTAAAAGTTGAATTTAAGCAAGTGAAGAGAAATTTCACAGAAGGAGTTTTCAAAAGTGCTTGTTAATGAGGAAACGTCTATACATATTTGTTTATCCCACTAAACCTACAGAAGCCTGACTCACACCTTTGATCAAAGAGCTAATTGAAATAAAGAGAACTGCGCCTCACTTTAAATTAAAACAGACCTGCCATCAACTTCTCTGAGGAAAGTTCAAATCCATGATATACTTAAAATATACTCTGATTAACCACCCACACAACTATGCATAGGAACAAAGTGTAAAGAAGCCAGAATGTTGCCAATATGTGTATACAAATATTCATAAAGGTAAAGGTAAAGGTCCCCTGTGCAAGCACTGGGTCATATCTGACCCATAGGGTGACGTCACATCCCAACATTTCCAAGGCAGACTTTGTTTACGGGGTGGTTTGCCAGTGCCTTCCCCAGTCATCTTCCCTTTACCCCCAGCGAGCTGGGTACTCATTTTACCGACCTCGGAAGGATGGAAGGCTGAGTCAACCTTGAGCCGGCTACCTGAAACCGACTTCCGTCGGGATTGAACTCAGGTCATGAGCAGAGATTGGACTGCAGTACTGCAGCTGACCACTCTGCACCACATTAAGGCAGAATTATTATCCATGCTTTCAGAGGATGAGCCAATGGCCATTTTTCTTTCTTTCTTTCTTTCTTTCTTTCTTTCTTTCTTTCTTTCTTTCTTTCTTTCTTTCTTTCTTTCTTTCTTTCGAATTTCATATATGAAAATTACTTTTGGCTTTGGTCTGCCTCAGTTTTGTTGATGAGCCTGTTGTTTCTGTTATGACGTTTTCGTGTTATTTATACACATCTGACACCAAAACAACACTGAAATATACATTAATTTTAACAGTAAGAATTCAACGTGAAGAAACTGGTGCCAGAATAAAGACCCCCCCCCCCAAGTTCATTGCTCACAAGTGAGAGGTAAAATTGAAATGGGGATAATCAGATCAAATCAAGAAGCTTACAAAATTCAGTCTCATCCCTACTATTTACTTCAAAGTAAATCTCATTGAAATGATAAGGACATCTTGCAAAAGAAATACAGCCCGGATTGGTCTGAAAGCACAATTACCTGGAATGAGTTGATCAGAGTAACAAGGGGCAAAAAAGCACGGTTGCTTGATCCTCCTTTAATCCCTGTTTCAGCCAGGATCGAACGCGTGCATTTCGCCTAATGTGAGTTCGATCCTGGCTAAAACAGGGATTAAAGGAGGATCAAGAGACCATGCATTTTCGCCCTAGGTTTAAGATTCAGTTCCAGAATTAATCTGCTTTCACAACCTCATGAATCACATAGCCAACTGAATGTTCTAAAATTTACAAGGAAACAGAACTCTGAAACACTGACAGAGCAATCCAGAGGGATACCAGCTGTGCTGTGGCTGGCCGCCGGTGTAACTATGGCGGCACTAGTCTTCTCCCTGAAGGGTTTCGTTAATGAGTGGTTGGCAGGAAAAAGAGTGTGTTGTTGGGTTTGGGGAGGCCACAACCACATCAGCATCCCCATTAACTGGCTGGAGCATCCCATCCAGGTGTTGTGTTGCAACAGCTGGGCAATGATGGACACGGGCCCGGAGGAGCAGGGGGGGGCTAGCTAGGGTTGCCAACCCCCAGGTAATACCAGAAGATCTCCTGCTATTATAACTGATCTCCAGTTGATAGAGATCAGTTCACCTGGAGAAAATGGCTGCTTTGGCAATTGGACTCTATGGCATTGAACTCCTTCCCCTCCCCAAACCACGCCCACCTCAGGCTCCACCCCAAAAATCTCCTGCCGGGGGCAAAGAGGGACCTGGCAACCCTAGGCCAGCCCAGTGCATGTCACAGCTGAGGGGCAGGGCCAGGGACTGAGACCCCATGTCCGTGGCATACCTCCCACCCCCTTAAAGGGACTGGACCCTATTATCAATCCCTAGGCAACTGACAGAGCTGGAAAGGGTTCTAGCAATCCCCCTCCTATGGAGATCTCAAGGAGGCCCTTGGTCGAAGTGATGCAAAGGTTGCCATAATCTTGAAAAGGGCATGGGGACACGATAAGGAGAATCTGTCCAGTAACCGTGTCCTCCACTCACCAGTATGGTTGCCAGCTCTGGGTTGGGAAATACTTGATTGGGGGGTGGAGCCTGGGGAGGGGAGGGACCTCAGGAGGGTATAATGCCATAGAATCCACTCTACAAAGCAGTCATTTTCTCCAGGAGAATGGATCTTAGTTATCTGGAGATCAGTTATATTAGCAGGAGATCTGGTGCCACCGGTGCGAGCCCCTCCCAGCAGCCAGGCCACACTGCCAAGGGTGCCCCTGCACCATCCCTGCCAGCATTGGAGCTGGAGAGGGGGCACTGGGATGGGCTCAGAGGTGAGGGCATGCATCACCACCCTCAGATCCCCCAATAGCTTCGTCAAAGGAGCAGAAGCGGTCTGGGACTGGTATGACCATCATTCAACCTGTCATTCCACTCTCAGAGCAATCTATCTGGGCCTAGAGACCGTCATTGGAAATCCATTCTGCAATCATTGCAACTTTCATATGCAGTAATGTATTGCAATGAAACTCATGCATTCATTTGGCATTTTGGGCTCCCACTATGTCAAATGGGCATTCCAGCTTCTGCCATTGTTCTCAATGGGCAGTCCTGTCAGTTGGGTAAGTACTTCCTCTCTCAATGCACTCCTGGCTGTCCCGAATGTTCCTTGTGACATCAACAGTCCCTCCAGGTGCCTGCCAAGTGCTGCCACAAACACAGCCAATCCCTTCCTCATGGCAGAACTCTAGCCACTTCTGTTCAGCTGCCACTCCAGGGCCCTAGCAAGCTCTCCAACTCCCCTGTTACAGCATCCAGGACTTGACTCAGCTGTCCACCTCCCCTACTAGTGTCCTCCCCACCCCCCTCCAAAGACATTGAGTCTGTCTACTGCATTGGCTCCCCCCGAGCCATTGATTCATGGGAGCCCTGCAATCCCCTGATCCCACAGTGATACCTTCCCAGAAACTTCCCCCAGGTTAACAGACTTCCCCTTCCTAGAACAAACAGTTCTTAACTTAATTTATTTATGATATTCATTGGCCAGCTTTCTCCCCACATGGGGAGCCAATGTCGCTTACATCATTCGCCTCTCCTCCACTTTATGCTCACCACAACCCTATGAGGTTTGTTAGGCTGTGAGTGTGAGACTGGTCAACGGCCACCCAGCTAGTTTCCATGGCACAAGTGGGGTTTTGAATCTGGTTCTCCCAGATCCTAGTCTCACACTCTAACCACCACACCAAGCTGGCTCATTCACCCAGGCCACCCCCTGGCCCATCCCCCCTTCAAACAGCAGCCTATGAGGTAAGGGAGGGGACTGGTGTTAGGTCAGCCTTGGTGGTGCTGCTGGGCCCCTGTTGTGTTTAGCAGTTGACTATGACCAGGGACCAGGGGCACCTGCACAACCATCCAAGGGATTCAAGAGCTCTTCCTCTTAGGTGTGTCATCAGGCAGCTCTCAGAGGGATCACAGATGGGGTGGGGAGGGAATGGGACAGGAAGAGGCATGGAACTACAGAAATGCAGTCAGAACCAAACAGACAGAGACACAGTTGTGGCACAACACAGACTTTATTGAACGGCAGATCAGGGTGAGGTTTGAAGGCTCCAATTGCCAGCTTCTTGGGGCCATGGGGAGATGGATTGAGGCTCCCCTGGCACGACATGCATGTAAGTGGAGAGGAGTCACAGGTGGACCTTGGAAGGCCTGGCTGAGTGCAACACACCACTTCGGGAGGTGGACTGGGGCAGCAGACTGAGCAGTTTGTGTGTCTGGGGGGATGGTACTAGCTATGCCCAGAGGACTCCCTGTTGAATCTTCACCTGCAGGAAAGGAAAACAGAGACCCTTGCATCCATGCTAATGCTCAGAGATCAGTTTAACAAAGCCTCGCAATCTGGACAAAGGCTTTAAAACCAGCTTATCTAGTTAATTTTCAGTTTGCCTCATTAGAAGAAGGGCGATTGAAATGTAAAAATTGGCTTTTTTAGAGTCCAATAAAGTCATACAGATAATCAATGGACTCTTAGGTATCTTCTGGTTTCAAGAGACTGGTATTTTTCACCAAGTAGAAGGGTGACTGATTACAAAAGAGAAGCAAGAACTCAGGTTAGGTGGATTCTCAGATAAATTCTGAGAATGGAGTGAGAGGGCTTTCAGGTGTGGAACTTCCCTTGCTGAGAGGGACAGAGGTCAGGTGGCCTACCTGAACAGAGAAAGTAGCTTTAAAAACTCACCTGAGCAAAAGAAGCATCAAAAGATAGAAACTGAAATCTGATAACTTTAAGGTTACTCTGCCTTTTTCTTAAATAAAACCATAGGTACATGTTTCAGACCTGGGGAATAAGAATTGCATGTTTGTAATTAATGTGTGTGTGTTACGTGCCATCAAGTTGCCTCAGACCCTATGAATGAAAGTCCTCCAAAATGTCCTATCCTTGATAGCCTTGCTCAGATCTTACAAACTGAAGGCTGTGGCTTCCTTTATAGAGTCAATCCATCTCCTGTTGGGTCTTCCTCTTTTCCTGCTGCCCTCAACTTTTCCTAGCATGACTGTCTTTTCCAGTGACTCTTGTCGTCTCATGACGTGACCAAAATACGATAGCCTCAGTTTAGTCATTTTAGCTTCTAGGGTCAGTTCAGGCTTGATTTGATGTATAACCCACTGATTTGTTTTTTTGGCAGTCCACGGAATCCGTAACACTCTTCTCCAACACCACATTTCAAAGGAATCTATTTTCTTCCTATCAGCTTTCTTCACTGTACAGCTTTCACACCCATACATAGTAATAGGGAATACGATGGCATGAATTAATCTAGTCTTGGTGGCCAGTGACACATCCTTACACTTCAAAATCTTTTCTAGCTCCTTCATGGCTGCCCTTCCCAGTCTCAATGTCCTTCTGATTTCTTGGCTGCAGTCTCCCTTTTGGTTGATGGTGGAGCCAAGGAATAGAAAGTCTTGAACAATTTCAATTTCCTCATTGTCAACCTTAAAGTTGTGTAATTCTCCTGTAGTCATTACTTTTGTTTTCTTGATGTTCAGCTGTAGTCCTGCTTTGGCACTTTCTCTTTTAACTTTCAGCAGTAGTCGTTTCAAATCTTCACTATTTTCTGCCAATAGTGTAGTGTCATCAGCATATCTCAAATTATTAATGTTCCTCTCTCCAATTTTCACTCCACCTTCATCTAAATCCAATCCAGCTTTCCTAATTATATGTTCTGCATATAGATTGAAGAGATAGGGAGATAAAATACATCCTTATCTGACACCTTTGCCAATTGGAAACCATTCCGTTTCTCCATATTCTGTTCTAACTGTGGCCTCTTGTCCAGAGTACAGGTTGCACATCAAAACGATCAGATGTAGTGGCACACCCATTTCCTTTAAAACCAGCCATAGCTTTTCATGATCCACACAGTCAACAGCTTTGCCGTAATCTATGAAACACAAGCTGATTTTCTTCTGAAATTCTCTCGTATGCTCCAGTAACCAGCGTATATTTGCAATATGATCTCCAGTGCCGCTTCCTTTTCTGAAACCAGCTTGAACATCAGGCATTTCTCATTCCATATATGGTAACAGCCTTTGCTGTAAGATTTTGAGCATCACTTTACTTGCATGAGAAATTAATGCGATGGTCCGATAGTTGCTGCAATCTTTGATGTCTCCTTTCTTGGGAATTGGAATGTAAATGGATTGTTTCCAGTCTGTGGGCCATTGTTTTGTTTTCCATATCTGTTGGCATATTCTTGTCAAGATTTAGATGGACTCTGTTTCTGTGGCTTGGAATAGCTCTATTGATATCCTATCTGCTCCTGGTGATTTGATTCTCCCAATTGCTCTCAATGCAGCTTTCACTTCACTTTCTAAAACTGTAGGTTCTTCTTCAAAATATTCTTCTTGGAAATAATCTTTTATCCTTTTATCTCTTCTGTATAGTTCTTCAGTGTATTGTTCCCACCTTTATTTTGTCCTGTTCAGTTAATGTATTTCCATGCTGATCTTTCAGCATGCCTAACCGTGCTTGAAATTTCCCTTTGATTTCTTGGATCTTGTGGAACAGATCTCTTGTTCTTCCTTTTCTGTTGTTCTCTTCTATTTCTTTAAACTGGTTATTTTAATAGGTCTCTTTGTCTCTGCGTGCGAGTTGCTGGAACGTTGCACTTAGACTTTTGATTCTATTTCTGTCACCTTCTACTTTTGCTTCTCGTCTAACTCTGGCAATTTTAAGAGTTTCCTCAGACATCCATCGAGGTTTTTCTTTTCTTTTGGCTACAGGAATAGTCTTTGCACATTCTTCCTTGATAATATCTCTAGTTTCCACCCACATTTCTTCAGGTTTACATTCACTTGAACTCAGTATTGCAAATCTGTTCCTTACATGGTCTTTAAACTCTTCTGGAATATTGCTTAGATTGTATTTTGGTGCTATGAATGTTTTGGTGTTTTTCTTAAGCTTTATCTTGATTTTCTGTACCGCAGTAGGCTCCTGGTCTTGTTTTGGCTGAAAGAATAGAGCTTCTCCAGCTTCTGCTTCCAATTATATAATCTATTTGATTTCTATACTGGCCATCCAGTGATGTCCATGTATACAATTGTCTATGTGGTTGCCTGAAACATGTGTTTGCAATGAACAGATTGTTGTCTTCACAGAATTCTATGAGGTGGTCTCCTGCTTCATTCCATGCTCCTAGCCCAGATCTGCCAACAACATTTGATTCTGCTTTGTTTCCTACTTTTGCGTTCCAATCACCTATGATTATCAGCATATCTTGTTTAGGTGTGTGATCAATTTCTTCCTGAACACTGGCATAAAACTTTCAATTTCTTCCTCATCAGCATCTGTAGTTGGGGCATAAACTTGAATGATGCTTATGTTGATAGGCTTTCCCTGAAGTCTGATGGATATTGTTCAGTCAGACTAAGCATTATAGCTCCTGACTGCCTTTGCTACATCTTGCTTCACTATTAAAGCAACTCCGTTTTTTCTCTTTTTGTCATCCCCTGAATAAAACACTTTGTAATTTTCTGATTGAAAATGTCCTAATCCAGTCCACTTTAATTCACTTACTCCCAGGACTGAAATGTCCATACGTTCCATTTCTTGTTTAACAATTTCAAGCTTACCCTGATTCATGCTTCTCACATTCCATGTTCCTATTATATGTGTCGAACAGCTTCGGACTTTCCTTTTGCATCTATTCATGTCAACCACTGAACGTCCTTTCGGCTTTAGTCCAATCGCATCATTAAGAACAGCACTACTCGTACTTGTCCTCTGCTCTAACCCAGTAGCATATTGACCTGCCATCTGACCTGGGGGTCCCATCTTCCAGCACTATATCTTTTTTCATTTTGGATTGTCTCATCATAGGGTTTTCAAGGTAAAGGTTGGTCAGAAGTGGTTTACCAGTGCCTTCTTCTGCACAGTACTAACCAGGGTTAGCCGTAGTGGCACTGCCATTGTCTACGAAAGATCCTCTGCCAGTGTCAACTTCCACTACTGCTGCTGCCCAGTAGCTAACCTTCAGGGATTCCTCTGCCCCCATCCCCACTGGAATTGCCTGTTCTCTTCTGCGGATGTGGCCATTGATCCCTTAAGGGGGTGGATGCATGTTCGTCTGGTGTCTCAGCTGTGACCATTCCGTCTTGAGTGACTCTGCTAGGAGTTTAGTCTCTTGATGGAGTCTAGACCCCTTACGGTATTGCTCTCAGCTTCCCTGACACACACAAACCCCCTCACCACGTTAAGGTGTGCATCCAGAAGGGGTTGTAATTAATACTCGTTAGATACAACTATATTTTTCCTTTTTGTGACCCTAATGACAACATAAAAATGTAATAAAACTTTCTTAAAAGTGTGCACCCCTAGAAACTGTAAGGAAGAGCAATTTATTACCTATTTTCCTCTCTGTTCCTGCAGCTGCATGCATGCATTCCTGACACTAAAGCAGACAATGACATTTTGATAGTGTGGAAACTGAAGTTCCCATATATGTGAACAGTAACTGGTAATAAGTCTATGAAAACATTGTGTGATAAATTGCTTGGGAATGTAATGACACACCAAAAGCAAACATTATTATGGCCATTACATTTTACTCATAATATAAGTACATTTTATAGGCCAATTATCTTCTGCACCTGTGTGTCAACAGTGTCTGGATTAAAAGACATCCTTTAGCCCCATCGTTCCATATAGACCATTTTCAACTTGATAGGGTTTTCTCTCCTTCTCAAGTGCTATCAGCCCACTTTTTCCAAAACATTCCAGATCTTCAGAAATCTAAGATATGAGATTGATGTGCTTTTGTATACTTCCCATAATTGTTGCTGAATGCAGAATTTGGGTTTCTGTATTATGGAATCTAAGGAAGGTGCAAGGTTTAGGATTCCAGCAGCTTTGACTATGAGTAATCCTTATCATTCTTGCCTTCTGTAGTAACTATAGTTTAACCCAGTGGTTATCAAAATTTAACAACCTCACTACTCCTATTTTTATATCAATTTTTGTGGACCCCAAGCCTTTTCTCCCATTTCAGCACTCAATATGATTCAGACATCTTGTCAGAGTGTGCACAGCAAAACCATTCATGTCTTATAGAATTTTCTGTCCTCAAGCCAATGAAATAAGAACAGTATCAACTACATTGGCTTCTTTTGAGACAACTGAGAATGTTCCATGTTTAAAATGTTTCATGTTAGCTTGTTGGGCACAAGAAGAGTTCACCGTCTGTCCTTACAAAGAACTTGCACGTCCCCTCAAGTACTTTCACAGATCCTCAGAAGTCCCTGGACCCCAATTTGAAAAATGCGGAATTAACCTAAACAGGGCGACAATTTACATCCATGTAGGGTTGCCAGTTACCCATTACTAATTACCCAATACTAGTGGAGGACCTCCAGATGATGCTCCCTATACTCTATCCTTGCTCAGTGGAGCAGTGGGAGAGAATGGCATCTATTGTGATGTCACTTCCAAAATAGAAAGTGATATTCCAGAAGTCTCTGCCCCTCCCCCCGGTGCTCCTGGGGATTTCTAGCCAATGGTTGATAACCCTACATCCATGGCACATATGGCTAGTTGTGCTGCAAAGTACTTTCAGTTAATTAGGCTGACTCACAAAGGCAGAAGCTTTCAGTACAGTACACTATTTATTTATATTTATTTATATTTTACATTTCTATCCCGCATCTCCCCCACTACAGCAGGGCTCAGGGCAAGTAACAACAAGTCAATTATACATTTTAAAACAGAAACAATTAAAATAGATTAAAATCCATAAAATACAAATAATAAGATGGTACCCTGTGCTCCCAGCAGAGCTGACTCCCAAGAATAACAGACCCTGTGCAAAGTAAGTGGGGAGGGGGACCAAGGGGAGCATACAGAAGAGGGGGGGGGGCTCTGACAAAGACTGGTGGATGTAATAGAGCAGCCGAAAGTCCTCAACCATGTGACTGGTGGAACATCTCCATCTTGCAGGCCCTACAGAATTGGACCAGATTCCACAGAGCCTTGGTCTCCCCAGACAGAGCATGCCACCATACAGGAGCCATGGGTGCAAATGCCCTGGCCCTGGTTGAGGACAATCAAATGGATCTTGGGCCAGGAACTTCCAGTAAATTTTGAGAACCAGAACAAAGCAACCTGGGGGGGGGGCTAGTGGCAGAGGCAGTCCTGCAAGTATGAGGGTCCCAGACCATTAAGGGCTTTAAAGGTTAAAACCAGCACTTTGAACCTGATCCAAAAGTCTATTGACAAACAATGCAGCTGGTGAGAATAGCTTGGACAGAAACTCTCCAAGGGATCCTTATTAGGACCTTTGCAGCTGCATTCTGTACCAATTGAAGCTTCCAGAGGAGTTTAGGGGCAGCCCTACATACAGTAATCCAGTCTGGAGGTGACAGTTGCGTGGATTACTGTGGCCAAGTCAGAGCAAGACATGTAGGGGGAGATCAGTGGCAGTGCTTGCAGAGGGTGGAGTTTGGAGGTAGAGTGTAAACTGGAAATAGACCCATGCTTTATGTAATGCAGAACATTCATAGGCTCTGGATATTCCCTTGCCTGTGCAGTGAATACAGTGTTGCATGGTTCATGGAAAGTGTTAAGAACTTTGATCAGGCCTAGCATGGTAGGGGACTTGGTAAACTCATGAAAGTACCCATTTACAGCTAGAATCTACCAAGTCCCTACTGTTCTGTGGAATTAGCTGCCACAATATGCAGGTTCATTCTAATAAAAAAACTGCCCATGGTATCACTTAGAGCAGGAGAGAGTCTGTATTCCTCTAGATTACTTTACTTGGTATACAATAGGCAGCAGCAATATAGGAATGTCTTGGTATATCCAGTTTTTTATTGATAATATGTAAAAAAAAACTCTTTCTGTACCTCCTCTTGCCTATGTTGTAATTAGATGTATAGCTATTGCTCATCTTCAATGTTTATCTTATGACACCAGATATATGCTGGTTTCAGTACTTTCAGGTACTGAATAGGACAATGGAGAAGCCTCTTATCTTTGAAGAACTGATTTTCACAAGACTAATACTAGAATTTTACTATCTGCCTTTTATTTAAATATCTTATAGATAAAATTGAAAATCCATCTTTCATTATCAGCTGGAATAAGATTCTAAATGATAAAGTGTTAGTTATTGAACAGGAAGCTATTTTTGACTCTCATTCCACAAATGCATTTTGTATTAACTTTCTCAATCAGAGAAAAATAAGATACATTTTAATTTAAAAATGTGGGCATAAATCAGCAGATTAATTTACATATGTGGTGGCAATGTCCAGTTGTTTATCTTCTGGATAGAGTTTTATATGAAATTGAATGTATGAATGGAATATCACTACTAAAAAGAATCACTGGGATTTATACAAAATGTTATTTCAAAACTAAGTTAACGTATGATTACTGATATATTAACAACCACAACAACAATCATAGCTAAAAATTGGTATGTTGTTAAAAATCTTACTATCAAGGAATGGATTTAAAAGGCTTGGCAAATTATGAAACTGGCTAAACTAACAGAATGTGTGCATCTAAAGGATGGAAGACGTTCTAAACCAATGATTTCTATTATTTGGGAAACTGTTATACAGTTCTGAAAATCTTAATTTTCCAGTTAATGTTTATAATTGTTTTTTTTTTTTGCAATCTGATGATGATAATGGCGGCGGTGGTGGTAGTGGTAGTAACAATAACAATAAGGATAAAGAAACAAGCAGGAAGTCTCTTGAGTGACCACAGATCCTCATCCATAGTCAATCCCTATCCATGGTTTCAAACCATCAACTTTTTCATAGGATATTGAAGCAGATAATGTGGAGCCTTTCAACCCCACCACTGCCACCAACAGAGCATACTTCACCGTGTGTGCTGGATTGAAACTACTGACAGTGACAGAACTGGTAGCCCAACCAGTGTGGACTGACGTTGGCCAAGAATCTCTTTCCTTCCCTCTCAATCACCTCCCTTGATGCCCCAGAAGAAAATGTAATGCTGCTGGAGATGACGAGGAGAGAGAGATAAATTCTTGGCTCGCACTACCCACTCTAGCCACAAGTCAGCCCACACTGTAAGTTGATAGGGAGAAAAGGGAATAATGATTAAATAATGAAAAACAAAGAAAGGAAATGATCAAAAAAGCCTGAAAAAAATGAAAAATTTGCTTTATGACTCAAAGTCAGTAAATCTGTAGCACTGCTGTAAAGAGTGTCGTCTATAAAAGGACTGCAACTGTTGTGCAGTTAGGAATCACCCATCAGTTCAACTGCATGCCTTGGCTTTAGTGAGATGCAAAGAAGGGCAAGAAGTTGTGTTGCACCTCTAGTGGATATAAACACAGAAGAGCGTTGGATGGTGAGGAGGCAATAGCAAATCTATACCTACACCATGTTTGCCATTTTCCCTATCAAGGCCAATTCCCAGCTAGCTGTGCCTAGTATTTTACTGCAGACATGAGCACAGATAAGGAGCACAGACAGGTGCCTGACTTCTTGTGCAAGTTTGTTCTTACATCAGTACTATTTGCCTGTATAAAATCCTCACCCACAAACACCCCTAAGCCCTTCAGACTTAACTGATGTGTCAGAAACTACACAGGGATTCCATGGCATGTGCCCCTCATGAGTCTCCAGAGAGCTGAGGGGATGTAGTAACGCCTTTCTTTTGTATTGCTGTATTTTGTAACCATCACCTTGACAAACGCCTAAGCACCATCTTGAGTACACAGCATTTGTCTCCTCTGAGGCACTCTCTTCAAATCTGAGAGAAGACCCTGGGCTGGCCCAGCCTCTGGAAGTAAGACCCCACCCCTTTTTGACTTGCCATGATGCTGAGATCTCATTGGGCTTGTTTTGGTCCAAGAATTCCTTCAATATGTTTCAAGAAATGGTCGATGAGTAATGAATGATCAGGATATTGATAGTTTTAAAAAAATCTCCAAAAACGGGCAAAGGAAATTCTTAATATTTACTTTGTTAATGAACATTGTAATAGGTAAATGTACTGAAGTAAGACAAATTAAAATTTCAAGTGTGGATTGACTTTGCAGAGGTTTGTGTTTTGAATTTAATCACATTAATTAATGTAATAATTAAAAATGTTATGCTAAAGTAGGTTGCAATCAACTTATTATTTGCCATGTTTATGTTTCCTGCCAGATTATGCAGGGTTTTTTTTTTATTATAGTGAATTCATGCAAACTTTTCAAAGGTGGCCAATAAATGTGAATGCCTTCAAGTTTGGCTGCACTCCTGAAAGTACTCCTTTAAGTTCTCCTGCAAAGTACTTTATTGTGTCCTTAAACTGACCCATGGGTGCAGTTTTAATATGAAAAAGAGGGAACCTGCAAGGACTTCTGGGAGGCATCTCATTTCCCACTCCCCTACTGTTTCTTCTTCCTCTTTCCTGAATGCTCCCATAGCCTGTCTCCTTTTCCTGTTTCCTTCTCTCCTTCTAGGCTTGCCAGCCTCCAGGTGGGGCCTGTAGATCTCCTGGAATCTCAACAGATCTCCCAACTACAGAGTAGGGGTGTGCATTTGGATATGCCAAACTGAAAACTAAAGAGCACCATTTCAATGGAGCTGAAAAAGCCAAATACGAAAAAGCCAAAAATGTTGGCTCCCCCCCCCCCCCGGCTTTTCTGGGTCCATTATACCATATGGGGAATCTTTGTGAGGCTCTGAGTGGGGGGGGGGGAAGGGTGCGCTGCTTTTTGAGGTGGAGGCACCAAATTTGCAGTATAGCTGCAAGTAGGGCTGTTGAATTAAAAAAAATTAGGTATAGTTTGGATTCTGCTGAATTCGGCCCGTTTAGATTTGGGATATGCCGAAGTCCGAACTCCCCCACTTTGGGTCTGTGTAATTCGGCGGGAATTCAAAGTTCGGGAAAAAAATTCAGCCGAATAAAGCCATTAAAAACACAACCACGCCTTTCCGCGGCTCTGGGGGAGCATTTTTGGGGGTAGAGGTCCCAAACTTTCAGAGGAGCTTCAAAGGACCCTTCTTGCCAGACCCCCCAAGTTTTGTAAAGATTGGGTCAGGGGGGGCTGAGATATGGCCCCAAAAGGGGTCCCCCCACCCTTAATGTGCATCTCTGAGCAGAGCTTGCCGCCCACACACAAAGCTCCCAGCCCTGACAAACAGCTGATGAGAGCAAGGGCGGGGCAGGTGCTAAGCACTTTGCAAAGCAACACAACTGCAAAGCAACACCTTTGCAAACATGCAAAGGGCGGGGCAGGTGTGAAGAATTTTGCAAAACAATACAACTGCAAAGCCACACAAGCACGCAATGCAACACCTTTGCAACAGTGCAAAGCAACACCTGACACCTGGGAGTTTGCAAATCATGGAAAGGGACAGAGGCAGCTAGCTTTGCATAATGAGCAGGTGGGGGTGGAATTTCTCCTTTTGCATTGGACTTAGGACCAGGCAGATGCATTCTTTAAGTCACCATTTGAAAACCAGTTTTGAGCAAGCATCAAAATAACCTAACTGATCTT